>NC_035433.2:5303707-5621172 GCF_002127325.2 Helianthus annuus
TCCTGGCCAACATTGTTGTAGCAGAGACGGACAAGAAAAAGAAAGTTGAAGTCAAGGATGTTCCTGTTGTCCGAGAATTTCCTCAGGTGTTCCCTGATGATCTTCCTGGATTACCTCCGAGCCGTGATATCGACTTTCGAATCGACCTTATTCCAGGAGCCAACCCAGTGGCCAAAGCTCCGTATCGACTCGCTCCATCTGAGATGCGAGAACTCTCAAACCAACTCCAAGAGTTACTTGAAAAAGGCTTCATTCGCCCGAGCACTTCTCCATGGGGCGCACCAGTCCTTTTCGTCAAAAAGAAGGACGGGTCGTTCCGAATGTGCATCGATTACCGGGAATTGAACAAGCTGACCATCAAGAACCGATACCCCTTACCAAGAATCGATGACCTGTTTGACCAACTACAAGGTGCTCAGTGTTTCTCCAAGATTGATCTACGTTCAGGCTACCATCAGTTGCGGATTCAAGAGGAAGACATACCCAAAACCGCTTTTCGAACCCGATACGGCCACTACGAATTTGTTGTCATGCCTTTTGGTTTGACCAACGCACCCGCGGTCTTTATGGATCTGATGAATCGCGTGTGTAAACCGTTCTTAGACCGTTTTGTCATTGTATTCATCGACGATGTCCTGATCTATTCCAGATCGAGGGCCGAACATGCGCAGCATTTGCGATTGGTTCTCGAGTTACTTCAGGGAAACCAACTCTACGCCAAATTCTCCAAGTGTGAATTCTGGTTGGAGGAGGTTCAATTTCTGGGTCACATTGTGAATAGTCGGGGTATACACGTTGATCCTGCAAAGATTGAGGCAGTCAAGGGATGGGTTACGCCAAAGAATCCGTCAGAAGTTCGCTCTTTTCTCGGATTAGCTGGTTACTACCGGCGATTCATCGAAGGATTCTCAAAGATTGCTGTACCGCTTACCTCTCTTACTCATAAAGACAAGCCTTTTGTGTGGGGAACCGCGCAGGAGACTGCTTTCCAAACCCTCAAACACATGCTGTGCCATGCACCAGTTCTTACACTGCCGGACGGAAGCGATAACTTCGTTGTCTATTGTGATGCTTCAAACCTCGGACTTGGCTGTGTTCTCATGCAACGAGACAAGGTTATAGCTTACGCATCTCGACAGCTCAAAATCCACGAGAAGAACTATACAACCCATGACCTCGAGCTAGGCGCAGTTGTCTTTGCCTTAAAGATTTGGCGACACTACCTGTACGGTACAAGGTGTACGATCTTCACCGATCACAAGAGCCTACAACATATCTTTAACCAGAGAGAACTCAATATGCGTCAACGCCGATGGGTAGAACTTCTCAACGATTACGACTGTGAGATCCGTTATCACCCAGGCAAGGCGAATGTAGTTGCAGACGCCCTCAGCAGAAAGAATTACGTGATAGGTGTTCGAAACACCCAGGCTCAGTATAACCTCGAAGCTCTCATCCGCGAAGCACAACACGCTTGCTTCAACGAGCGTACGTTGAAGAAAGAACGAATCTATCACGATGGAACTCAGCTCGTGAGCAAAGCCAACGGGATATTCTATTATCTGGACCGAATCTGGGTTCCGAGGAGGACAGATTTGCGAAAGATCATCATGAACGAAGCCCACAAATCCCGATATTCCATTCATCCCGGTGCGGACAAAATGTACCAGGACCTTCGCTACAAGTACTGGTGGCCTGGGATGAAAAGGGATATTGCTCTTTATGTTGGTAGCTGTTTAACTTGTGCAAGAGTCAAGGCTGAACATCAAAGACCCTCAGGCTTACTCGAACAACCGCCGATACCCGTATGGAAGTGGGAAAGCATAGCTATGGATTTCATAACTAAGCTTCCGACCACGCCATCAGGTCACGACAGTATTTGGGTTATAGTCGACCGTCTAACCAAATCAGCCCACTTTTTGCCAATACGAGAAGACTACAAGGTGGCCAAGCTAGCCCAAATCTACACCGACGAGATCATTAAGAATCATGGTACGCCTCGAGATATCATTTCTGATCGCGATGCTCGGTTTACATCGAGATTGTGGGAAACTTTTCAAGCAGCTCTAGGTACGACGCTGAATTTGAGTACCGCATTCCACCCGCAAACCGACGGGCAGACGGAAAGAACGATTCGTACTATTGAAGACATGCTCCGTGCGTGTGTTATCGATTTTGGTGGTAGTTGGAGCAAACACCTACCTTTGGTCGAATTTTCGTACAATAATAGCTATCACTCCAGCATCGAAATGGCACCTTTCGAAGCCTTGTATGGTAGGAGATGTCGCTCGCCTATTGTATGGCACGAGGTCGGTCATTCACAGTTGACTGGGCCCGAGATTCTGCAAGAAACGACTGACAAGATCCACCAGATAAGGGAAAACTTGGTGAAGGCCCGGGATAGACAAAAGATGTACGCCGATAAACGACGCAGGCCCCGCGAATTTGCAGTTGGCGACTACGTGCTCCTAAAGGTATCGCCTTGGAAGGGAGTAGTCCGATTCGGCAAAAGAGGGAAACTTGCGCCTCGATTTGTTGGACCTTTTAAGATTCTGGAAAGGATCGGTAAAGTTGCCTACAAACTCAAATTACCGGAGGAACTCAGCAATGTCCACCCGACTTTCCATATTTCAAACCTTCGAAAATGTGTTGCCGACCACGACGCAATAATACCACTCGACGATCTTCAGGTCAATGAGACGCTACACTTCGTGGAAAAGCCTGTCGAAATCATGGACCGACAGACCAAGCAACTCAGACGCTCTCGCATTCCTATTGTAAAAGTACGATGGGAAGGCAAACGAGGCGCGGAGTTCACTTGGGAACTCGAAAGTGACATGAAGGCCAAGTACCCGCAGTTATTCAGATAGATCTGAAGCATCAAATTGGTAAAATCACACGGCGATGTACGGTTCTCGGCCTAATTTCGGGACGAAATTCCCTAAAGGAGGGGAGACTGTAACACCCCGTGTTTTCCAAAAGTCAAAGTCAAAGTCAAGTGTTGACTGTTATTGGAATTAAAGATTAATAAAGATTAATTTCATCTTAGTTTCATTTTGATTTTCGTATTATTTGGAGTAAGTGTTGTATAATCAAACTAATCGACCGATAATCGAACCGTGAATCAACGATCGACTGTGAATAGGTAGGAAGTAACAATGCAATAAAGCTAGTCAATCAATAATCAAGCTAATCAAATCAACCATCGAACTCAAGTGTGGGGATTTTAGTACTTTTATACGTGTGTGAGTGCCTTATGTGTTACTTGTGCATGTTTACTTTTATGTTAAAGTGTGTGGTGAATCAATCAAATCAATCAAGACTCAAGGGTGAATCAAACTCAATGGAACTCGAACCCGAAATGGTTGTAGGGATGCTTGTATGTTAGATATAGTAGTTGGAACTAAAAGTAATTTGATTAGGAATTCTATCATTCTCAAATCATCGTTCATCGAAGTCGAAATATCAAGAATCGTCGCGAAACACTCAAAACTAGGCAAGCCGATCGAACAGGGCAACCTGATCGAACAGGCTAGCCGATCGAACAGGCTGTTCGATTGGACAGCTGCTCGATCAGGAATGCTGTTCGATCAGCTGACCCTTTCCTCTTTTGGAAGCCTATAAATAGGGCTGTCCTTGTCAACCTTTCCACTTTTGGAAAAGCTCTGACCGACCAGCCTCTTTTTCTCACTAAATCCAAGATTTCTCTCAAACCGGTAAGTATTTCACTCTAATCCCTGTACGTTTTTGTTCATTAATCGATTCTCTATCTTTCTATCTTTCAAAATCTGAATTTCATCCATGAAATCACCAAGATCTAGGTGTCCTTGAGTGATGTCATCATGGTGTTCTTGGTGTCCATCAAGAACTTCATGTTCTTGACTTCATTCAACCATGAATAAGCTAGATCTAACCGATTTCTACATAAATAACCTAAAATCTTTCAAAGATCTTAACATTTCACGGTGGAAAAGGATTAAAGGATGGGTTTTCATCTATCTTTCAACTCTTTTACACTCAAACCGGTGAAAACGAAGCTTGAACCGATTTACAAATCAATCTAAACAAACACATGGTTCAAGATTCGGGTTCTACCGAGAGATATACCGATTCCGGGTTAAACGTTAAACTTGGGTTCCAAACCGTCTCTGACCGAGTTTGGGTGATTCCTGCTCGAGTCAGTAGGCTAAGTGGGGACTTCAGTTTTGTGGTTCAACTCGTAGTCAAAATATCTCTAAAACATCAACAAACAACGGGAATAACAAAGTGTTAGGTGATAGGTTAACTGAATCGAGAAGCTGGCCGAACGGCTAGGCTGTTCGATCGAACAGCCCAACCGAACGACTATGCCAGCCGATCGACTAGGCTAACCGATCGACTAGCACTTAGACCCACCAAACTCATGAAGTGTAGTTTTGACAAGGGTTCTGTTCGATCGATCGAGCCACTCGATTGTAAACATTACTGCTCGAATCATGAGATACTATACTTCAAAACACTTAGACTTTTCGAAACATTGGAATGTCACCCGATCGAACATGCCAGCCGATCGAGTGACATATTTTGAGAACAATAAAGTGCTAGCCGATCGGTTGGGCTAACCGATCGAACAGCTGTTCGATCGACCAACTTGAAAGGTAGTACAAACCATCAGACACAAACACATCCTTCTCATCAAAGGAAGAAACAATCCACTTGAAGGAACCAGCCGATCGAGCCAGCCGGCCGATCGAATGGATGTTCGAACGGACTTACAAACCAATCGAACAGTCCACTCGATCGAACTGCTGTCCGATCGAATGGCCTACTCGATCCAAGTACATTGTTTACTTTTTCCGCGTTACTCATCGTTGTGTTATCGAACTATTCAGGCTAACCTATTCTCAGTGCTCCCTTCAATCCACAACCAATCACTGTGAGTATACTCGATCCCTTTTTGCTTTCAGCACTTTTGGGTGTTACATACGTAATCTATCAAAATCACAAACAACACAAACTATTTGAACGCTAACCTACTTGCATGTATTACTTGTCTAAATGATTGCTGTTTATTATGTTTACACGTGGAGTGCTATCTGCCTGCTTTAGCAACGTAGTACTATAGTTTGGACTCAGCACCCGTTCTCACGGGGGTTGCTAAGGACAATTACTTGCATGGATTACGGTGGTAATCATGTATTGCGAACTGTCTCGGACAGTCAACTCGAAGTCATTGGTATCGATGGTCCCATGTTGATAATTTACATGCATCGTTTGCCCTTGTGTACGTGCTTGGTTATGCGTAAACTATTCGAACTCTATATGCTATATCAAACTTGTGTACTCACCTTTACATTATGTGTATTGACTTTTATTTTAACGTATGTGACAGGTGTTTAAGCTACTAGCGTGCTAGGGAAGCGAGGCAATAATAAGCTTCTAGGAGTCTGTGACCTTAGGGCAGTGTCCACGTACCTGTTCCAGGGCCATAATTATCTGTAGATCTTGCACTGGCACCTGTAGTCAGTAAGATCCCCAGTAGTCGTCTAGAAGTCGTAAAACAATATTTACTTTTGGTCTGTAATAATTAAGAATCCGAGTAGTCGGAACAGTTCCCATATTGTTTAGTTGATTTCTATGATAACTTGTTATTATTTGGGACACGGTATGGGACGTGTTATATAACTGAATTGTATGATAGTTGTTGTGGAAACTTCTGAACAATCTGTTTCGCTCAGTGCCGCGCCCCGATGATTCCGCCATCGGTTGGGGTGTGACAGTGTGAACAATTCCTCATAGCAAGCATGCGATTCAAGATAAACATTAAATATGGCATGTGTATAACATATCAAACCAAGAAAACGCAACTTGCTCATGACATAACCAAAGTTTCAGTAGAGGCGGGTCGTTAATCCTATAGCGCTACATATGTCAAGGTTTGGCTCGTACGAAGTTAATGATAAGTTCAACACATAAGAATCACCCAAATTTAAAGTATCAAGTCATCACATATACAAGCATGTTATAGGAATGTTCATGTGTTTAGACAAAAGTTCATGTGTAAGTTTCAATAGGTAAACATGTTACACCCCAAAAGTAGTAAAAGTAAAAAGGGGAAAAGTACGAGTATACTCACGGTTTACAAGTGGTGACTTGAAATTCCGAGAGCAAGTTTGTAGATGAATTAGTTCGGAGCACCTTGTCCTTCTACACAAGGAAACGTAGGTGTGTGAGTTTGGCGTATAACGGAAGATTATAGATTCGGAGTTTTTAATATATAGAAAGTAACATAGGTGAAAATAATCATCTTGTACGCATAACTCTTGTTCTTGACACTATTGAAACTCAAAAGAGTTGGTATGATTTCATGGATTCTAAGATCCATTAGAGTCGTAACAAGGGCATGGTCATAGATGATGTAACGTCCACTTAACAAATAACTATTAAATCATCATCAAGTCTTAGTTACTTAGATGTATACATATAGAATAACTTAGATATTATATAGTTTACAAGTCTTATGATTCAAGCATGAGGTAGGAGATTAATGTCTCCATTTAGGTACCTCTTTGTGTCATAGAATACATACATGAGGTAGGAAGAACAAGCTTCCATTTAGGCACCTCTATTGTTCACCACTACACTTGTTGTTATAAACAACAAGGAGGGTCATGAACATACAAGTATCAAGGTATTAACAACAACTAATCTATAGCAAAACATCAAGTAATGAGTGGATTCTTATGAAGGATAGCCCAAGCTAATCCAACCATCACACATTCAACAAGTTTCACACTTGAACATTACTTGTGGGTAAAACCCTAATTAAAAACAGAAAGTTTATGAGGTTTTAACCTCTGATTTAGATGTCTCAACCTTGTTTTTAAGCTTAACCAACCATGGGATAAGTTGTAAGCATTAGGACATAGGTATGAGATGTGTTGGACACAAGTTGCATAGATTTAAACAAGTTTTTGATGAACATAAAAACAAACAGAAAGTTTATGGACTATTTCGGGGCATTTCCAGGTCTGATTTCTCCAAGGAGAAGTCTAGGAATCGAACCCCATGATTATACAAGCAAGTAGGAAAAAGAATCGAGTGAATCGGATAAGAATTGAGTGAGTTATGCTCATTTTCGTGAAGGGGTGTCAATCTACTCGAACCCTTGCTTTCAGCTACGGTTTGGTGGATGTTTTGTGAGTTTTTAGGGTTGTAAAAGTGGTAGGGAGGCTGGTTATAAGGGGTATTTATAGGGGGAAGGATTAGGGTTTCAATGGGTTGGGCTTTAGAAGTGTTTAGAAGGGGTTACACCTTGAAACTAGCCCACAAAACCCAACTATATGGGCTGAATTTTGCTGAATTGGGGCTGCCATATTTCTTTATTTTTTTTTTTTTTAACATTATAATGAGTAATTTTGTTAGTTAAGTTGTGTAATAATGTGCAACAATGTTTCCCCTAACTTGTAACAAGGTGAAACATGAAATAAAACATGATTTAACTAGGTAAAAAGTGTAATGTACAAGTTTTATTTACGAAGCAAGTTCCGTATTTTACAACGATTACAATGAAAGAATGGTTATAAGAACACAAGATTTCCAAAGTTAGAATTTCACGTAAGGTTTCTAAAGGTAGGAAGTTTGAAAACGCAGGGCGTTACAGTCTCCCCTCCTTTAGGAAATTTCGTCCCGAAATTTATTCACGAGGAAGGCTTGAAAGAGTTTTTGGCATAAAGGTGATCATTAAGAATTGAAACTTGGGAAGTTTGAAAAGTACCAAATTTTGGAGAACATCAAGGTAGATTTGCAAGGGGAAGTTTTTAAGGATAGTATAAAAAAAAATCATACTTTCGTAAAACCTGTTTATTGAGAGGAACGAAAAGGTTTGTTACTTTAAATAAAGCAATAGAGAGATACTAAGTATAGTTACACAAGAATCAAGAATTGGGAGGCTATTTTATAGGTAATGAGGTAAGTTAGGACTCAAATGTTTAAACAAGCTGGATTGCGAACGAGTTTTGTATAAAATAATACGAGTATAGAATGAACGAATGGCTCTTAAAGAGTACAAGTATGTGAATAGCATAAGTGTTGGATAGATGAACGTAGTGTGTTAAGGATGAAGTCTCGTCATGAATAATCGGATATAATGCGTTTGTGAGTTGCGTGAAGTTGTATTAGGTCCAAAAGGTCTGCAACACACTGAATTTCTCATGGCACGTTTTACGAAAGTTTGGTAACATGGTGAAAACACTTATATATAGGAAGTACCAGCGGCGTATCCACCATGTTTCAACCACATTACGTCCGTTTCGTTACTCGGGGTCATGTTACGTTCCGTGTCTTACCATACACAGTAGTACACTCTATGGTTCTCATACGCCTATCACTATAATCCCGTGTGCACCCGCGATTATACTGATCGTCGCATGATCCACATAGCTTGTACTAGTTATGTATGAATCAAGGTATACATGAATTTGAAAATAAGAATGTGTACGTAGAAGAATGTCGTATGTAAGCATGTTTATGTTTAAGCATGTATGGGACCCACGTAAGCGAATCCCTCGGATTACGCTCGCGTATAGGTACGAATGTACGAATCATGAGTAAGGATGAAAGTATGAGCATAAGTTTAAGTATGAATACGCATGTATGTATGAGCATAAACATAAAACGTGTAAGTAGTATGTGTACAAGTAGAAGCGTAAAACGTATAAGTAGTATGTGTATGAGTACAAGCATAAAACGTATGAACATAGGTGTAGGTATGAAAAATAAATATTGCGTATATGGTGTACGTTGAGACATTGCGGAGGAAAAAAAAAGGTTAAGTATGTAGATACGAACGATATAAATGATGTTATCACGAGATATCGTCTAAAATGTGTATGATGATGTGCATGTATAGTTGTTTAAACAAAACGTTGAGTTTGTCGAATCAAAATTAGATTGAGCTTGGTTTGAAAGGTAGAATATAGTTTGTATATGTAAAGGAACATAAAGTACTCATTGGTAATGCTTAACGTATTTTGTAATGATTGAAATGCTACTTTTGTTAAAAAAAAGGAGTTCACGTATGTTGAAAATTGTCGGTCCCCATGAAGTCTTCTAGCCCACGTGTTTTGAAATTTGGATGACGAGTTAAGCGTTGTAGAGAAGGTTTTTTTTTTTTTTTTTTTTTTTAAATAACGGGTTTGTTTCATTTGCATCAAAACATGAAATTTTGAACTTTGAAAGTTCTTGTGAAAACGTCGACCCTTAGAAAAGAAATTTAGTAAAAGAACTTAGTGATTGTTTAAAAATAATTTTAACAAAGGATTTATTGATGTTGGAAAGAGTATTTGGTAAAACGATCATATAACATCTATGAGGTCTTATAAGTAATTGAGAAAGGTTAGTTTGATTTCGATTAAGAGTGGAAGTCTCTAGTATGATGATATAATGTGAACGTGTTTCAGTTAATAAATCAAATGTGAAGTTCATGGGCAAGAGATTCATTAGACCGATTAAATTGATAGGTAGCATTTCGTAAGGTTTGGAAATTCGTGTAGTAAAACGGTAAAGACATGATTAAGAATCTCGTGTATATGATTTGAGTGAAAATGGATGGTAGAATAAGAAGTACGTTTGATAAACAATGTATTTTGAAATCGGTATAAGTAGGTATTTTGAATAATGATAAATGATTTAGGTATAAAACATGATCGGGTTTGCATAATAAAATATTTTGAAAGAGAAGTTTTGGGTAACGGTCACCTAAGTAAGGGAATCACCCCTAACTCGTTGGTGAGGTCGTTTTAAGGGAAGAGGGGTGGAGTCAATCGTCAAGGTAAGGAAGTCACTCCAATCTCAATGATACCTCTCCACTAGTTGTTGCAAGGAATATGAATTTAAATTATATGAAAATCATGCATATATAAATGTATCGAAAAGGTTCGATATGTTGTGCGTGTGAAAAGAGAAATCAAAGGTAAACTCGAGGTTGAAAGATTGCATCGTATAAAATGAACAATAGAAACACATGCTTGACCAAAGTTTGGAGTGTTCCAAATGGAACTTTGACTAACCAAAGTGGTCGAAAAGTCTTTTGAATTTGAGGAGCATGCTTTGGCCTAATAGGTAAAATACTCTCGCCGACAAGTCGGTTAACGGTATTTACCCTTCCGGTTACTACATGTCCCAAATCAATCGAAATTTCGAGACTTGGCGGGATTTATGAAAAAATCAAGGAGTGGAACTAGTCGACAAGGTGCGGGTTTCACCCCTATCTTGACGATTTCGTATCCTAAGTGTGGTTGGTACTCGTCGGGTCAAAATTTAAATTTCGACATGTTGACGAGGGTCCACTAGAATTTGAAATTTGAGATTTGCCATTTAGATGTGGATTTCACTCCTAGCTCAATGGCGATATCTCGTGTAAAAAGAAGAATAGATAGATTGAGAGTCGTTCACTAAATTGTGGGTTTCACGCCTATTTTGGTGAATTCGTCTCATTTGTACAATATGAGTGTTGTCGGATTTAGAATAATCGAGTAAAATGCATGAGGGAAGTGTGTGTTGAAGGAAATACACAAGCAAGTATAAACACATAAGAAAGCATATCAAGAATGGTACTTAAATAATGAAATGATAAAACAAGTGTTAACACATAATAGAACAAGCTTTAATGCGTACGAATAACATGTCAAATATTACACATGAGTAACATACATGTTTAAAAGAGCATAAATAAGTAGCAAATAAGGTATCATGTAGTAGTCCAAGCAAAGCATACGAATAAGGCTCTAAAACTATAGACTAGGTGAAAGCATTCCTACTTTTCCTAATTCCCTATAGTTATGGCTCTGATACCAATCTGTCACACCCCAACCAATGGCGGAAACATCGGGATGAGACGAAGTGTGAAGATTGCTAGAGACTTCATAACGCTATTTGTGACAATATTTAGAAAATCCAAATTTCATTTCATTTCATAACTTCAAATAGTCAACATTACAAGAAATTCAAATACAACAAGTTTAACGAAACAACATGATAACATAACAAAATTTGATACAACATATTAAACCCTAACGTCTATATGTGTATCTAGGCATCAACGCTATTTCTTTTCTTAGCATCGTCCTCATCAACCTGTAACATGTTTAAAATAATTCAATGCAAAAGCAAAGGCGAGTATACAAGTTTGGTACATACATAGCATAAGATAAAAGTGTGAACAATTCCTCATAGCAAGCATGCGATTCAAGATAAACATTAAATATGGCATGTGTATAACATATCAAACCAAGAAAACGCAACTTGCTCATGACATAACCAAAGTTTCAGTAGAGGCGGGTCGTTAATCCTATAGCGCTACATATGTCAAGGTTTGGCTCGTACGAAGTTAATGATAAGTTCAACACATAAGAATCACCCAAATTTAAAGTATCAAGTCATCACATATACAAGCATGTTATAGGAATGTTCATGTGTTTAGACAAAAGTTCATGTGTAAGTTTCAATAGGTAAACATGTTACACCCCAAAAGTAGTAAAAGTAAAAAGGGGAAAAGTACGAGTATACTCACGGTTTACAAGTGGTGACTTGAAATTCCGAGAGCAAGTTTGTAGATGAATTAGTTCGGAGCACCTTGTCCTTCTACACAAGGAAACGTAGGTGTGTGAGTTTGGCGTATAACGGAAGATTATAGATTCGGAGTTTTTAATATATAGAAAGTAACATAGGTGAAAATAATCATCTTGTACGCATAACTCTTGTTCTTGACACTATTGAAACTCAAAAGAGTTGGTATGATTTCATGGATTCTAAGATCCATTAGAGTCGTAACAAGGGCATGGTCATAGATGATGTAACGTCCACTTAACAAATAACTATTAAATCATCATCAAGTCTTAGTTACTTAGATGTATACATATAGAATAACTTAGATATTATATAGTTTACAAGTCTTATGATTCAAGCATGAGGTAGGAGATTAATGTCTCCATTTAGGTACCTCTTTGTGTCATAGAATACATACATGAGGTAGGAACAACAAGCTTCCATTTAGGCACCTCTATTGTTCACCACTACACTTGTTGTTATAAACAACAAGGAGGGTCATGAACATACAAGTATCAAGGTATTAACAACAACTAATCTATAGCAAAACATCAAGTAATGAGTGGATTCTTATGAAGGATAGCCCAAGCTAATCCAACCATCACACATTCAACAAGTTTCACACTTGAACATTACTTGTGGGTAAAACCCTAATTAAAAACAGAAAGTTTATGAGGTTTTAACCTCTGATTTAGATGTCTCAACCTTGTTTTTAAGCTTAACCAACCATGGGATAAGTTGTAAGCATTAGGACATAGGTATGAGATGTGTTGGACATAAGTTGCATAGATTTAAACAAGTTTTTGATGAACATAAAAACAAACAGAAAGTTTATGGACTATTTCGGGGCATTTCCAGGTCTGATTTCTCCAAGGAGAAGTCTAGGAATCGAACCCCATGATTATACAAGCAAGTAGGAAAAAGAATCGAGTGAATCGGATAAGAATTGAGTGAGTTATGCTCATTTTCGTGAAGGGGCGTCAATCTACTCGAACCCTTGCTTTCAGCTACGGTTTGGTGGATGTTTTGTGAGTTTTTAGGGTTGTAAAAGTGGTAGGGAGGCTGGTTATAAGGGGTATTTATAGGGGGAAGGATTAGGGTTTCAATGGGTTGGGCTTTGGAAGTGTTTAGAAGGGGTTACACCTTGAAACTAGCCCACAAAACCCAACTATATGAGCTGAATTTTGCTGAATTGGGGCTGCCATATTTCTTTATTTTTTTATTTTTTTAAAACATTATAATGAGTAATTTTGTTAGTTAAGTTGTGTAATAATGTGCAACAATGTTTCCCCTAACTTGTAACAAGGTGAAATATGAAATAAAACATGATTTAACTAGGTAAAAAGTGTAATGTACAAGTTTTATTTACGAAGCAAGTTCCGTATTTTACAACGATTACAATGAAAGAATGGTTATAAGAACACAAGATTTCCAAAGTTAGAATTTCACGTAAGGTTTCTAAAGGTAGGAAGTTTGAAAACGCAGGGCGTTACAATCAAGCATGATAACTTTTACGGAACGCACTCAAAGCCACCAACTCTCGAAAGTATTGAAGACTACACTTGGTGGAAAGTACGGTTCATCAACTGGGCGAAAGCGTATGCGCATGAAAGTTGGTTCTGTCTAGAGTATGGATACGAAAAGCAAAAAGATGACAAAGGTGAAGAACTACCGTTCAAAAGATTCTCCAGAGATGACAAAGCAGAATTTGCCGCCGAACAAAGGATGATTGCATTGATACAGTCAGCAATTAGGAATGATATATTTGCATTGCTTAATCATAGTGGGTCATCCAAATCGGTTTGGGAAGCTTTACGTGTTAAAGCTGAGGGTGGCAAACAGATAAAAAAGAACAAAATCGCTTTACTTAAAAAGGAATTTGATCTTTTTGATGGTTTAAAAGGAGAATCGGTGAGGCAAATGATAGAGAGATTCTGTCACCTTAAAATCGAGCTTGAACGTTTTAAAATTGAAAAAACAAGAGAAGAACTTATAGATAAAGTAATTGAAGCGTTACCACGAGTTGATCAGTGGCAAACGTTTGTTTTTATCTTAAAAAACGATGCTTCATACGATGAAATTTCTCTTGATTCTTTGTTTGAAAAGATTGAAAGTCATGACTTGGAGCTACAAAAGCAAAGCAAGATGAGTGGTTTTTCACATCAACAGAATGTTGGCTTGTACTACAAAGGCAGTGTACCTTCTGATAAAGGCGTTGGTTCACCAAAGACAACATTCAGTGGTGAGAAGATGAAAGAACCACAAACAACGTCCACAAGTCATCATTCTGGATATCATTCATCCTCACAAACTAGTTCTGAAGATGGAGAGGAGATTTTGTGCAACATTGCTCTTAAACTAAAGAATTCTCCTTCGATGAGCATCAATGCAGCAAAGCAGCAAATGAGCTTTCTTGCATCCGTTCTGGAATCATATGAAGGTCTTGTAGCTGGAAAAATCGGTAATTCAGAACTGACAAAAGAAGACTACGACCAGATTGATCCAGAGGAAATGGAGCTTATTGATATTCGTTGGTGTTTGGCAAGCTGCATTCGAAGAGCTCAAAGATACATGGAAATTACTGGGAAACAATCTCTTGGTGGTCCATCAACGAAGCTCGGATTCGACAAATCAAAAGTGACCTGCTTCAGATGCAAGCAAAAGGGTCATTTCAAAAGAGAGTGTAAGAATGCAGAAGTTGCTGAAGCAAATGAATGTCCTTTCAACGATGACTATTATCGAAAGGCGATCTATCATCGAAGCAGAGAAGAGCCAAAGTTGATTGAAGATAAACCCAAGGATAAATCAAGAGCTTGTTTTGTAATTCATGATGATGAAGGGTTTGACTGGAGCGAAATTTGTCCAGAAGAAGATCGTTTGGAAAATGTTCGAAAACAGCTCATGGCAGGGCTATTACAGAGAAAAGAAAGTTTGTTTTCGTTGCTGAGATTCAAGATGAAAACAAAGACAAAGACACTGTTGAAATCCATGAAGAAAAAGTTGAGATCAAGGAGAAAACTCCAGAAGAGATCTTGAGTGAGAAGACTTACAGAGAAAGAAATGTGGTCTACAACAGAATGGATGAGATGCAGGAAGAGTATGAAAGTGTTGTCAGCAACAGAAGATGGGATAAGAAGAGAGAATGTTACTACAACAGAGAAGGAGAACCGGTTGTTCCAAAGAAAGACATAATTTTTGATGATGTTCTTCTTGTTGTTCCGTTGAGAGCCGAATACTACAGAAGGGTGATGAAAGATGATGCATACGTTAAACAGTATGAAAAAGATATCAGATATGCTATGCTGTCAGGTTTGAGAAAAAGGGATGAGGAAAGAATAAAGAAAAATGTTGAAGAGATGGTGGATAATTTGAAGAAGGTTGCTGAAAAGGTTGTTGAAGCAGAAGTTGTGAAAGAAGTTGTTTTTGTAGAACAGCAGATTGAAGAAGAAGAAAAGTCAGAAGCTGGTGATGTTGGTGAGAGAGTCAGTGTTGAAGAAAAGAAGGATGATGCTGAGATGAAGCAGACAGAAGCTGCTGAAAACACCGAAGTGCCAATCACTGAGGTAAATTCTGATTCTGAAAACTTGAAACTGATTGTTCAGTGCAAGAAATGCATGGAACCATGCAGAGCTTGTACTAAAAAAGATGAGCAGTTCAGAACAAGAGATCTTGAGTTCACAAAAATTGAAAACATTTTTAAAGAAAAATGCAAAGAAATGCTAGTAAAAGAAAAAGTTTTTAAAGAAAATGATGAAAAGCTCTCAAAAAAATGTAACAAATTAGAGAAAGAAAATGAAGTTTTGAAGGAAAACGTTTTAAAAATGACAAATGAATGTTCACAAAAAGAAAGTGTGGTTCAAGAAATGAAGAAAGAATATGACTCAATGAAATTAGCATATCACATTACAAAAGAGTCATATGAAAAGGTGAAAGATGAAATGAAATATGCTCAATCAAGAATGAATCATTTATGTGAAACAACCAAAGAACTTAAACGAATGTATGCTATAAAACAAGATGTCGTTAACTCCTATATTGAAGATGTTGCTAAGTTAAAGCAACAGATTGTTGATTTAGAACAGGAAAACAACAAGTTAAAAAGTTACCACGTGTCGTCATATGTGCTTGAACGTATTTTCAATATAAAACCGGGTGATGGTGAGTCTGAGCAGAACAAGAAAGGCATTGGCTTAGAGTATCATCAAGTTCCACCACCTGAAAAGTTTGCATTTTATGATGAAGAAAAGGTCGAGAAAGCTTTCAACATGGTAGATCAATTGCCAGATAACATTGACATAACCTATTCCAAATCTGATGATTCTCATGATTCAGAGGTGGTAGGTAAAGTCGTTGAAAGTGTGTTGAACGAAGAGTCGGTTGATACAGGTAAATCTGAATCACAGGATGAAGATGAAGGAAATCTTCATGATGGATATCTGAAGAACACAAAATCCGAGAAAATTTTGAATGATGATTCAAAGGGATTGGTCTATACCATGATTGGATCGGACAAATTATTCTTAGATGTTGTATTCCCAATTCAGAATGTGATTTCAGAAAAGATTGACAAAGTTTTCAAGATGGTTGAGATTGAAAAATCTAAAATTCCAAAGTTTGCTGGAAAAGGTCACAAAACGTCTTATAACAAACCTAATTTCAAAAACAAAAACATGAAGGCTGGGTTGGGTTATAAGAAGAAACAAAATTGGAATAAAAATGAAACTCCGAATTTTCAGGCAAAAATGAACTTCGTTCACGGAACAAGTTCAGAAGAAGAGAAAAAACTCAAATTTAGACAACAGTCTAATGAAGAGTTTCATGCTCAGAAAAAACAACAACAACATGTCAAAGATGTGTCCAAGAGAACATGTTTCAAATGTAATCAAATTGGACATCTTGCACGCAAGTGTCCAAATCTGAAACCTGTTGGTGTTGAGACGAAAAAGAAGTCTGTTTATGTTGAGAAACAGAAATCTGAAGTTGTGACTCAGAAGTCAACCAAGTTTGATTCAAAGCAAACTTGGGAGCCGAAAATGTCAAAGGCTGACTCACAACAAACATGGAAACCTATGACACCCAGACTTAGAACAACACAAAGTTGGAAAACAACTGTTGATGCAACAAAACCAAACCAGTTTTGGAAATCAAAAGTTGTTGTTCAGAGTCCAAATGTTCAAAAAGAGTCACATTTTTACAAAAGAGGGACTCCAAAAGGTCAAACATGGAGTGTTAAGAAACAAATTGCTTCGGTAAAAGATGAAAAGGTTGAAGTCAAAATTGACAAAGTCTTTGTACAAAATGACAAAGATTTTCCGAAGCTGAATGATGCATATTGTGTTGAAATGCCTAAGGTTCAACAGACCTGGGCTAAATTGTTCAAGTAATTGAATACTTTGAATGTGCAGGTGCTTCTGAAGAAAACTGAATGTCAACCAAAGGAGAATCGAAGCAGCCTGGCACGCAAAAAGGAGGCTGCTGATCCCTGCGTTGGTTAAAACAGGGAGTTTGTTTGTTTTCTGTATATAAATAAACAATATTCTCAAAAACCCTAAAAAAATTGAAAATTTTAAAAACCAAAAATATGTTTTCATTTTGTCAAAATTTGAAAAATAAAAAATATGTTGTTTTTAAATTTGTCAAAAATACAAAAATTCAAAAATATGTTATTTGAATCTGCCGGAACTCCCAGGTTGGTAAGTGTGGAGTAGGAATCGGCATCTTTCTTGAGAAATGTTTCATCAAGGACATTAAGTTGTACTTGATTTAACTTTCGTACTAGTTGATGAAAGAACAACGTGATGAATAAACCCGTGTGTGAATAAAACAAAACTTATTTTCCGGAAAAACCATTTTGATTAAAACAAACTTAAGTGTTTTGAAATCATAATGAGAAAATAGTTTGTTGTCAGGGGAAGTTCTAATTGAATATGCCGAAACCCTCACGGCGGAACAAACATGATTAATTTCACAAGATTGAAAAACGGTTTTCAAACTGTAAAAGATCAATGTGTTGTAAATCATGGGGGTACGTTAAATTTTCTGCAAATCAGTGCATGAGAGGCAGAAAATGGATGGCGATACAAAGCTATCAGTATCAGGTTGTCAAATTTTCTTTAAATGGTTTTGAATTTTAGGGGGAGTAAGAAATTTTCAGAAAATCCAAAAACATTAAAAAATTTGAAAAAGCCAAAAACATGATAAAATTAAAAAAATAGAGTTTTTGTGTAAAAAGAGGAAATGATAGTACATCAGTAGACAGTTACAGTATGCTAAAAAATGTAATGTTTAAATAGCGTTAAACAGTCTCACTGATGATATGCCGATAGGTTTTTATACATTTAGTAAACTTTTTCGGGATATAAACCTAATTCAAACTTGCTTATTTCGTGGGGAACACTACTTGGATATATAGGTAACCCCTGAAATCTCGTTTGAAAGGTCTCGTATTCTGATATACTAGGTTTTTATACTCAATGATGTCTGGGGTATTATTCCGGGACTTCTGCTGAATGGAAGTTCTGACCTAGTCCTTGGATAATACTTTCTGCTAATGCTTGAAACATAGCATAAACCCTCAGCATGCAGATGAAACAATAAAATTGATTGTCGCTGCTGTTGTAACTAAAAGATCCTCTAAAGGGGACATACCATAAAGTCGAAGCTGATATCTCTCTGCGCATACGGAAGCATCGACCTGAGATTCCTCGGCCCTCGCATACCTAATTTATGTACAGATATCATTGTAGTATACTCACCTGTAAGACTGAATATTGGGATTATGGATACGGGAGTATATTCAAGAGGTGGGACACATGAATGAGTTTAAGTTCTTAAAACACCTAATTCATATCCTGAATCAGTTGAAATTTGTGTGAAAATTTAAGTGGATCAGTATATCGACAATCTAAGTGAATTGTTTAATTCTTAATGTGTAACTAAGCTCAACGGTACTTGTGACTTGTCAAAAACTGATATGATCCTCTGACGCATACTCAACCAAAAATATTATCTGTAAATATGTTTGTACATATTTCTTTACTGCTTAATATTTCAGAAAAATACAAAAAGATTTTTGATTCTGCTTTATTTTCGACAACCGATGTCTGAATGCTGAGTTTCAAAATCTGAGTTCGCTGATCATGTTTTTGAAAATAAAACAAGTTCATTAATTTGAAACTTGAAGTTCAAAATTAAAAGTCAAAAAGAGTTTGTGACATCTCCAAGGTCATTAATTTGGACTTGGATGATCAACCGTGAAGGATTTGGATGCTCATATTGTTAAAATCTATTAAATAGAGCTAGTTTTCGATCTTGGATGCTTAAATACTGCCAAATCTATGAAGCTTTTTGATAGGGGGAGAGAGTCAAGATAATCCTGGATATATTCATATTATTATATCTTTAAAGTCAGGATCTTGATTTAGAAAGTTTAAAGAGCCAGAATACGATTTCTGGACAATTTCAAAACATTGTCACTTATAAACGTATGAGTGTTGCAGATGTTATTCCAGACTACGATCCCAACAGCCGAGTCTAAAGGGGAGTCTGAAGACGAGCTCAACGCAAAGGGAAGCGTGTAAGGAGCCAGGTATCGTTCCTGGAAGAGCTTGTAACTGGAAAGCCAGGTGTCGATCCCAAAAGCACGGAAGCTTGACGAAAGGGGGAGCCTGAAGAGTTTACCGAAAGGGGGAGCTGAAGCTGAAGACAGATCCACCAGGATTCTGTTTGAGCAAGAGGGAGTCTGTGTAGCTGAACATGTCAAATCTTCAAGAAGACTCAGAAAGAAAAAGAAAGACAAGACGCTACGAGCTTTTACGGATCGACTGTGGCAATATCCAAGGGGGAGTCTGTTAGTGCAGTAATGTCTATCGCCTCCGTCATTTCCGTTCGTAGCAGAAACAGAAGAATTATATGCTTTATATTGTAAAATATAGAGAAAAGGCAAGGTGGCATTTCTGTAATTAATGAGTTTCCTCATTAAGCCCCTTGGCCTATAAATAGAACCATTAGGGTTCTCATTTAGAACTTTTGCCATTTGGAGCTTTGAAGATTAGAGGTTAGAGAGAGAAGCTAGAGAGAGAAAGTATAGAGAGAAAGGCAAAAGGTGATTCGTGTTGCTTGTACGTTTTCATACGTTTCTATAAGAATCACAGATTGAGTACGTCTCGTGTGTTTCGGTCATACACGTTCACGGATTCCGCACGTCGAACGTGTCATACGCAATCGTTTCGGAGTCAAACCAGTCCTAACACATGAACATAAAGGATCAACTCTCTTATTTCATTATTTGGAGGACAAAAAGTGAATTTATAATATACCTAAATGCCAAAAACTCTAATTTACTAGTAAAAGAATAACTTTATTTGCATGATGATGGATCAAAACGATATTTTTTATAATAGTCGGGTATTATTTTGAAAGCTCTTAAAATGCGAGGGTGGTTATAGTAAATTCGGACAGGTAACCCCACAATTTCTATTTAAATGAACCCTAGCCATTTCCAATGTAATCACCGCCGCCGCACCCTTTCTTCTCTCAACCATCAGCATCCCAACCCTAAAGACGACATCGCTTATTCAGTGCCGATGTAAGAGCTTTTATGTTTTTAATCTAATTGATTTGCTTGACAATCTTTCTTTACGTATAATTTTTAAAAATCATTGCTTGTTTTCAAAAGTGTCAATTTGGGAATATTTTGTTTAACTATATATATATATGCTTTGATTTTGTTGGTGTTAATGTAACATATACGCGTACTAACTCAGGTCGGTTTGAAAAACGAAGAAATTCGTTACAAAATACATTTTGGGAATTTTTTGGTTTAACTATTTTATGGACATATATGCTTTGATTTTGTTGGTGTTGACGTAATATATAGGCGTACTAACTCAGATTGGTTTGAACAATGAACAAATTCGTTACCAAACACATTTTTAGAGTTTGATATTTTCTACAAGCATGTTCTAGCGTAGATCTTTAAACAAATGAAGAAGAATTTGTAATAGTTTTTTTTTTGTTCTTTATTTGATGTGTAGTTTTGAGGATTTAATGTTTTTTTTCTTTTTTGCTGGTTTTAAATGGTAGGTTTGGTGTTATTCACCTATCTCATATCAGAGATGGATTTGGCTAATCCTTTAGGAAAAGACTATAGCATGTTGATCGTTCATAGCGTTTCAAGACTCCTAATTGAGAAAGGTAAAATCCAAAGCTATTCAAAGTACTTGAGAAAGTAGTAATTGAAAAAAAATAGGGATAGTCAAGCCTTGTCGTGAAAAAAAAAATTAAATATATTTTTTTATAAAATCTTATATAGATTAAAACTCAATTATAATATTAAGATGTGATTTTCAGTTAAGAAAAAGTGAAAATGTCAAGAGAGAAATAGAAACAAAACTTGCAGTGAAAGTAGGCCTAATGACTTTGGAAAATAAGTATGGGATTGAGTCCCTACACCCTAATTTTTTTGCCCAAATCTTTTTTCTTCAATATCAAGTGTGGGTAGTAGGATAAGGCAATCCTGGTGACTACTGCCAAATGGAGTATTTGAGCATGAATATTGTGGCTGCAAAGATAGTGATTGTCTAACGCCTGCAAGCATAATTGTTGTAAAATTAAAAACCACACTTATTTAAGTCTTAAAATTAAAATTAATGACCACACTTGGTTTGTTCAAAAAATTAACCACACCCCTTTCTTTTATTTCATTTTTGTAGCATTAATATCTAAGGGGGTGTTTGTTTTTTGTGAAAAACTCTTCTTGATCTTTTATGTCTGCCCCACGCAGACCACGCGCAGACGTTTGAGTTTGCAGTGTGTTTGTTTTCTCAAAGTGATTTCTTTAAAAAATGTCTGCGCGTTCTCTTTTTGTCCTCTTTTTGGTGCAGACCTTGACCCACATCTTCTTACATCTTCTCCATTCTTTCTTTTTGGCAGATACAACAAACATAAAAAAAAACCCTAGTTCCTTATCCTTCTCCATCTCCTCCACCCCAGCCATCGCAGTCGCCGCTCCTCCTCTACGCAGCTGCTGCCCCTCCTCCTATTCCTTCATCCTCTGCCGCCACCGCTCCTCCTCCTCCTGCACGCCAACAACTCTTCTTAAAGACAAGTCTAGGATGACCGAAGGGAAACCTGATCTTTCTCAACCAAAAATTGTTGAAGAAGTTAAATCTACAGTGAGAAGTGCGGTAAATCAAGTTGTATTACCGACTGGCATTGCAGGTCCATCTTATCAGGTTGATCTTTCACAAATAGTATACCAGGTTTGTTACCATAAGATTTTATTATTTTTTTTTTACATTTTAAGCTATCTTACTTTACAATTATGGTCATTTCATTTGCAGCCGACCATACCAACCTCAAATATTCCTGATTTCTAATCCGTTCTAAAGACGCATGTCCTTGGGATCGACCTTTTCCATTCTCAATTCAAATAGAAAGGTATAACTAATTTTGTATAACTTTATTTTCCTTTGCAGTTTGCTTCCGATGGCTATGAATAAGGCTATTGAAGAATTAGTTTCTACCATTGTAGAGAGGAGTGTTTTTGATTATAATTGTTGCTTTTGATTATGTTAATTTTGATGTTTAAATTCTAATTTTTGTTGTTTAATGTTGGTTCATAAGTTAATTATTTATTTTTTTTTTGTTTAATGTTAGTTCATAAGTTAATTATTAATGTTTATATTATGATTTTGCTTAGGATTATGTTAATTTTTTTTGTGTTTGTTATAGAATATAGATGTTCATCTTGATAAATTGTTTGATTAGAGTTTTTTGTTTGTTTGATTGTAGAAGTTAAAATACAAACAGTCTTCTTCTTGCAGACTGCAGAGGTTTGGTCCACCTCTTCTGCTACAGATGTCTGCAGATATGGTTCGCAGACTACAGACGTTTTACCTCTTAAAAAACAGACAACACCTAAGTGTACTTGCCTTATGTCAGACTTGCAGCTCTTAGCTAACTCAAGGACGCTCGCCATTGTTGTTGTGTCAGGTAAATACACACTTGTTACGGTTCCTAGTTTGATAACTACATAATCGTCAAATACAAGGTTGCTTACTTAATAAAAGAAGTAAACCCTAGGTTTCGACCCCCAAATTTTTGGGACCCTCATTTAGAAATTTCATGTATTTATATAAGTAGAATAACATATATTTATAGATGCAATTGTTTTTGCATATAACATTTGGAGTATGATTTTTCTTCTGGATAACAACCGAAACTTTTTGTTCTATAGATGATTTGGCTTTTTGGTAAAATTGGTTATATTTGGACCACGATTAAAATAATTATTGCACTTGAGATGAACAAACAGAACCCTAGATTCAAACATCAAATGTTTGAATGTACTATTATTTTCACTTTCATGTATCTTCTTCTTGAAGAATATATGGACTTGAACATTAATTTCATGTAGAATGCTTATACTAAAAAAATAAATATGTGGCATTGCATAAGTTTACAAATTGGAACCGTTGAATTTGGCATGGGTCTTTAACCAAACCAGTTCTTTGTTCTTTGTGGAGAGGGTTAGCATAAATGTTAAATTTCCATCACTTATTTTTAGTCGTATTTTGTTACTGATATGTTGTTATTGTTATATCAGGTGGAGCAACCATCCAAAGACAATGAAGGACCAACAATATACAGGCTTAACAAGCAACCATCCAAAAACTATGATGGACCAACACTATACGGGCTTAACAAGCAACCACCTCTTGATATAAGTAGTGGGAAACGAGTCCATGTGAGCTACATCTTGAGTTAACAGGACCTCCACCATCTGGCAGCTAATGTCAAGGTTTCAGATGATAAATGATAATGATGGTCTATATTTATTATCACCTATAGCCTTTAGACATGTACATTTTGTTTTATATAATGAAATATAGAATGATTCACATTTTATGTTTGTTTTAATATTTTGGTAAGTGTTTAGACTATTTAAGTGTACTTATCCTATGTCGGGCTAACAACTCACAGGACTCTAGTTATTGTTGTAGAGTTAGGTAAACATATACTTGATATTGTTTACTAATCGATATCTACATGAAATATTCATTAAGGTAAACTCAAGTGAAGCTTTCAAAGTACTCTAAGAGGTTTCTTTGAAGAATTAAATTTTTAAAAAGTTAACGCTCACGGTTCTTGGCTAGAGTTCAGCGTGTGGTTCAAAGCAACTTTTTGACCCCCAGGGGGCGAGGCTTTGTTTTTAGTAGATTAGGGTTTTCTACTCAGAACATAGGGGAAAGAGGCTTTGTTTTTAGTAGATTAGAGTTTCGGTTATCTATGCAATGGTATGTTTAGATCGACTATTATTTTAATTTATAGGTGTTAAAAACCCGTGTATTACATGGGTTGAATGGTGAACCAATGTAAATCATAAACTTTCATATAATCTTTATACACAATAAAGAATGTCATATTATTATAATCATACACATTCATAATCCATGAATTATCACACGTGTATTACACGGTTAAATATAAAAAAGTTGACTACTATTTTTATTTATAGGAGTAAAAAAATCATGTATTACACGGGTTGAATATCAAAAAAGGTAAATCATAAACTTCCAATTAATAACACGTGCCACACTCTCCTTTAGTTTAATATTATTATTATTATTACTATTATTATTAATATATTATATATTAACATCCAATTTATTAATACATGGATATATACACCATATATAAAAATATTGCATTATCTTTTGTTATTTAATAAAAACATAATATTAATCCTTTATGTTTTTCTTTTTAATTATTTATTTGTTCAATATATCAACACAATTTTTTATGTTTGACTTTTATATATTTCCTTGTATGCAAAGTAATAACTACTGAAATCCCTCGCGCATAATACGACGGGAATTCAGTTTCGATTGTTATAGGTTTGGATCGTTATGATACTGTAACATCACAAAATCAAATTTGGTAATTAAACCAAATTAACTAGGGATGAGCGGGTAAAATACTGTTACTAGTAAAAGGTTAACCCATAAACATTAGGATTTAAATAAATAAATCTAATATTAAATAAAAGGCGAGTAAATGTCTTTAGAAAATAAAGTTTATAAAAGCCTCAGATTATCGGGACTTAATCTAAGCCGGGTAATAACATTCCCGAACTTGGTAAATTGAATTACCATGTTCAATTGACAATTGATATGAAATGTATAACTAGGAATATTAACCTAGTTAATATAGTTGTTTATTAATGAAGTAAGTGAGTTATGAACAAACCAAAACACTAACCTAAACCCAAGGGACTAAAGTTGGATAAATGAAAAGTTAAAAGATTAAAAGCTTAAATAAAATTAAAATACACACTTAGGGTGTGTGTGTGTTATGAGATGAGAGAAAGAGAACAAGAGTTCTCTTTTTGATCAAGTATACAAATTCAACAAGAATCAAAGGTGAAATCAAGTTGCATGTTGAAGAATTTAGGCCATCTAACATATACTAAGCCTAAGGTATGTTACAATTTCACTTATGATGGATTTTCTAGTTTAGAGAATCCATGAAATAGAAAGGTCTAGTGGAAATTGTAGCCAGATAATGTAGATTGATGTTGTATTGATGTTTATAAACGTCATACTAACTCGTATGTATGAACTACTTGAATATATTAGGAATTTTGTTAAGTGTTCATAAGTGATTAGAAGTGAGTTTTGACATAAGAGTTGAACCCATGATTATGATGGTCAAATTGTGTATTTGCTTATAATAACTGAAATTACATGTTAATTAATTGTTACTTGAGGTATGAAATGGTTGACTTGTAAAGTGGTAGTAGAATGATGTGTGCTAAACAGACTATAAAAATTAACTAAATTAGACTCTCTAAGCTAGACACTACAAAGCTCTAAATTCTAGACTCGACCTAAACCACACAATCGGCAAGTGTACCGATCACTGTAGTATAAACCTAGGAAGTCCGATATCGAACCAAAAGACTCTATGTATCACGTAGACTAGACTCTAATAGACACTGACAGACACGACTTAACTTGTTTAATTGTTTTTTTTTTGGGGGGGGGGGTTACGGAAAATCTAGGAAATCTATTTAAACTAAAAATATAAACTAGAATTAAATTAATACGAACGAAGACTGAAAGGCTTTTCTTATATGGAAAACGAGACCACCTAGACAAGAATCCTGGATTGTTTTTACGGGATTACCGATTAAGTTAAATGCATGAATTATGGAACCGGGATCATATGATACTAAACCTATTAAGGTCCAACTAAGCCCCTCGACCATTCTCAAGGAGAAACTTGTGGAACTGCCTAGGCCGTTAACTCTACCAGTTATTAGACGCCTTTCCAGTTGTCTAATTATTGTGTAAGTACCCTAATGTTGACCTACTCTTTTCCGATCATAGATCTAGGGTAGTTTGAATTAATTAACTTGACTTAATAGACTAATAAACCGACGGGGCAACTAAGACACAACCTTTTCCAAGGACTATCTAAAGCTATTCGTCGTATAAGACCTACCAATAGCCCCTCACTTTCCAGGTATTAGGACTAGTAGAACACTAAGACTTAGTAAATTAACATCAATTACTTCTAGGGGTTATCGGCCGATTCTCCCTAAAGAGTTAAGGTTTTCTAACGTGATATAGACACTCATCGAAATCCTATACCCTAATATGACTCTATATTATGACAAAGACCGTCACTAAGAATCATATGAAGCGAATGATCATAACAAACCAAATCAAAGCATGCATATACATCAAATCATTAAACCGAACTTCTTACAAATCACAATTAATCCATAAAAATCATGCAATTAACAAAAACGGTAAAAACTTCATATTAATCCATTCATCAAGCCTAGGTGGCTTAAAAGTTTAGCCAAGCATGTTAAAACGTGAAAACAAATCAAAGATGTTTAACAAAGAATTCATTGTAACGAGTTTCAAGAAGAAAACCGACAAAATAAGGGATTGAGAAACCCGAGAAAGTCTTCAATGTTTCATCCCGAACGCGTACCAATGATTCCAAAGCTTCAAGATCTCCAAAAGTGCTCCAAGAATGCTCAACAATCGCCCCAAGTTCGTAACTAGGGTTTTTTACAAGTTTAAGATCAATATATCTCACTTTCCATAACAACCCCTTATTATTTTCGTAAAAATATGCCATCTACGTCCTTTGGCGGGGCACCACCCACTTAGGGAATGGGTGGTGGGGTGCCACCTTGTTTTTTTACACGCATAACATCCTTCAGTCTCTCGCCGGGTGCCAGAGACTTCTCACGGGGTGCCAGAGAGTGATTTTTCAGCTTTTTAACTCAAAAAAAAAAAAAGAAAAGAAAAACACTCCCCGACCTTTCCAACATGCTCCAAGACTTGACTTTTCAATATTTTAACCGTTTTACTCGGTTTCCAGCAACTTTAAACATCAAGACATGCGAAACACAGTTTTACCAATTGTATGCATATTCTAACGAAAAACAAAACTAAATGTAACGAAAAACTATACAAACTGACACGAATAAAATATGTATTTTGCAATACATCAAACTTCCCCACACTTACTCTTTTTTCGTCCTCGAAAAAGAATTATGCAACGGAATCAGAGAAATATAAATACTCGGGTCAAAAACTTATTTATACTTGTTAAAATCAAAACTTGTGTTAGCCGCGATTGCAAATATGCCTGTCCCTTTAAACCCAAATCCGGTTCTAAGACCCTTATCATGCGAATTTAGTTTGAGTGCGGTCAATCTACCTAGGGTCTCACGCTAGGATCTACGGTCCACCTAATCCCACCTTAAGCTTATAGAACAAAAGGAACGATCACTGGACCAATTCCCAACTGTCTTATATCAAAACCAAGAGAATTTAAAATCAAACTTTTTTCATCATTTTCTTTCTTTTCATTCCTTTTTTTTCTTTTAACAAGCGTAGACGTTGCTTTCCCTAACCCAGAGGCATTCCGGCTGTAGAGTCGCTATCCCCAACTCGGATTACTTAGGCTTCGGTACTTTTTTACTTTCTTTGCAAGTTCGATTTCACACATCCTAGCGGTAATCCGGCTGTAGAGTCACTATCCCCAACCCAGACTACATAGAAATGCACTACTTTTATTTACTTTATAGCTCATTATTTTTTTCATATTTTTTTCGCAAGATCACAAACTCTAACGGTTTTAACTCATAACGGTGCCCCTTATACTCTTATTGGCAGTTTTGATTTCCCATATCTCCCAGGCGAAAACCCACTAAGAGACCGACAATTAAGGTAATATTAACTCAAAGGGACCTAAAACCAAACCCGGGCCTATCCACACATCCGTAACTAGACACAAGCTCGATTTATTTAAATCTCATATCATTACTATTTGAACCCGAGCAAAAACTCATATTTTCTATCATTTTCCGTATTAATTTTGCAAATCTCTTATTTCAAAGGACATTTTCTGATTTTTTCAATTTTTTTTTATTTTTAAATCTTTTAATTAATTTTTTTAAATTTTTTATTTTTTGTATTTTTCAAATTTTTATGACTCAAGACTCTACTAACTAAGACACTAAACGATAGTTTCCTATCCCCACACTTAAACTCTACATTACCCTCAATGTAGGATGGAAACCGACTCAAAAGACTAAAATAAATAAGAAATAAAAGACAAAGGGCAAATCGGGAAGGACTTAGCTGGTAATATAACGCATCAGCTTCACAAACTTTCGTCCATTCCAGCTCGATCGTATAGCATTTCGGTCGCGATCGGCTTTGACTCTGACTGGTACATTTGGTAAATGACTGAAATTTGAAAAGCAACTCCAAAATCACCCGAATGGAGATCGAGTACGGGTGGTACGATTCAAACCTGCATAAACAAAAATAAGCGAAAACCAAAGCAGTACTAACTCTAAACAGAATACGACTCAAACACTGCTAAATAAGACTCAATATACAAAATAAAAGACTCAAAATACAAACTTTACAAAATCTCCCCACACTTGAATTTAATTTGGAGGCTTCTCTTTGATCTGAACCCGGTCTAACCCATTTAATTCCATCCAGTCCACAAAAATAGTTAAAAATTTAATGGTGGGATTATAAAATATTTTAAAAATTAGAAACGGGTCAGGCCAATAGAATTTAAATTTACCTGGAAGAAACCAAATGTGCGCCATGTAACGAGAAGACTGGTCTTGCTTCAAATGCTCCTTCCTTTCCTCCTTGTACCAGCTTTTGACCCGCAACCAATCCCGGTTCTTTATTTTTCCTTTCCTTGCCCTCTCCCATGGTTTCGATTTTTTTGTTTCGTTTATTATAAGTAGCACGGGCTAGCTGTGGTGTTCTTCCTCTTCCACCACTTTGTCTACTTCCTTGGGAAGATCCCCACACTTAATTTCTACGTGCGGTGTGGGTTCACTTATTTTCTCGGGTTTACCTTATAGTAGGGCTTCTAAAGTTGCTAAATCACCTAATGGATCCAATTCCCCTACTTGTTCAGATTTTGATAAACCTTCTAACTCCCCTAAAAACTCATCTTCCCAACTTAACACTTTTTTCTCTACCTCAACTTCTACCTCATCATCAAACAGACTACCTAAGGAATCTCCTAAATCTAATTCCTCATCAACATCTACCCCCTTAACCGATGATTCCTGGTAGACTTGCCACTCGTCTACTTCTTCCACACTCTCTCTCAATATCTCGCAATTAGCCATTTGCATCATAATCTCCTCTTCTTCACAACCAAAATCAATGATGCCCTTATTCTCAGTTTCTATTACTTCTTCTAATCTCCTAGACATTTCTTCTACTGAACATCGAATGTCTGAGAGTATAGACCGGTGATTTTGAAACAGGACTTCATGTTCTTGAATCATTTTTTTGAGTAGTCTCATCCGTAGCTACCAGTTGAACTAACAAACCCATTATCCTATCCAACTGGTCCTGCTCATAGACTTCAGAATTGTTGTTGGGGCTGGTGATACGGTTCCTCATACTGGTAGGAGGAATACCCCTGTGAAAAATATGGTTGCGGCTGCACATAGGGGTTAGCATAATAATATGCAGAGGACCCCTCATATTGTGGGCATTTAACTGTAAAATGGGGCCCTCCACAAATTTCACACATATTTTCTAGACTCAATATAAATAAAATAAAATAAAAATAAAAGAAAACTAAAAGACACGAACAATTAGACTCCTACGACTCAATATACAAAAGCAAGTAGCACGTATGATGTCAGTTAAGTTCAAATAAAGTAATCAACGCAATTGCCAAAGAGTCCCCGGCAACGACGCCAAAAACTTGATGTGTGTTAAACAGACTATAAAAATTAACTAAATTAGACTCTCTAAGCTAGACACTACAAAGCTTTAAATTCTAGACTCGATAGGTTCAAGGGTTGAATGGACCTATATAAGGGGTGAGTTCCTAGATCAATACAACTCCATGAGACTTATTATCAATAGCAAAGAAGTCTCATAGACAGGTTTGAACAGCCTACCCCAAATGTTCCTTAAGCCTTAGAAAAATAATCAACAAACAGGCTTACGAAATCAAACAAAAACAAGAAAACAAATAGGATAGGTGCTATGCCTTCTTGTTAAAAATACCAAGGCTAAGTGACTGTAGCACTGAACCCTTTAAGGTATAAAAAACATAAGGACAACACAAACTCGACAAAGACAAAGTTATAAGAAAACAAAACAATATAACTTGAATGAAAAATTTTAAACACAAAAAAAGTCAAACCAAAGCACTAGGAAGCCTTCAAGACTTCAAGTCCCCGAGATAACAGCTTGAAACCTCAAAGGTTTCAATCTATCTATAGATAGCCAAAAAGCTTAAAAGTTTAAGACCAACCAAGCTGCCTTAACAAAATAGGCACAAGTATAAAAACACAAAAAAAATAGTTGAACATAATATCATAACAAAGAAAGCCCTGAAAGACTTTCAACAAAGCACAAGTTAAAACAAGTCCTACTGACTTGCAAGTTTGGATATTGTTAAAGCGGCCATACAGGCCTAAAAGCACAACCACATAACAGGAACCTTAGGGGTTCCTGCAAAACCTAATATTGTTCAAAGTTAGCATTACAAACCACAAATTGCTTTTTTAGTGCTAAGAAAGCTACGAATATCCGTTAAACATTGGCAGAAGGCTTGGAAACCCCGGAACCTTCAGCCTTGGCCTTCTTTGCTTTCTTGGACTTCTTAGCTTTTGCACCACCATCACCACCTACTGCTGAAGCCTCCAAGCTTGCATCGTTCGAAGCATCAGGCACACTTGAAAGAATGTCATCACTATCTCCTGAGTAGGATCTTTTCTTCGAAAGAGAACCCAAGACTTCAGCACAGACTTTTTCATTAAGGCCCTCCGGTTTCAAGTCCTGTAACACAGCAAGAGGCTTACCAAAACAAGAAGAAACCTGATGAATATAAGGATAGGTCAGCCTCTCCATCTGTTCAACGGAGCCCTAAAAAACATCAGAAGCTTCAGGACGAAACAAAGGAGACTTTTCCAGAGGATGCCCAGCTTCATGTTTCTTATAACCAGTGATGAGACCTTGATGTTTTCCCAAGCTAAGCAACTTAGTATAAACTTCACCAAGAGCAGAGTTAAATTCAGCAGAGTGAAGCAGATAAGTAACAACTTGTTGAAAACCCTGCTCAATCAACCATTGGTTATCGCTGGTAGCCCGGGAAACCAAAGCCTTCAAGCTTTCCTTCTCCTCATCAAAGGCTTTCTAAGCAAGAGACAAAGCCTCCTTACCCGCCTTGAGCTTCAACCGATCGGCCTCAAAGCTTTTCTTAAAATCACTCATTTCAATCTCGTGCTGCTTAGACAAATCATCAACCTTTTTTGATCAAGCCTCTTCTTTCTCAGCAAATCCATTTATCTCCTTCTTCATCGCGGCCATTGAAGATTTCATCTTATCTTTCTTCTTAGAAAATTCTTCATATTCCTGCATCCATTGATGAAAACGGGCAACACCCTGAGGAAGCATGGCAGCAAGGTTGCAGGTACTCAGAATCATGTGAGATAACATCATGTCATCATCCATCTCAGAAATAGTATTATGAACTGAAGGAGGAACAATGTGACTCAGAGCATCTTCACAAACAGCAGCATCCTTGAAACTGTTATCAATTTTCACCGACCAACCTGGCACATAAACTGCATCCGAATCCAACCCTTCAACATCCCTGCTTGAAGAACCCTGAACAGGGGTAGCAATAACCTTTTTGGCTGAAGCCTTTTTGCCATGAACAACCAGTTTCTTCTCTTTTTCAGAACCCACTTCAACACCTTGATCCCCAGAAGCTTCGATATCATCGCTCAACTCCACCGGTTCGGTAGAGGTGGATTGAGGAACACCCTTCAAACGACGGGTAGATCGCCGGGTTGAAGCCTTGGGAACAATAGGTTTGGAAAAACCCTTCACATTGGAAACACTAACATAACCCGAACCATCGAACCTTAGTTCAGCAGTCCTAACTACAACGTTTTCATCAGGAAGGAACAGATGGGACATCCTCATACACAACATCAGAAGTGTCGTCACTCTTGATAAAATCCAGGGCAGACATAACTACAAATAACAAAAAACAAAATTCATAAGACATAAATAAAGAAGAATGCAAAGATGCAAACAAGGAAAATGCATATCGGTGCCACTTCTCATTAGAACCGGATCCCGATCGGCCTTTTCCCACAAATCACTAACCCCTAACATAACTAGCAAATGTTCAGGGAAAGGACGAACCCTCGAAGGGCATACCCGGATGGCTTTGAGAAAAGCGTCATTCAACTTAGACTCAGAGGGCTCCAGTTCATTGAGAATGACATCCGGGTGCCTCCACACCATTTTAAATGGGAGAATACAGTCAGAAACCCAGAAAAAGCGATCCTTCTAAGTTCCGAGTGTTGTAACCATAGACGAAATAAGACAAGCATCAGCCTTGGAAGTTTCAAAGGTGAACCAATCACCGTTTTTAAATGATATCTCCAAATATAAAACTCAAATAGTAGTGATAATTGCAAACGGTTACTTTCTGCAAAACCGCCGCCCTATGAACTGCCACACATCAATCAAATCAGTTGTCAGATATTTAAATTTCAAAAATTAACTGCCTCCAACCCTTTAAGCCTTCAAGCTTTGAACCCTTAAAGCCTTTAGTCAATAAAACACATGTATAAAAGTCAGAAGTCTTTGAGCTGATCTCCCAAAAACCTCTGACTGACGGGGGTAGTCCAAGACAAAATAAAATGACTAAAATACATAAGTGCCCAAAGGGTTAAACGGTTCAAAGGTTAAAAAGCTGAGGAGGTGAAGTAAAGAATTGTGAGAACAGTAAATGGTCACATCTCCACCAACTCACCAGTCACAAAAGCAATGCAGGTCCACAGAACACACTCTATTATCCAGGGGTCAAAAGGCTTTAACCCCTGAATGGGTAAGCCCCTCACTGCAAGCAAGGTCGCTAGTCAAATGCATCCCTCTTTGGGAAGGTGTCTTCTCCTATATATTTGACACTTCATTTACTGGGAAACACATTCCCAGACCAGCCCTGATTCTTGATATCTCTGGTCGTTTACTTCAAGTACTTGCTTCTCGCAAGATACTTCCTTTCACATCCAACACACACATTATGTTTGCTCCTTCATCCGAATCTGAACACATTTCAGAGGAGGACCTATAGCAAACAACAAGAATAAAACTAGTGAACCTCCTTCCACGTCTTGTAAACGTGGGGCGACCCCACGACCTGCGTTAGGAAAAGTTGAACCCTTCAACCCTTTTTCCTAACCATCCCAACTACTACCCTTGGTCTATTATTTGTTGCATCAACAGTACTAATATACTATTTATTTTTATTTTCATTATTAAAAAAATATTATATCAACTTTATTACATAATTTATAAATCAAATTTTCAGAATTGATACCAACATTTTATCACTCAAATGGTTGCTAATTTGCTTCTTGAATAACGTATCTTCTTTTCAAGAACCATCTTCGCAATTACTCTATCCATCATGTATCGAGTATATCCGTTAGTTTTTTTAAATATATAACTTTTTTTATTTTTTGTTATATAAATTTAGATTTGTTCAATCGTGTAGTACACGGGTTTTTTTAAAGATATAATTTTTTTAATTATTTGCTATACAAAATTACAATTATTCAACCCATGTAATATACGTGGTTTTTAAAAGATATAACATTTTTATTATTTAGTATATAGAATTAGATTTATTCAACACGTACAATACTCGAGGTTTTTTTAAAATATAACGTTTTTATTATTTAGTATACAAAATTACATTTATTCCACCCGTGTAATCATTGTTTTTAAATATATAACTTTTTTTTATTTTTTGGTATATAAAATAACATTTATTCAACTCGTACAATACACGTGGTTCTTAATGATAGAACTTTTTTATTATTTAATATATAAAACTATATTTATTCAAACCGTGTAATAAACAAGGGGGTTTTTAAAGATATATTGTTTTATTATTTAGTATATAAAATTTAAATTTATTCAACCCATGTAATATACGGGGTTCTATCCTAGTTAGATGATAAAGGAAATATATTTTAAAGAAGTATTACTAAACAGAAATTTTTTTTGTTGGCCATATACTATTCACGGCCCTTCAATTCAATTATATATACAAGATTTAACTAATGCCCCTGATGTGATGTGCACACAATTGGATTTTAATGAATAACATGGATGGAGTTAGTGTTAGGGGTCAAAAGGTTAGAAAAATGACGTTGGGGGTTGCAATGTCAAAATGTTCCTTTTTTGAGCCGATAGGGTTAAAGTGATTTAACCACATGGGACCAAAAACGTAATTTACACTTTTCATCAAAAGGGTAAAAAAAAATCTAATTTTCCCTATTGTGCACTGCACGTGACCTATCATGCAAAATTAACGCATGTTAAACGAAAAGACGTAAACTATCACAACACATGATGTTAGCGCAGTAATGTCTACCGCCTCCGTCATTTCCGTTCGTATCAGAAACAGAAGAATTATATGCTTTGTATTGTAAAATATAGAGAAAAGGCAAGGTGGCATTTCTGTAATTAATGAGTTTCCTCATTAAGCCCCTTGGCCTATAAATAGAACCATTAGGGTTCTCATTTAGAACTTTTGTCATTTGGAGCTTTGAAGATTAGAGGTTAGAGAGAGAAGCTAGAGAGAGAAAGTATAGAGAGAAAGGCAAAAGGTGATTCGTGTTGCTTGTACGTTTTCATACGTTTCTATAAGAATCACAGATTGAGTACGTCTCGTGTGTTTCGGTCATACACGTTCACGGATTCCGCACGTCGAACGTGTCATACGCAATCGTTTCGGAGTCAAACCGGTCCTAACAAGTGGTATCAGAGCAGGAGCTCGATTGCACGGATCAAACGCACGAATTCGCATAGAAATTCATCAGATTCAGAGTCGATTTCACTCAGATTTGTCAAAATTCCTTCACTTTTTCATCTATTCACGTTTTTGACTGAAAATCACAAAATTAAACGACTTTTCACGGTTAAAAATTGGTGATTTTTTGATATGTTGTGCGTATTCAGTTGATCTACAACCGTACAAATTTTCAGATCTTAATTCTTAACGGTTTAGGAGAAATCTTGGATTTTCTGTTCGAAAAAGCTGAAATGTGGTTGCTGTTGTTGTTAAGTTGAAGATGCCAACCGATCGGCTGGCCCAGCCGATCGGCTAGCCCGGCCGATCGGCCAGCATCCATGTCCTATCCACTTTATATTCAACCAATCGAACAGTATACTCGTGCACTGCATATCTTACTTACAATTAATGAGTTGACTTGTTGACTCTAGTCGATTGAACAGCAACTTCACTGACACATTGACTTGTTGACCCTAGCCGATCGGCTAGGACTCTTGTCTGATCAACCGACATTTTCATACAATCGGTTAGCAACACGTATTATTTTTGTCAACATATTCTACAACAATTCATGTGATTCTTACTTAGTCAACATTCTGCAATATCTGTCACAAGTAATAGAAGGTGCAATCAGAATCATTTGTGCATGTGATAAAGTTGAACCATATAACTTGAGGTGCAATCATAGTGAAGTATGAAATCAGGTTGATGATTAATGTGATATTTGTCGTTTATGTTGATAAATGCATATGATTGTATTGTGAGGTCATAAAGTGATCACGTGAATATTGATCTGTCATATATAGCATTTGGATCGAACAGAAGTCATAGGTGAAACATTGGATCGGCTGGCGTAGCCGATCGAACAGCTGTCCCATTTCCCAGCCGATCGGCTAGCAAGTGTCTTCAATCGAGTAGCTCGCTCGATCGGCTAGCAAGTTCGATCGAACATCCCACTCGATCGGCTAGCCCGGCCGATCGGCCAGCATTCCTGTTCGATCCACCGTCACATATATCCAATCGGCTAGCATTCAGCCGACCGGCCAGCATACCTGTCCATTTCACTGCATTGTCAAACTCAGCCGATCGAACAGCAAATCATGTTATAACACATCATCTTGTTAATCACTTTAATCAACACATCTGCAGTAACTCATGTGATTCTTATATCTCGAAAACTTCAAACTGATCACTAAAACAAAGGTTCAATTAAATAAATTTTTGCATGTGAACTAATGTCAGTTTTTAAATGTGCATTAATGACAGTTGTCGGCCACAACTACTGAGACCCATGTGCATGAATATTGAAGAAAATACATTGACGATCCATGTGCATAGATATTGTATATAACAGGTCCTATCAAAGTTCATTAAATGCATTTTTGTTGCATGAGATCTGATATCATAACAGATGGTTCATAACAGTTCACAATTTAAACACTTAATCGGCCCTATCAGATCTTTCTTTACATGTGGTGGCCCAATAAGAAAATAATTCATCTCAAACTTATCGGCAGTTGTTTGCATGTGTAGTTGATAAGAGTTTGGCCCTATCATTAATAAAAAATACTTGTGCCGCCCAACTAATTGTTAATGCCCAATCATCTTAGACTAATAGACGGCCCATGTGCAAGAATATTATGATCTAATACATGTGCAAAATAAAAGGTCAATTGTTGATAATGCTTGTGTGTGAAATTCAATAGGATAAACAATCGGTTAAGTCTTGTCGATTAGTGCCAACAGATTCAAGTTTTGTCGTGTAGTGATTGCTTGTGTAGTGTCTTCATTCGGCTAGCAACCTCGATTGGCGAGAAATTGTCTTGAATCGGCTAGCAAGTTCGATCGAACCAACCACTCGATCGGCTAGCAAGTTCGATCGAACCAGTTACTCGATCGGCTAGGAAGTGTCTTCAATCGAGTAGCCCACTCGATCGGCTGGTGTACTCGATCGAACAGCAGCGTTAATTGTCACTCGATCGGCTAGCAGGACATCTCGCTCGATCGGCTAGCAGGACATTTTCGTTCGATCGGCTAGTACTGTCTTGGTTCGGCCGTTTCACTCGATCGGCTGGTGTATTCGATCAAACTGCACAAATCACTATCAAATTGTTCAAACTCCCGTACATACAAGTTACTTGATATTTTTGAACTAATCATTTGTTTACGTGATTGATTCAGGTGATTCAAGGTAATTCAGAAGTTCAAACCATGGCTGAGGAATTCTATAACACGTTTTTCAACGCGTTCACATCCGAATCGTCCGAAATTGCAAATGTTACACCTAAAACCATCACGAAGGCGATCAATGAGAACATCAAGCATGATAACTTTTACGGAACGCACTCAAAGCCACCAACTCTCGAAAGTATTGAAGACTACACTTGGTGGAAAGTACGGTTCATCAACTGGGCGAAAGCGTATGCGCATGAAAGTTGGTTCTGTCTAGAGTATGGATACGAAAAGCCAAAAGATGACAAAGGTGAAGAACTACCGTTCAAAAGATTCTCCAGAGATGACAAAGCAGAATTTGCCGCCGAACAAAGGATGATTGCATTGATACAGTCAGCAATTAGGAATGATATATTTGCATTGCTTAATCATAGTGGGTCATCCAAATCGGTTTGGGAAGCTTTACGTGTTAAAGCTGAGGGTGGCAAACAGATAAAAAAGAACAAAATCGCTTTACTTAAAAAGGAATTTGATCTTTTTGATGGTTTAAAAGGAGAATCGGTGAGGCAAATGATAGAGAGATTCTGTCACCTTAAAATCGAGCTTGAACGTTTTAAAATTGACAAAACAAGAGAAGAACTTATAGATAAAGTAATTGAAGCGTTACCACGAGTTGATCAGTGGCAAACGTTTGTTTTTATCTTAAAAAACGATGCTTCATACGATGAAATTTCTCTTGATTCTTTGTTTGAAAAGATTGAAAGTCATGACTTGGAGCTACAAAAGCAAAGCAAGATGAGTGGTTTTTCACATCAACAGAATGTTGGCTTGTACTACAAAGGCAGTGTACCTTCTGATAAAGGCGTTGGTTCACCAAAGACAACATTCAGTGGTGAGAAGATGAAAGAACCACAAACAACGTCCACAAGTCATCATTCTGGATATCATTCATCCTCACAAACTAGTTCTGAAGATGGAGAGGAGATTTTGTGCAACATTGCTCTTAAACTAAAGAATTCTCCTTCGATGAGCATCAATGCAGCAAAGCAGCAAATGAGCTTTCTTGCATCCGTTCTGGAATCATATGAAGGTCTTGTAGCTGGAAAAATCGGTAATTCAGAACTGACAAAAGAAGACTACGACCAGATTGATCCAGAGGAAATGGAGCTTATTGATATTCGTTGGTGTTTGGCAAGCTGCATTCGAAGAGCTCAAAGATACATGGAAATTACTGGGAAACAATCTCTTGGTGGTCCATCAACGAAGCTCGGATTCGACAAATCAAAAGTGACCTGCTTCAGATGCAAGCAAAAGGGTCATTTCAAAAGAGAGTGTAAGAATGCAGAAGTTGCTGAAGCAAATGAATGTCCTTTCAACGATGACTATTATCGAAAGGCGATCTATCATCGAAGCAGAGAAGAGCCAAAGTTGATTGAAGATAAACCCAAGGATAAATCAAGAGCTTGTTTTGTAATTCATGATGATGAAGGGTTTGACTGGAGCGAAATTTGTCCAGAAGAAGATCGTTTGGAAAATGTTCGAAAACAGCTCATGGCAGGGCTATTACAGAGAAAAGAAAGTTTGTTTTCGTTGCTGAGATTCAAGATGAAAACAAAGACAAAGACACTGTTGAAATCCATGAAGAAAAAGTTGAGATCAAGGAGAAAACTCCAGAAGAGATCTTGAGTGAGAAGACTTACAGAGAAAGAAATGTGGTCTACAACAGAATGGATGAGATGCAGGAAGAGTATGAAAGTGTTGTCAGCAACAGAAGATGGGATAAGAAGAGAGAATGTTACTACAACAGAGAAGGAGAACCGGTTGTTCCAAAGAAAGACATAATTTTTGATGATGTTCTTCTTGTTGTTCCGTTGAGAGCCGAATACTACAGAAGGGTGATGAAAGATGATGCATACGTTAAACAGTATGAAAAAGATATCAGATATGCTATGCTGTCAGGTTTGAGAAAAAGGGATGAGGAAAGAATAAAGAAAAATGTTGAAGAGATGGTGGATAATTTGAAGAAGGTTGCTGAAAAGGTTGTTGAAGCAGAAGTTGTGAAAGAAGTTGTTTTTGTAGAACAGCAGATTGAAGAAGAAGAAAAGTCAGAAGCTGGTGATGTTGGTGAGAGAGTCAGTGTTGAAGAAAAGAAGGATGATGCTGAGATGAAGCAGACAGAAGCTGCTGAAAACACCGAAGTGCCAATCACTGAGGTAAATTCTGATTCTGAAAACTTGAAACTGATTGTTCAGTGCAAGAAATGCATGGAACCATGCAGAGCTTGTACTAAAAAAGATGAGCAGTTCAGAACAAGAGATCTTGAGTTCACAAAAATTGAAAACATTTTTAAAGAAAAATGCAAAGAAATGCTAGAAAAAGAAAAAGTTTTTAAAGAAAATGATGAAAAGCTCTAAAAAAATGTAACAAATTAGAGAAAGAAAATGAAGTTTTGAAGGAAAACGTTTTGAAAATGACAAATGAATGTTCACAAAAAGAAAGTGTGGTTCAAGAAATGAAGAAAAAATATGACTCAATGAAATTAGCATATCACATTACAAAAGAGTCATATGAAAAGGTGAAAGATGAAATGAAATATGCTCAATCAAGAATGAATCATTTATGTGAAACAACCAAAGAACTTAAACGAATGTATGCTATAAAACAAGATGTCGTTAACTCCTATATTGAAGATGTTGCTAAGTTAAAGCAACAGATTGTTGATTTAGAACAGGAAAACAACAAGTTAAAAAGTTACCACGTGTCGTCATATGTGCTTGAACGTATTTTCAATATAAAACCGGGTGATGGTGAGTCTGAGCAGAACAAGAAAGGCATTGGCTTAGAGTATCATCAAGTTCCACCACCTGAAAAGTTTGCATTTTATGATGAAGAAAAGGTCGAGAAAGCTTTCAACATGGTAGATCAATTGCCAGATAACATTGACATAACCTATTCCAAATCTGATAATTCTCATGATTCAGAGGTGGTAGGTAAAGTCGTTGAAAGTGTGTTGAACGAAGAGTCGGTTGATACAGGTAAATCTGAATCACAGGATGAAGATGAAGGAAATCTTCATGATGGATATCTGAAGAACACAAAATCCGAGAAAAATTTGAATGATGATTCAAAGGGATTGGTCTATACCATGATTGGATCGGACAAATTATTCTTAGATGTTGTATTCCCAATTCAGAATGTGATTTCAGAAAAGATTGACAAAGTTTTCAAGATGGTTGAGATTGAAAAATCTAAAATTCCAAAGTTTGCTGGAAAAGGTCACAAAACGTCTTATAACAAACCTAATTTCAAAAACAAAAACATGAAGGCTGGGTTGGGTTATAAGAAGAAACAAAATTGGAATAAAAATGAAACTCCGAATTTTCAGGCAAAAATGAACTTCGTTCACGGAACAAGTTCAGAAGAAGAGAAAAAACTCAAATTTAGACAACAGTCTAATGAAGAGTTTCATGCTCAGAAAAAACAACAACAACAGGTCAAAGATGTGTCCAAGAGAACATGTTTCAAATGTAATCAAATTGGACATCTTGCACGCAAGTGTCCAAATCTGAAACCTGTTGGTGTTGAGACGAAAAAGAAGTCTGTTTATGTTGAGAAACAGAAATCTGAAGTTGTGACTCAGAAGTCAACCAAGTTTGATTCAAAGCAAACTTGGGAGCCGAAAATGTCAAAGGCTGACTCACAACAAACATGGAAACCTGTGACACCCAGACTTAGAACAACACAAAGTTGGAAAACAACTGTTGATGCAACAAAACCAAACCAGTTTTGGAAATCAAAAGTTGTTGTTCAGAGTCCAAATGTTCAAAAAGAGTCACATTTTTACAAAAGAAGGACTCGAAAAGGTCAAACATGGAGTGTTAAGAAACAAATTGCTTCGGTAAAAGATGAAAAGGTTGAAGTCAAAATTGACAAAGTCTTTGTACAAAATGACAAAGATTTTCTGAAGCTGAATGATGCATATTGTGTTGAAATGCCTAAGGTTCAACAGACCTGGGCTAAATTGTTCAAGTAATTGAATACTTTGAATGTGCAGGTGCTTCTGAAGAAAACTGAATGTCAACCAAAGGAGAATCGAAGCAGCCTGGCACGCAAAAAGGAGGCTGCTGATCCCTGCGTTGGTTAAAACAGGGAGTTTGTTTGTTTTCTGTATATAAATAAACAATATTCTCAAAAACCCTAAAAAAATTGAAAAATTTAAAAACCAAAAATATGTTTTCATTTTGTCAAAATTTGAAAAATAAAAAATATGTTGTTTTTAAATTTGTCAAAAATACAAAAATTCAAAAATATGTTATTTGAATCTGCCGGAACTCCCAGGTTGGTAAGTGTGGAGTAGGAATCGGCATCTTTCTTGAGAAATGTTTCATCAAGGACATTAAGTTGTACTTGATTTAACTTTCGTACTAGTTGATGAAAGAACAACGTGATGAATAAACCAGTGTGTGAATAAAACAAAACTTATTTTTCGGAAAAACCATTTTGATTAAAACAAACTTAAGTGTTTTGAAATCATAATGGGAAAATAGTTTGTTGTCAGGGGAAGTTCTGATTGAATATGCCGAAACCCTCACGGCGGAACAAACATGATTAATTTCACAAGATTGAAAAACGGTTTTCAAACTGTAAAAGATCAATGTGTTGTAAATCATGGGGGTACGTTAAATTTTCTGCAAATCAGTGCATGAGAGGCAGAAAATGGATGGCGATACAAAGCTATCAGTATCAGGTTGTCAAATTTTCTTTAGATGGTTTTGAATTTTAGGGGGAGTAAGAAATTTTCAGAAAATCCAAAAACATTAAAAAATTTGAAAAAGCCAAAAACATGATAAAATTAAAAAAATAGAGTTTTCGTGTAAAAAGAGGAAATGATAGTACATCAGTAGACAGTTACAGTATGCTAAAAAATGTAATGTTTAAATAGCGTTAAACAGTCTCACTGATGATATGCCGATAGGTTTTTATACATTTAGTAAACTTTTTCGGGATATAAACCTAATTCAAACTTGCTTATTTCGTGGGGAACACTACTTGGATATATAGGTAACCCCTGAAATCTCGTTTGAAAGGTCTCGTATTCTGATATACTAGGTTTTTATACTCAATGATGTCTGGGGTATTATTCCGGGACTTCTGCTGAATGGAAGTTCTGACCTAGTCCTTGGATAATACTTTCTACTAATGCTTAAAACATAGCATAAACCCTCAGCATGCAGATGAAACAATAAAATTGATTGTCGCTGCTGTTGTAACTAAAAGATCCTCTAAAGGGGACATACCATAAAGTCGAAGCTGATATCTCTCTCTGCGCATAAAGATCCTCTAAAAGATCCTCTAAAGGGGACATACCAAAAATATTATCTGTAAATATGTTTGTACATATTTCTTTACTGCTTAATATTTCAGAAAAATACAAAAAGATTTTTGATTCTGCTTTATTTTCGACAACCGATGTCTGAATGCTGAGTTTCAAAATCTGAGTTCGCTGATCATGTTTTTGAAAATAAAACAAGTTCATTAATTTGAAACTTGAAGTTCAAAATTAAAAGTCAAAAAGAGTTTGTGACATCTCCAAGGTCATTAATTTGGACTTGGATGATCAACCGTGAAGGATTTGGATGCTCATATTGTTAAAATCTATTAAATAGAGCTAGTTTTCGATCTTGGATGCTTAAATACTGCCAAATCTATGAAGCTTTTTGATAGGGGGAGAGAGTCAAGATAATCCTGGATATATTCATATTATTATATCTTTAAAGTCAGGATCTTGATTTAGAAAGTTTAAAGAGCCAGAATACGATTTCTGGACAATTTCAAAACATTGTCACTTATAAACGTATGAGTGTTGCAGATGTTATTCCAGACTACGATCACAACAGCCGAGTCTAAGGGGGAGTCTGAAGACGAGCTCAACGCAAAGGGAAGCGTGTAAGGAGCCAGGTATCGTTCCTGGAAGAGCTTGTAACTGGAAAGCCAGGTGTCGATCCCAAAAGCACGGAAGCTTGACGAAAGGGGGAGCCTGAAGAGTTTACCGAAAGGGGGAGCTGAAGCTGAAGACAGATCCACCAGGATTCTGTTTGAGCAAGAGGGAGTCTGTGTAGCTGAACATGTCAAATCTTCAAGAAGACTCATAAAGAAAAAGAAAGACAAGACGCTACGAGCTTTTACGGATTGACTGTGGCAATATCCAAGGGGGAGTCTGTTAGTGCAGTAATGTCTATCGCCTCCGTCATTTCCGTTCGTAGCAGAAACAGAAGAATTATATGCTTTATATTGTAAAATATAGAGAAAAGGCAAGGTGGCATTTCTGTAATTAATGAGTTTCCTCATTAAGCCCCTTGGCCTATAAATAGAACCATTAGGGTTCTCATTTAGAACTTTTGCCATTTGGAGCTTTGAAGATTAGAGGTTAGAGAGAGAAGCTAGAGAGAGAAAGTATAGAGAGAAAGGCAAAAGGTGATTCGTGTTGCTTGTATGTTTTCATACGTTTCTATAAGAATCACAGATTGAGTACGTCTCGTGTGTTTCGGTCATACACGTTCACGGATTCCGCACGTCGAACGTGTCATACGCAATCGTTTCGGAGTCAAACCAGTCCTAACACATGAACATAAAGGATCAACTCTCTTATTTCATTATTTGGAGGATAAAAAGTGAATTTATAATATACCTAAATGCCAAAAACTCTAATTTACTAGTAAAAGAATAACTTTATTTGCATGATGATGGATCAAAACGATATTTTTTATAATAGTCGGGTATTATTTTGAAAGCTCTTAAAATGCGAGGGTGGTTATAGTAAATTCGGACGGGTAACCCCACAATTTCTATTTAAATGAACCCTAGCCATTTCCAATGTAATCACCGCCGCCGCACCCTTTCTTCTCTCAACCATCAGCATCCCAACCCTAAAGACGACATCGCTTATTCAGTGCCGATGTAAGAGCTTTTATGTTTTTAATCTAATTGATTTGCTTGACAATCTTTCTTTACGTATAATTTTTAAAAATCATTGCTTGTTTTCAAAAGTGTCAATTTGGGAATATTTTGTTTAACTATATATATATATGCTTTGATTTTGTTGGTGTTAATGTAACATATACGCGTACTAACTCAGATCGGTTTGAAAAACGAAGAAATTCGTTACAAAATACATTTTGGGAATTTTTTGGTTTAACTATTTTATGGACATATATGCTTTGATTTTGTTGGTGTTGACGTAATATATAAGCGTACTAACTCAGATTGGTTTGAACAATGAACAAATTCGTTACCAAACACATTTTTAGAGTTTGATATTTTCTACAAGCATGTTCTAGCGTAGATCTTTAAACAAATGAAGAAGAATTTGTAATAGTTTTTTTTTTGTTCTTTATTTGATGTGTAGTTTTGAGGATTTAATGTTTTTTTTTCTTTTTTGCTGGTTTTAAATGGTAGGTTTGGTGTTATTCACCTATCTCATATCAGAGATGGATTTGGCTAATCCTTTAGGAAAAGACTATAGCATGTTGATCGTTCATAGCGTTTCAAGACTCCTAATTGAGAAAGGTAAAATCCAAAGCTATTCAAAGTACTTGAGAAAGTAGTAATTGAAAAAAAATAGGGATAGTCAAGCCTTGTCGTGAAAAAAAAAATTAAATATATTTTTTTATAAAATCTTATATAGATTAAAACTCAATTATAATATTAAGATGTGATTTTCAGTTAAGAAAAAGTGAAAATGTCAAGAGAGAAATAGAAACAAAACTTGCAGTGAAAGTAGGCCTAATGACTTTGGAAAATAAGTATGGGATTGAGTCCCTACACCCTAATTTTTTTGCCCAAATCTTTTTTTTTCAATATCAAGTGTGGGTAGTAGGATAAGGCAATCCTGGTGACTACTGCCAAATGGAGTATTTGAGCCTGAATATGGTGGCTGCAAAGATAGTGATTGTCTAACGCCTGCAAGCATAATTGTTGTAAAATTAAAAACCACACTTATTTAAGTCTTAAAATTAAAATTAATGACCACACTTGGTTTGTTCAAAAAATTAACCACACCCCTTTCTTTTATTTCATTTTTGTAGCATTAATATCTAAGGGGGTGTTTGTTTTTTGTGAAAAACTCTTCTTGATCTTTTATGTCTGCCCCACGCAGACCACGCGCAGACGTTTGAGTTTGCAGTGTGTTTGTTTTCTCAAAGTGATTTCTTTAAAAAATGTCTGCGCGTTCTCTTTTTGTCCTCTTTTTGGTGCAGACCTTGACCCACATCTTCTTACATCTTCTCCATTCTTTCTTTTTGGCAGATACAACAAACACAAAAAAAAACCCTAGTTCCTTATCCTTCTCCATCTCCTCCACCCCAGCCATCGCAGTCGCCGCTCCTCCTCTACGCAGCTGCTGCCCCTCCTCCTATTCCTTCCTCCTCTGCCGCCACCGCTCCTCCTCCTCCTGCACGCCAACAACTCTTCTTAAAGACAAGTCTAGGATGACCGAAGGGAAACCTGATCTTTCTCAACCAAAAATTGTTGAAGAAGTTAAATCTACAGTGAGAAGTGCGGTAAATCAAGTTGTATTACCGACTGACGTTGCAGGTCCATCTTATCAGGTTGATCTTTCACAAATAGTATACCAGGTTTGTTACCATAAGATTTTATTATTTTTTTACATTTTAAGCTATCTTACTTTACAATTATGGTCATTTCATTTGCAGCCGACCATACCAACCTCAAATATTCCTGATTTCCAATCCGTTCTAAAGACGCATGTCCTTGGGATCGACCTTTTCCATTCTCAATTCAAATAGAAAGGTATAACTAATTTTCTATAACTTTATTTTCCTTTGCAGTTTGCTTCCGATGGCTATGAATAAGGCTATTGAAGAATTAGTTTCTACCATTGTAGAGAGGAGTGTTTTTGATTATAATTGTTGCTTTTGATTATGTTAATTTTGATGTTTAAATTCTATTTTTTGTTGTTTAATGTTGGTTCATAAGTTAATTATTTATTTTTTTTGTTTAATGTTAGTTCATAAGTTAATTATTAATGTTTATATTATGATTTTGCTTAGGATTATGTTAATTTTTTTTGTGTTTGTTATAGAATATAGATGTTCATCTTGATAAATTGTTTGATTAGAGTTTTTTGTTTGTTTGATTGTAGAAGTTAAAAAACAAACAGTCTTCTTCTTGCAGACTGCAGAGGTTTGGTCCACCTCTTCTGCTACAGATGTCTGCAGATATGGTTCGCAGACTACAGACGTTTTACCTCTTAAAAAACAGACAACACCTAAGTGTACTTGCCTTATGTCAGACTTGCAGCTCTTAGCTAACTCAAGGACGCTCGCCATTGTTGTTGTGTCAGGTAAATACACACTTGTTACGGTTCCTAGTTTGATAACTACATAATCGTCAAATACAAGGTTGCTTACTTAATAAAAGAAGTAAACCCTAGGTTTCGACCCCCAAATTTTTGGGACCCTCATTTAGAAATTTCATGTATTTATATAAGTAGAATAACATATATTTATAGATGCAATTGTTTTTGCATATAACATTTGGAGTATGATTTTTCTTCTGGATAACAACCGAAACTTTTTGTTCTATAGATGATTTGGCTTTTTGGTAAAATTGGTTATATTTGGACCACGATTAAAATAATTATTGCACTTGAGATGAACAAACAGAACCCTAGATTCAAACATCAAATGTTTGAATGTACTATTATTTTCACTTTCATGTATCTTCTTCTTGAAGAATATATGGACTTGAACATTAATTTCATGTAGAATGCTTATACTAAAAAAATAAATATGTGGCATTGCATAAGTTTACAAATTGGAACCGTTGAATTTGGCATGGGTCTTTAACCAAACCAGTTCTTTGTTCTTTGTGGAGAGGGTTAGCATAAATGTTAAATTTCCATCACTTATTTTTAGTCGTATTTTGTTACTGATATGTTGTTATTGTTATATCAGGTGGAGCAACCATCCAAAGACAATGAAGGACCAACAATATACAGGCTTAACAAGCAACCATCCAAAAACTATGATGGACCAACACTATACGGGCTTAACAAGCAACCACCTCTTGATATAAGTAGTTGGAAACGAGTCCATGTGAGCTACATCTTGAGTTAACAGGACCTCCACCATCTGGCAGCTAATGTCAAGGTTTCAGATGATAAATGATAATGATGGTCTATATTTATTATCACCTATAGCCTTTAGACATGTACATTTTGTTTTATATAATGAAATATAGAATGATTCACATTTTATGTTTGTTTTAATATTTTGGTAAGTGTTTAGACTATTTAAGTGTACTTATCCTATGTCGGGCTAACAACTCACAGGACTCTAGTTATTGTTGTAGAGTTAGGTAAACATATACTTGATATTGTTTTCTAATCGATATCTACATGAAATATTCATTAAGGTAAACTCAAGTGAAGCTTTCAAAGTACTCTAAGAGGTTTCTTTGAAGAATTAAATTTTTAAAAAGTTAACGCTCACGGTTCTTGGCTAGAGTTCAGCGTGTGGTTCAAAGCAACTTTTCGACCCCCAGGGGGCGAGGCTTTGTTTTTAGTAGATTAGGGTTTTCTACTCAGAACATAGGGGAAAGATGTGACAACTCGAACTTTAGACTTGCTTTGTGTAACGATATGTGTTTATGTGAACCTTATTTGATTAAATGAATGTTACGGTTAAATGTTTAAATGTTGCGTTATTGGATCACACAACACTACACCCGATCCATAAATCAATTGGGCTTTACTATTGTTTGCAAACCCACTCGGTCCATGTAAGGGACTCGAGATCACAAGCCGGCCCAAGTGAGGTCTCGGCCCACCCTCACCTCACACGTATATGTTCATACACACATCTTAGGGTTTTAGTTTTACAATCTTTGCAACACACACACAAACTCTCTCTCCCTCTCGTTGCTTGGAACCCGACGGCACAAGAATTCTATTCGGATCACCCTTGTTTCTTCTCCAATCCGGTTAGTGATTATGTATTGATTGATTGTGTGTTATGATTTGTATGTTGATGATTGCTTGATACCGAAACTTGTTGTGTATGATATTATTAGATTGGGTCGATGATAGATAATGTTCATGTAATTGGCTTGCTCATGAAATCGGATATATGTGTTTTGTATGATGTTAAACGGCTCATGTGTATAGTCAAGGGTCACAAGAAATCGGATGGTATGATATAAGTTAAATGGTAATCGGAATGCTTGTAATCAGTCGATGTGCTAGACGATTCGGATTAAATGTTATGATATATGTTCATGCGAATTGTTAAGAATTGTTCATATGATTGTTAGGGTTCATGAGAGTTCTTGATAAAATACCTTGTTTGATCGATATCATGCTAAACGAATTGTTAGAAATCTGTTGATTGAGTTGAGTATAATTGGAAACTATTATGTGATTGTAACCGATCAGCATGAAATCAGGAAAACCAGTTACACACACACGACACACGGTTGCGACTCAGATTGCGAGTCGAAACATCGTGGTCACGACTCGAAACCACAACAGCACAAGCCGAGACCATGGTTGCGAGTCCCGTTGCGACTCGTAACCGGACCATGACGAACCGAGATCTCCATTACGACACGTAACCAGCTGTTGCGACTCGTAATCTCCGGTTGCGACTCGAGATCTCCGTTGCGACTCGAGACCATCATTTACACGCACACTGTTTTGGGCCTACGCTGTCACGGGCCCAACCTTATGACTGTTATGTTATTGGACTTGTTTGCATAGATGCTAATTGGACTGCTTATGTTAATTGGGCCGACTACTTGGACTCGTTACTTGATATGAACTGCTGATACGTTTATGTGATTTGCCATGATCATACTTGATACCATACGTGATACAAACGTGCTACATACGAACCTAACTTGCATAAGTAACCATGATAGGACGTGGTTGATCCCTTACTTGTATACTTGAGCATTTTATTGTCTGCCGAGCAAACCCAGGTGAGTTCACACTTCTACTAAGGCATGGCATTCCCGGGTCGTGGGAATGGGTTAAAGGTTACAATTGACTTAGAACGTACATATGCTTTCCTAGACTATCACCTACCATGATCCTCGGATGTCAGGACGGTTCCGTAGGTTAGGATAACACCTACGTGGTCATATGCCAATCACTGCCTCGGATGTCAGGCACGCACGTAAAACCTACGTGTACGCATTACTTACTTCTATCCTCGGTACAAAGGATACGTACGTGAAACCCACGTACACCCCCGCGTCTCCTATCCTCGGTTGTGAAGGATACGTACGTAAAACCTACGTACACCCCATACGCGCTACTGTTCTCGGAAGAAGAACAGTGATGATACGAGTAGTTGATACGAATAGTCTAGTGGTCACATAACATGGGAAGCCCCCACCTATACAACTTACTATCGGCCCAGTAGAGCCACTCTTTACTTACTGTTACGCACTTACTTACTGTGAACTCGCTCAACTAGTTTGTTGATCATTCTGTTACATGCCTTGCAGATCGTTAGGTACTTGGAGCTTGCACAAAGAGGAGCCGGTCGTTGTGGACAAGGATCGTATTACTTTGATTAGACACTTATGACATTTCAGTACTTTTAACTTGGGTTTACAATAATGCTTCCGCTACTTAAACAATGCTTGGTTTTGAAACATCGATCATGTCATGATGAACTACTTTAATGACTTTTTTTTATTATTAAATGCTATGTTTGATATGATTGATGGCTTGATCCTGGTCACGTCACGCTCCCAAGCGGTGGTACTCCGCGTGTGGATTTTGGGGGTGTGACAGATTGGTATCAGAGCCATTGGTTATAGAGAACTTGGTTTTAATATGGGAAAACGTTTTTATTAAGACCGGACTATAACCAGAACAGTGCTCTCAACGATCCACAACGACGTTTCGCTCCACGTGCAAGACTCGACATCTTAGGTAATAAGGTTTATGTTTATTGCCTACTTGCTAGAATTACATATAACTTTGCTCGTGGTATGCTTAGACTACAATGCTCACTATTTGCTATTGCTTAAGAACCCTTACGTGTTTACGCTTTTCTGTCATCGCACTATTCGCGAACTTTTCTCACCTATTTCGCCTTTGACATGAAGATCAATGGCTGGAAGAATTAACATGACACAAGCCCAGCTAGAGGCTCTTGTTCAAGCCCAAGTTGCTGCGGCAGTTGCAGCAGCTCAAGCAGGTAGTATATCCTGCAGTATAGGCACACACTAGGATCCCTAGATCCTACATTCACTCTTGTATTTAACTTCGTCCTGTTCGTACACAATAGGTCAACACGCGCAGCAGCCTGTCTGCACTTTCAAGAACTTCATGGACTGTCGTCCAAACTCTTTCAGTGGCACAGAAGGAGCGGTTGGACTCCTCCACTGGTTCGAGAAGCTAGAATCAGTATTCGAGATGTGCGAGTGCCCTGAGGCTCGCAAGGTCAAGTTTGCTACTGGCACCTTGGAAGGAATCGCGCTAACCTGTAACACCCTAGTTACTAATTAACGATTTTGTATGTAATTACCAACAATTAGTGTGTAACTAAGACAACACATATTACAGAAATTCGGGTTTATTAAAACTTTTATAAATCATAAGTTATTCTACATAACGTGATCGAATTCGTTGTTTAAAAATTACAACGTAGCAAAGTGCGGAAGCGTGTATCATTATCGTGTTCGGTTCTTCGCTGAGCTTGATCGTCTTCCGGCATCCAAGGTGTACCTACATTTCATACACATGAAATGCTTTAGTCGTACGGGGTTTAAATCATGTCCGAACGATGTCCGGGAAACAATTGATTTTCTAATGAAAAACAAAATATATATAAAAAAATCTCCACCGTAAATTACGGTGGGACCGTAATTTACGGTGGCACCTGGGTTCAAGCTTTTCTACCGTAAAACAGTAGACCTTCACCGTAAACAAATCATCTCCACCGTAAATTACGGTGGGACCGTAATTTACGGTGGACACTGGGTTCAGCCTTTCCATTTTGCCGTAATTTGACACGAAATCTTTCGTATCTTTCAAACCGCTTATCTGTTTGACCTACCGTTTCTTCCTACATGTTTGTAATTTAATTCTCCATTATATGGAGTTAAGATCTGACATCCGGATTAAATAAAATTGAGACTTTTAAGCCTTCGGCTTATTATCTTTTCAACAATTTTCGACCCGACTATGTGATTATCAAACAAACATGTTTGTTTGACCACCATTCATCATGAACCCTTAATTTCTAATATTGTCAATCATATTAAGTACTGAACACGGGTTTCTACGCAATTATTTACCCGTTTTTGTTTAAAATCTTATTTTGACCCGTCAAGGGTATTTACGACCATTTTAGCACGAACGGTGCTCATTTCTCATGTACCTCATAGTTCCACCAATTTGTTATTAGCTAGTCTTCCACCACAACTATGAATGTGGTGGATTTAACGAAATGGACTATTTATTCCGAGTTAAATCCTACGGATGTGTTATTTTTGCGGCAACACACAATTTAAGCATTTAATTCTTGAAAGTTTATGTCTACAACTTTCATGCGCGTCTAAAGGTTACAAGATCGTAAGATAAGTTCCTAAACAACCTTTATAAGTTGTTTGCTCAATTTACCCTTCAAGGGCATTTTAGTCGACATTAGCCCCTCATTTACTACGAAGGGCTTTCGCTACATATTTGACCAAGTTTGTATGTTAACTATAATCATATGCATACGTACCTGGCTAGGGTCAACATATAGACCCAATTTATACCTCGCTTTTATTATCACATTTAGTGTGGGCGAAATTAACTGAATCGCTAATCGTTCCTGTTAACACAAGACTTGACAATCGCATTAGTCGATATTGTCAAATAGTGTTATCACCACTATTTGACCCGTTCGGCCTATATGCCCAACGTTGCCTATTAAATCAAAAACAGGGTTTTTGACTTCTAATTCATACATCCATCCCGTCCCGGATTTCATTACTGAATCCCACTTTCTCTTAATTTCTTTTCTTGCAATTTCAACCCGTTTCGGCTTACGCCAAAAGTTTCCTTTAGGCTTCGGTTTACATTAGTCAATACTTGACCAATTTCCATTTTACCCTTTCTATCATTATTAGGTTATATTACAAGGTGACTTTGACGGAAATTCATAATTTCCTAGTCTTTACATAATTAATTTACCGTTTTGCCCTTTTTGCCATAAACCATGGTTTTTATCATCTTTATATGTTCCGACTCGTATTAATCGCGTCGGAAATCCTTATTTTCAATATTAGCATTATTACATCTATAACGTATAGAATGAACAAGCAATCTACACAATTATGTAAGTTTCACTTACCTTGCATCCGAGCTACGCTTTTCTTCCATACTTGACTTGTTTGACCCGCTTTCACTCCAAGCTTCCACCTAGCTTGTTACGCGTCAAACTATCATCATCATTTTCAAAGTGGTTAGTTTAATCATACTCTAATACGATTATTCCACCTTATGCATTTCATATCAAAATTGCTATTTATCGTATTATAGGTCAGTTTGACCCTTTTTAACAGTCAAGTGCCCATTAGTATACTAATTTGCATTTTCGAGTTATCAACTAGTTTTAGCACTCTTTAACTACTCGGTAGGCGTTATCTTTAGACCTCCGTTTTAACCAAAGTTCTAATCGCGTTTAACACATTTAGAACTCTCTTTAATCACTTTTTGCATAATAGTCGAAACATCACAACTAGGTGTTTTAACTACAAAAATTCTAGTTTCGAGCCTTCTTTGAGGCATTTCAACAAACACCTTAAGGGCAGAATTTTACATGTTTATTTATCATGTCTCTAGCTTATCTCTTACCCCAAATTTCACATAAATCAACCATCTCACAAAGTGTTAACTTCCATAATTTCTGAAATCACTTCAAATTGTCACATTATACTAGATCAACACTCTATTTCCTAGTGTTCATCAAATTTCACATAAACCATCAATCACCTACAATGGTGTTCATAGGTTTCACTACAATTTCACATGATTTTCAACTTGTATTTGTCTAGGGTTTCTCCCTAGACACTATAGTTGTTCCTAGATCATCATATGACATACATGCAACTATAATTTCAGATTTTCCCAATTACATGAGAATTTCAAGTTGAGAGTTTTTATGAAATTTCACATACCTTGTGATCCTCTTGTGATGAGGATCAGTAATCTATGCTCCATTTTCGATTTGAACTTGGTTTGATCCTTCAATTTTGTTGATTTGTTGAAGTTAGGGTTTGAGCTCCCATGGAGCTTTCCTCTGGTCGCATACGTATGTGTGTGTATTGATTTCTCTTATTTATTTTTTTTTATAAGTGTTTTATTAAAACACTATTCTAATTGCCCATGTTTAGTCCCTCAAGTTTAGAGATTCATATATGAAACCATAACTCATAGTTTATTATTTAATTACCCTTTACTAACTAGGTTAATTTTACCTAGTTAACTTGGTGGGTTCCGGGAGTTACAATCCGTAGTGTTTTAAATCCCGTTAACTCGGGCTCTTATAAACTCAATTCCTTAAAACTTTGTTTCGCTTGTATTTAATATTAGGATTTCTTATTAAATCCCAAATATTTACCGGGTTATTTTTACTACTAGCGATACTTTACCCGTCTTTTAGTATTAACGTGGGTTAATTACCAAACCCGTTTTCGGGGTGTTACAAGTCTACCCCCCTTAAAGAGGTTTCGTCCTCGAAACCTTGCTTACCTAGTTCATTGAGTTTCTAAACTCAATGCGTTTGACTTGAGTAATCTCTTAAGCATTACTCATACTTTAACCAATTGTTAGCATTACCAGGAAAAATTATGGTAATGCCTTTTCGGTTACAGAACCTCTACGTATCTCCTATGACATAATGTAGCTTCGAAATAACGTAATCTCGTTATTTCCACTAGTTTAGTTAACTTAGCGATATCCGTCGCTTTCATATACCATTGAATTCCTTATGAATCCGTTACTTTGAACCGTTTAAAGGTCTTTAGTGAAATCTTTCACTTTTAGCAACAATTTCTTTTATTTTCTAATTCATTTATTCGGTTCAGTTATACCGAATCCACCGCTTACAAACAACCAAATTACTTAAATGACCTTAACCGGTCTCGCTTACTCGACTTATTAGTCCAGTTACTTTTTACCGCTTGCTTGGCTATAATGTGATTCTACTTCACATTACATTTCTTGATCGCGATCGTGTCACGTCATGTTTAATTTATATTAACGTTTCTTCATCCTACTTCTCTTTTTCGAATGTATTGTCTCGCACCTATCAATGTCGAGACCCATGCTCTTTGATGTTAACTATTTTCTAATCTCTCTCGTAATATCCATATTTGTTAAAACATTATTTCTTACTAAAACTAAATTCTTGTTTAGCTTTCCCTTTTTCTCCTTGTCTTACATCTTTTACTCATTTCCAGGACTTTTCGTCTGAAATTTCATTTCTTTCCGTTGTCTTTTCGGTAATATTTCTGTCCGTTTAGATGTTTTAGTGAAATCCCTCACTTTTGTCAACCAGGCCTTTATCGATCCCTTAGCTTTTAACTCACTTAGTTAAGTTAGCGAAACCCCTCGCTTTTATACTACTTTTACCTTCCGTTATTTATTTTACACGAGAAGTTTAACCATTTTCCTCACTTCACGTTATTGACCCGTAGGTTCTTTCACTCAGCCTCGTAGGCTTATTTCTTTAGATTTTTCACCTTTTTAAGACGAGGCCTTTATGACCCCTTTGCTTCAATTCGTGTCCCGTGGGTCATTTTGGCTCCGTAGACCTTTACCCTAATTAACATCCCGTAGGTTATGATGATCCCGTAGATCATCTTTTATTCTAGTCTTTATTCAAATGTGTATACGTTTATATACGCATATGGAGTTAAGGCATCCCTTTTTATGTTTATAATTATTTATCTTTTTACTTTTTGGATTTCATTTGACCTTGACCGTAATCTAAGGCTACATTGTTTTCTTTCGAATCATCTTTCCGACTTCTCGACTTCTAACGTCAATTACACGTCGGTTTTCCATACACTTACCGTTACCCGGTTCTTACCTGTACTTCCTTACGTCCCATTACCCGGGTTCTTTTATTTCAGTGTTTTTAACGCCTTTAACTCCTTTACATAGGTTTATTAATATTTTGCACTTTTATTTATTCGATTCACACTTACTTAATTTAGCAAGTGTCATCCTTTATTAGATTTGTTTGACTTGTTCGTGTGAACATTCATCGCTTACGAATGCCAAACTTCAGTCTTTGTTTGACCTGTTCAGCTTTGAAATGGCTGAACATAATTTATTCAAAATTTCTATTTACATTATTTTGTCGTCTTTTAGTTAAGACTCAAAACCCGAGTCTTTTAACTTTCCATCCGAGTTCCCGTTTCTCGGTTCACGCATGTGTTTAAATCCTTACCCACCAACCGGGTGTTTTACCGAAGTCGTTATTATTGCAACCTTTACGGTATGCATTATGACTTCCTTTCGCCTTTATATTCCTACTTTGTTCTCGAATTTGGCGTTTTACAAAAACGACCCATTTAGAGACGTATTCGCATTTTCCGGGTTCGAGTGTAAATACACTCCTTCCCAATGCATATCTTGATCATTCTACATGTTTGCATTTTCCGGGTTCGAGTGTAAGTACACTCCTTCCCAATGCATATCTTAATCATTTTACATGTTTCTTTGCCCCCCCCCCTCTCGGGCTCATTTTTCTAATATAATACGCTTCTGTCACTCAGCTGTGCGTTTACATGATAATCAAATATTTTGCTTATCTGATTCATTTGGGTACTTTTTATGCTAGTCCCATTCACCCCGTCCCTACTACATCGAATGTAAGTATGTCCATCATAAAAAGTTCATAACATCATGTGTTCACTACTTACTTGGCCAGAGTAAGCGATCAACACATGACGCACATGACCTTTTCATAATTTCCGCACTACACCCCATGTAAGTGACGCCTCTAATCTTTCTATATTCTTGACTTTCATTGGCAACCATTTATTCAGTTACTATTTAACAATTATTAGATTTATAGGTTTCATTCCTAAACATATACAATGTTTCTCTTTTTTTTTATCAAACTAATATATATAATCACATTTGTTAACGTGATTGCTACTTTTCTCAATAGCATCGAATTGAGAGTTTTCCACTTGGATAATTACCCCAATCCAAGTTTCCATGTGAACAAATCTTGTTACTCATTTGTTATTCATCGTCGTGAATAACACATTTTCTATTAAATTTTTCTTGGAAATCAGGTTTTCCAAGTTCTATCATATATGTATGCAACCGTCATTACTTACGTGTTTGTTGCATATTACTACTTGTGCATTTAAATTTAAAAGTGTGCACCTGATAAAGTTTGCTTTAACAGGCTCTTTTTGCCAATAACCTTGTTCACGGTCGTTGCGCGATTTAGTCCTTGGTGAGCATGCTCCTCTTGTATACTTCGGACCATTTCATCATCATATCCGCAATTTGTTTGACTCTCGTCGTCTTCAAACGCGAGTGTCCTTCAATTATAACATTCACAAAAGTTAGTAACGTCAGCTTTAATAATCGCCCGGATTATAATACAAGGCTTTTTCTACTATACGCGTCAACGCGCGTATTTTCGCCAACCACATCTATCGTTTAATTGGGGTAACATGCTTTACACGATAGCCCTATGTGTTATTTACAACAACTTAGCATACAAAACTATTAACATACGCGTACTTACCGGATTTGCGATCAAGCCTCGAACCGAACACTATTCCTTATCAAGAGCATAAGGTTTAAGTCCAAGCATGGTTCCTCCCCACCATACTCGAATCTCTTAAACCAAGGCTCTAATACCAACTTGTAACACCCTAGTTACTAATTAACGATTTTGTATGTAATTACCAACAATTAGTGTGTAACTAAGACAACACATATTACAGAAATTCGGGTTTATTAAAACTTTTATAAATCATAAGTTATTCTACATAACGTGATCGAATTCGTTGTTTAAAAATTACAACGTAGCAAAGTGCGGAAGCGTGTATCATTATCGTGTTCGGTTCTTCGCTGAGCTTGATCGTCTTCCGGCATCCAAGGTGTACCTACATTTCATACACATGAAATGCTTTAGTCGTACGGGGTTTAAATCATGTCCGAACGATGTCCGGGAAACAATTGATTTTCTAATGAAAAACAAAATATATATAAAAAAATCTCCACCGTAAATTACGGTGGGACCGTAATTTACGGTGGCACCTGGGTTCAAGCTTTTCTACCGTAAAACAGTAGACCTTCACCGTAAACAAATCATCTCCACCGTAAATTACGGTGGGACCGTAATTTACGGTGGACACTGGGTTCAGCCTTTCCATTTTGCCGTAATTTGACACGAAATCTTTCGTATCTTTCAAACCGCTTATCCGTTTGACCTACCGTTTCTTCCTACATGTTTGTAATTTAATTCTCCATTATATGGAGTTAAGATCTGACATCCGGATTAAATAAAATTGAGACTTTTAAGCCTTCGGCTTATTATCTTTTCAACAATTTTCGACCCGACTATGTGATTATCAAACAAACATGTTTGTTTGACCACCATTCATCATGAACCCTTAATTTCTAATATTGTCAATCATATTAAGTACTGAACACGGGTTTCTACGCAATTATTTACCCGTTTTTGTTTAAAATCTTATTTTGACCCGTCAAGGGTATTTACGACCATTTTAGCACGAACGGTGCTCATTTCTCATGTACCTCATAGTTCCACCAATTTGTTATTAGCTAGTCTTCCACCACAACTATGAATGTGGTGGATTTAACGAAATGGACTATTTATTCCGAGTTAAATCCTACGGATGTGTTATTTTTGCGGCAACACACAATTTAAGCATTTAATTCTTGATAGTTTATGTCTACAACTTTCATGCGCGTCTAAAGGTTACAAGATCGTAAGATAAGTTCCTAAACAACCTTTATAAGTTGTTTGCTCAATTTACCCTTCAAGGGCATTTTAGTCGACATTAGCCCCTCATTTACTACGAAGGGCTTTCGCTACATATTTGACCAAGTTTGTATGTTAACTATAATCATATGCATACGTACCTGGCTAGGGTCAACATATAGACCCAATTTATACCTCGCTTTTATTATCACATTTAGTGTGGGCGAAATTAACTGAATCGCTAATCGTTCCTGTTAACACAAGACTTGACAATCGCATTAGTCGATATTGTCAAATAGTGTTATCACCACTATTTGACCCGTTCGGCCTATATGCCCAACGTTGCCTATTAAATCAAAAACAGGGTTTTTGACTTCTAATTCATACATCCATCCCGTCCCGGATTTCATTACTGAATCCCACTTTCTCTTAATTTCTTTTCTTGCAATTTCAACCCGTTTCGGCTTACGCCAAAAGTTTCCTTTAGGCTTCGGTTTACATTAGTCAATACTTGACCAATTTCCATTTTACCCTTTCTATCATTATTAGGTTATATTACAAGGTGACTTTGACGGAAATTCATAATTTCCTAGTCTTTACATAATTAATTTACCGTTTTGCCCTTTTTGCCATAAACCATGGTTTTTATCATCTTTATATGTTCCGACTCGTATTAATCGCGTCGGAAATCCTTATTTTCAATATTAGCATTATTACATCTATAACGTATAGAATGAACAAGCAATCTACACAATTATGTAAGTTTCACTTACCTTGCATCCGAGCTACGCTTTTCTTCCATACTTGACTTGTTTGACCCGCTTTCACTCCAAGCTTCCACCTAGCTTGTTACGCGTCAAACTATCATCATCATTTTCAAAGTGGTTAGTTTAATCATACTCTAATACGATTATTCCACCTTATGCATTTCATATCAAAATTGCTATTTATCGTATTATAGGTCAGTTTGACCCTTTTTAACAGTCAAGTGCCCATTAGTATACTAATTTGCATTTTCGAGTTATCAACTAGTTTTAGCACTCTTTAACTACTCGGTAGGCGTTATCTTTAGACCTCCGTTTTAACCAAAGTTCTAATCGCGTTTAACACATTTAGAACTCTCTTTAATCACTTTTTGCATAATAGTCGAAACATCACAACTAGGTGTTTTAACTACAAAAATTCTAGTTTCGAGCCTTCTTTGAGGCATTTCAACAAACACCTTAAGGGCAGAATTTTACATGTTTATTTATCATGTCTCTAGCTTATCTCTTACCCCAAATTTCACATAAATCAACCATCTCACAAAGTGTTAACTTCCATAATTTCTGAAATCACTTCAAATTGTCACATTATACTAGATCAACACTCTATTTCCTAGTGTTCATCAAATTTCACATAAACCATCAATCACCTACAATGGTGTTCATAGGTTTCACTACAATTTCACATGATTTTCAACTTGTATTTGTCTAGGGTTTCTCCCTAGACACTATAGTTGTTCCTAGATCATCATATGACATACATGCAACTATAATTTCAGATTTTCCCAATTACATGAGAATTTCAAGTTGAGAGTTTTTATGAAATTTCACATACCTTGTGATCCTCTTGTGATGAGGATCAGTAATCTATGCTCCATTTTCGATTTGAACTTGGTTTGATCCTTCAATTTTGTTGATTTGTTGAAGTTAGGGTTTGAGCTCCCATGGAGCTTTCCTCTGGTCGCATACGTATGTGTGTGTATTGATTTCTCTTATTTATTTTTTTTTTATAAGTGTTTTATTAAAACACTATTCTAATTGCCCATGTTTAGTCCCTCAAGTTTAGAGATTCATATATGAAACCATAACTCATAGTTTATTATTTAATTACCCTTTACTAACTAGGTTAATTTTACCTAGTTAACTTGGTGGGTTCCGGGAGTTACAATCCGTAGTGTTTTAAATCCCGTTAACTCGGGCTCTTATAAACTCAATTCCTTAAAACTTTGTTTCGCTTGTATTTAATATTAGGATTTCTTATTAAATCCCAAATATTTACCGGGTTATTTTTACTACTAGCGATACTTTACCCGTCTTTTAGTATTAACGTGGGTTAATTACCAAACCCGTTTTCGGGGTGTTACATAACCTGGTGGAACGCGCAGGTGCAGATTCTTGGGTTGGCAGCTGCTAACGCCACCCCATGGAACGATTTTAAGGAACTCATCAAGCGTGAGTATTGCACGCGTGAAGACATTCACAAGCTAGAAGACGAGCTGTATAATCTGAAAATGGTTGGGTCAGAGATCGAAGCGTATACTAAACGGTCGAACGAGCTGGCCGTTCTGTGTCCAACTATGGTGGACCCTCCATACAAGCGCATTGAGTTGTATCTCAAGGGATTGGCGCCAGAAATTCAGAGCCACGTGACGTCGGCTAACCTCGAAAACATCCAGGAAATCTAACGCCTCGCTCATCGCATCACCGATCAGGCAGTGGAACAGAATAAACTGCCTAAGCGTGTCAGTGCTACTACTACAGTCACTCCTTCAGCTACTCCCGTTACCCTCAGTGACAACAAGAGGAAATGGGAGGGGGATTTAAGCAAAGCATCAGTTTCGGTTCAGTCTCAGAATCAGCAGCGAAAGACTGACAACTATCAAAGCCCTAACCAGCAGTCGTCAGGTAGCCACAGGCAGGGTGGATATCGCGGAAATCTTCCAAAGTGCAACAACTGCAACAAGCACCACAACGGTCAGTGTAACAGGGGTCGTTGTCAAAGATGCCTCAAGATGGGTCACGAGGCCAAAGACTGTAGAAGCCTTCGTCCTGCAAACCAAAATCAGCAGCAGCCTCACGCTCAGCCTAACCAACAACAGGGCAACAAGGGATGCTATAATTGTGGTGCTGAAGGTCACATCAAGAGACACTGCCCACAGCTCAACAGGAACCAGAACAACAACAACAACAACAATCAGGGCAATGGCAACAACAACAATGGGGGAAACAACAACGGCAACGAGGCAAGGGGCCGTGCATTCGTACTAGGTCGTGGCGACGCAGTGAACGATCCTAATGTTGTTATGGGTAAGTTTCTCCTCGACAATATTTACGTTACTATTTTGTTTGATTCGGGTGCGGATACAAGCTATATGTCTGTGAAAATGTGTCAACTGCTAAAACGTGCACCAACACTTTTACCCACCAAACATGTAGTAGAGTTAGCTAACGGTAAAAGTCTAGAAGCCACGCACGTAGTTCAGGGTTGTAACCTTATTCTAGCTGGTCAAGCCTTTTCTATTGATCTCATTCCCATAGTTTTGGGAAGTTTCGACGTCGTGATTGGGATGGATTGGTTATCCCAACACCAGGCAGAAATCCTATGCAGCGAGAAGATTATTCGCATTCCTCGTTTGGGTCAGGAACCTTTAGAAGTTCAAGGCGACAAGAGTGGTGCTGTGGTTGGCATCATCTCATTCTTAAAGGCTCATAAATGCTTACGAAAGGGCCATACTGCCATTCTGGCACTCGTTACGGACGCAACAGCAAAGGAAAAGAAATTGGAGGATATTCCAATTGTACGTGATTACCCTCAGGTGTTTCCTGAAGATTTACCTGGCTTACCGCCTCATCGTCAGGTCGAATTTCAGATCGAGCTCGCTCCAGGAGCAGCACCCATAGCTCGCGCACCATATCGTCTAGCTCCATCAGAATTGGAAGAACTGTCAAAGCAGCTGCAAGAACTCTTGGAAAAGGGTTTCATTCGTCCAAGCTCTTCGCCTTGGGGAGCTCCAGTACTTTTCGTGAAGAAGAAAGACGGTACGTTCAGGATGTGTATAGACTACAGGGAACTGAACAAGGTGACGGTAAAGAACCGTTATCCTCTTCCACGCATAGACGACTTATTCGACCAGTTGCAAGGGTCATGTTACTATTCCAAGATCGACCTACGGTCAGGTTATCATCAACTGAGAGTCCGCGAGGAGGACGTCTCTAAGACAGCATTCAGAACTCGCTATGGTCACTACGAGTTCTTGGTTATGCCGTTCGGACTTACGAACGCACCTGCAGTATTTATGGATCTTATGAACAGGGTGTGCAAACCCTACCTCGACAAGTTCGTCATTGTATTTATCGACGACATCCTGATTTACTCCAAGAGTCAGGAGGAGCACGAGCAGCATCTTCGTCTGATATTGGAACTCCTTCGAAAGGAACAGTTGTACGCCAAGCTTTCAAAATGCGACTTCTGGCTTCGTGAAGTCCACTTCTTAGGCCATGTGGTGAACAAGGACGGGATTCACGTCGATCCATCCAAGGTAGATTCGATTAGAAACTGGCCTGCACCGCGTACACTGACAGAAATACGCCAATTCTTGGGTTTGGCAGGATACTACAGACGGTTTATTAAAGACTTTTCAAAGATCGCGCAACCACTTACGCTACTGACACAGAAGGGTGTCACCTACCGTTGGGGCAACACGCAAGAAACTGCTTTTCAGTATCTAAAGGATAGGCTCTGCAGCGCACCTATTCTTTCATTGCCAGAGGGCACAGATGACTTCGTGGTATACTGTGACGCATCAATACAGGGTCTGGGTTGTGTATTGATGCAACGTGATAAAGTGATAGCCTACGCTTCTCGGCAACTCAAGGTTCATGAACGGAACTACACGACGCATGATTTAGAGCTGGGAGCTGTTGTTTTCGCGCTTAAGATATGGCGACACTACCTGTACGGTACCAGGTGCACGATTTACACCGATCACAGGAGTCTCGAGCATATCCTTAAGCAGAAGGATTTGAACATGCGTCAACGACGATGGGTCGAGTTACTTAACGACTACGAATGCGCCATCAAGTACCATCCAGGCAAAGCCAATGTTGTGGCTGACGCTTTAAGTTGAAAGGACACCTTACCGAAGCGCGTGCGAGCGCTACAGCTTACGATTCAGTCTGGCCTTCCAGCACAGATACGAAATGCTCAGGTAGAAGCATTGAAGCCCGAAAATGTTAAGGCTGAAGCCTTACGCGGCTCATGACAGCAAATGGAACAGAAGGCAGACGGCGCCTACTATGTAGCGGGGCGTATTTGGGTCCCACTCTATGGCGGTTTACGCGAACTTGTAATGGATGAAGCTCACAAGTCTCGCTACTCGGTACATCCAGGGTCAGATAAAATGTACCACGACATCAGCACTACTTATTGGTGGCCTAGCATGAAGGCCCACATCGCTAAGTACGTTGGAAAATGTTTGACCTGTGCGAGAGTCAAGGTTGAATATCAGAAACCAGCTGGCCTACTTCAGCAGCCTAAGATACCTCAATGGAAATGGGAAGAAATTTCCATGGATTTCGTTACAGGCCTACCTAGATCCCAGCGGGGAAATGATACCATATGGGTGATCGTTGATCGACTCACCAAGTCTGCACACTTCCTGCCGATTAAGGAAACGGACAAGTTCTCCACTCTCGCAGACGTCTATCTTAAAGAAGTTGTTTCGAGGCACGGAGTGCCCATCTCTATTATTTCGGATCGCGATGCACGATTCACGTCAGAGCTTTGGCAAGCAATGCATAAATCTTTCGGCTCACGATTAGACATGAGCACAGCATATCACCCTCAGACGGATGGGCAGTCTGAGCGAACGATCCAAACTCTTGAAGACATGCTTCGGGCATGCGTCATCGATTTCGGCAACGGCTGGGAAAAGCACCTCCCTTTGGTGGAGTTCTCGTATAATAACAGTTATCACACCAGCATCCAAGCCGCTCCATTCGAGGCATTGTACGGACGTAAATGCCGGTCACCTCTCTGTTGGGCAGAGGTGGGGGATAGTCAAATTACGGGTCCAGAGATTGTTGTGGACGCCACAGAAAAGATAGCACAGATACGGCAACACATGGCGGCAGCACGCGAACGTCAGAAAGCCTACGCGGACAAGCGTAGAAAGCCTTTGGAATTTGAGGTCGGAGACCGGGTTTTATTGAAAGTTTCACCCTGGAAGGGTGTGGTACGTTTTGGCAAACGGGGCAAACTGAATCCGCGGTACGTCGGACCATTCGAAATCTTAGAAAAGATTGGCAAGGTAGCCTACAAGTTGAACCTACCAGCTGAACTCGGAGCAGTTCACAATGTCTTTCACGTATCGAACTTAAAGAAGTGCCTATCAGATGAAAACCTCATCATTCCTTTCAAGGAACTCACTATCGACGAGCGGTTGCAGTTCGTCGAGGAACCAGTAGAAATCACGGACCGGGATGTGAAGGTCCTCAAAAGCAAGAGAATCCCTCTTGTTCGAGTTCGTTGGAACTCCAAACGTGGCCCAGAGTACACCTGGGAACGCGAAGACAGAATGACAGAAAAGTACCCCCAGTTATTCGAAACCAATACTACCACTACTGAGGCTGAAGCTACTACTTCGGAATTTCGGGACGAAATTCCAGATCAACGGGGGGAGGATGTGACACCCCAGGAAAACCAGTGAACGCTATAACTTACCTAGCTTCCTCAGTGAGTGCATACCAAATTTCGGGACGAAATTTCCAATTAGTTGGGGATAATGTGACAACTCGAACTTTAGACTTGCTTTGTGTAACGATATGTGTTTATGTGAACCTTATTTGATTAAATGAATGTTACGGTTAAATGTTTAAATGTTGCGTTATTGGATCACACAACACTACACCCGATCCATAAATCAATTGGGCTTTACTATTGTTTGCAAACCCACTCGGTCCATGTAAGGGACTCGAGATCACAAGCCGGCCCAAGTGAGGTCTCGGCCCACCCTCACCTCACACGTATATGTTCATACACACATCTTAGGGTTTTAGTTTTACAATCTTTGCAACACACACACAAACTCTCTCTCCCTCTCGTTGCTTGGAACCCGACGGCACAAGAATTATATTCGGATCACCCTTGTTTCTTCTCCAATCCGGTTAGTGATTATGTATTGATTGATTGTGTGTTATGATTTGTATGTTGATGATTGCTTGATACCGAAACTTGTTGTGTATGATATTATTAGATTGGGTCGATGATAGATAATGTTCATGTAATTGGCTTGCTCATGAAATCGGATATATGTGTTTTGTATGATGTTAAACGGCTCATGTGTATAGTCAAGGGTCACAAGAAATCGGATGGTATGATATAAGTTAAATGGTAATCGGAATGCTTGTAATCAGTCGATGTGCTAGACGATTCGGATTAAATGTTATGATATATGTTCATGCGAATTGTTAAGAATTGTTCATATGATTGTTAGGGTTCATGAGAGTTCTTGATAAAATACCTTGTTTGATCGATATCATGCTAAACGAATTGTTAGAAATCTGTTGATTGAGTTGAGTATAATTGGAAACTATTATGTGATTGTAACCGATCAGCATGAAATCAGGAAAACCAGTTACACACACACGACACACGGTTGCGACTCAGATTGCGAGTCGAAACCTCGTGGTCACGACTCGAAACCACAACAGCACAAGCCGAGACCATGGTTGCGAGTCCCGTTGCGACTCGTAACCGGACCATGACGAACCGAGATCTCCATTACGACACGTAACCAGCTGTTGCGACTCGTAATCTCCGGTTGCGACTCGAGATCTCCGTTGCGACTCGAGACCATCATTTACACGCACACTGTTTTGGGCCTACGCTGTCACGGGCCCAACCTTATGACTGTTATGTTATTGGACTTGTTTGCATAGATGCTAATTGGACTGCTTATGTTAATTGGGCCGACTACTTGGACTCGTTACTTGATATGAACTGCTGATACGTTTATGTGATTTGCCATGATCATACTTGATACCATACGTGATACAAACGTGCTACATACGAACCTAACTTGCATAAGTAACCATGATAGGACGTGGTTGATCCCTTACTTGTATACTTGAGCATTTTATTGTCTGCCGAGCAAACCCAGGTGAGTTCACACTTCTACTAAGGCATGGGATTCCCGGGTCGTGGGAATGGGTTAAAGGTTACAATTGACTTAGAACGTACATATGCTTTCCTAGACTATCACCTACCATGATCCTCGGATGTCAGGACGGTTCCGTAGGTTAGGATAACACCTACGTGGTCATATGCCAATCACTGCCTCGGATGTCAGGCACGCACGTAAAACCTACGTGTACGCATTACTTACTTCTATCCTCGGTACAAAGGATACGTACGTGAAACCCACGTACACCCCCGCGTCTCCTATCCTCGGTTGTGAAGGATACGTACGTAAAACCTACGTACACCCCATACGCGCTACTGTTCTCGGAAGAAGAACAGGGATGATACGAGTAGTTGATACGAATAGTCTAGTGGTCACATAACATGGGAAGCCCCCACCTATACAACTTACTATCGGCCCAGTAGAGCCACTCTTTACTTACTGTTACGCACTTACTTACTGTGAACTCGCTCAACTAGTTTGTTGATCATTCTGTTACATGCCTTGCAGATCGTTAGGTACTTGGAGCTTGCACAAAGAGGAGCCGGTCGTTGTGGACAAGGATCGTATTACTTTGATTAGACACTTATGACATTTCAGTACTTTTAACTTGGGTTTACAATAATGCTTCCGCTACTTAAACAATGCTTGGTTTTGAAACATCGATCATGTCATGATGAACTACTTTAATGACTTTTTTTTATTATTAAATGCTATGTTTGATATGATTGATGGCTTGATCCTGGTCACGTCACGCTCCCAAGCGGTGGTACTCCGCGTGTGGATTTTGGGGGTGTGACAAAAGAGGCTTTGTTTTTAGTAGATTAGAGTTTCGGTTATCTATGCAATGGTATGTTTAGATCGACTATTATTTTAATTTATAGGTGTTAAAAACCCGTGTATTACATGGGTTGAATGGCGAATCAATGTAAATCATAAACTTTCATATAATCTTTATACACAATAAAGAATGTCATATTATTATAATCATACACATTCATAATCCATGAATTATCACACGTGTATTACACGGTTAAATATAAAAAAGTTGACTACTATTTTTATTTATAGGAGTAAAAAAATCATGTATTACACGGGTTGAATATCAAAAAAGGTAAATCATAAACTTCCAATTAATAACACGTGCCACACTCTCCTTTAGTTTAATATTATTATTATTATTACTATTATTATTAATATATTATATATTAACATCCAATTTATTAATACATGGATATATACACAATATATAAAAATATTGCATTATCTTTTGTTATTTAATAAAAACATAATATTAATCCTTTATGTTTTTCTTTTTAATTATTTATTTGTTCAATATATCAACACAATTTTTTATGTTTGACTTTTATATATTTCCTTGTATGCAAAGTAATAACTACTGAAATCCCTCGCGCATAATACGACGGGAATTCAGTTTCGATTGTTATAGGTTTGGATCGTTATGATACTGTAACATCACAAAATCAAATTTGGTAATTAAACCAAATTAACTAGGGATGAGCGGGTAAAATACTGTTACTAGTAAAAGGTTAACCCATAAACATTAGGATTTAAATAAATAAATCTAATATTAAATAAAAGGCGAGTAAATGTCTTTAGAAAATAAAGTTTATAAAAGCCTCAGATTATCGGGACTTAATCTAAGTCGGGTAATAACATTCCCGAACTTGGTAAATTGAATTACCATGTTCAATTGACAATTGATATGAAATGTATAACTAGGAATATTAACCTAGTTAATATAGTTGTTTATTAATGAAGTAAGTGAGTTATGAACAAACCAAAACACTAACCTAAACCCAAGGGACTAAAGTTGGATAAATGAAAAGTTAAAAGATTAAAAGCTTAAATAAAATTAAAATACACACTTAGGGTGTGTGTGTGTTATGAGATGAGAGAAAGAGAACAAGGGTTCTCTTTTTGATCAAGTATACAAATTCAACAAGAATCAAAGGTGAAATCAAGTTGCATGTTGAAGAATTTAGGCCATCTAACATATATTAAGCCTAAGGTATGTTACAACTTCACTTATGATGGATTTTCTAGTTTAGAGAATCCATGAAATAGAAAGGTCTAGTGGAAATTGTAGCCAGATAATGTAGATTGATGTTGTATTGGTGTTTATAAACGTCATACTAACTCGTATGTATGAACTACTTGAATATATTAGGAATTTTGTTAAGTGTTCATAAGTGATTAGAAGTGAGTTTTGACATAAGAGTTGAACCCATGATTATGATGGTCAAATTGTGTATTTGCTTATAATAACTGAAATTACATGTTAATTAATTGTTACTTGAGGTATGAAATGGTTGACTTGTAAAGTGGTAGTAGAATGATGTGTGCTAAACAGACTATAAAAATTAACTAAATTAGACTCTCTAAGCTAGACACTACAAAGCTCTAAATTCTAGACTCGACCTAAACCACACAATCGGCAAGTGTACCGATCACTGTAGTATAAACCTAGGAAGTCCGATATCGAACCAAAAGACTCTATGTATCACGTAGACTAGACTCTAATAGACACTGACAGACACGACTTAACTTGTTTAATTGTTTTTTTTTTTTGGGGGGGGGGGGTTACGGAAAATCTTGGAAATCTATTTAAACTAAAAATATAAACTAGAATTAAATTAATACGAACGAAGACTGAAAGGCTTTTCTTATATGGAAAACAAGACCACCTAGACAAGAATCCTGGATTGTTTTTAAGGGATTACCGATTATGTTAAATGCATGAATTATGGAACCGGGATCATATGATACTAAACCTATTAAGGTCCAACTAAGCCCCCGACCATTCTCAAGGAGAAACTTGTGGAACTGCCTAGGCCGTTAACTCTACCAGTTATTAGACGCCTTTCCAGTTGTCTAATTATTGTGTAAGTACCCTAATGTTGACCTACTCTTTTCCAATCATAGATCTAGGGTAGTTTGAATTAATTAACTTGACTTAATAGACTAATAAACCGACGGGGCAACTAAGACACAACCTTTTCTAAGGACTATCTAAAGCTATTCGTCGGATAAGACCTACCAATAGCCCCTCACTTTCCAGGTATTAGGACTAGTAGAACACTAAGACTTAGTAAATTAACATCAATTACTTCTAGGGGTTATCGGCCGATTCTCCCTAAAGAGTTAAGGTTTTCTAACGTGATATAGACACTCATCGAAATCCTATACCCTAATATGACTCAATATTATGACAAAGACCGTCACTAAGAATCATATGAAGCGAATGATCATAACAAACCAAATTAAAGCATGCATATACATCAAATCATTAAACCGAACTTCTTACAAATCACAATTAATCCGTAAAAATCATGCAATTAACAAAAACGGTAAAAACTTCATATTAATCCATTCATCAAGCCTAGGTGGCTTAAAAGTTTAGCCAAGCATGTTAAAACGTGAAAACAAATCAAAGATGTTTAACAAAGAATTCATTGTAACGAGTTTCAAGAAGAAAACCGACAAAATAAGGGATTGAGAAACCCGAGAAAGTCTTCAATGTTTCATCCCGAACGCGTACCAATGATTCCAAAGCTTCAAGATCTCCAAAAGTGCTCCAAGAATGCTTAACAATCGCCCCAAGTTCGTAACTAGGGTTTTTTCCAAGTTTAAGATCAATATATCTCACTTTCCATAACAACCCCTTATTATTTTCGTAAAAATATGCCATCTACGTCCTTTGGCGGGGCACCACCCACTTAGGGAATGGGTGGCGGGGTGCCACCTTGTTTTTTTACACGCATAACATCCTTCAGTCTCTCGCCGGGTGCCAGAGACTTCTCACGGGGTGCCAGAGAGTGATTTTTCAGCTTTTTAACTCAAAAAAATAAAAAAAATAAAAAAAAAGAAAAACACTCCCCGACCTTTCCAACATGCTCCAAGACTTGACTTTTCAATATTTTAACCGTTTTACTCGGTTTCCAGCAACTTTAAACATCAAGACATGCGAAACACAGTTTTACCAATTGTATGCATATTCTAACGAAAAACAAAACTAAATGTAACGAAAAACTATACAAACTGACACGAATAAAATATGTATTTTGCAATACATCAAACTTCCCCACACTTACTCTTTTTTCGTCCTCGAAAAAGAATTATGCAACGGAATCAGAGACAAATAAATACTCGGGTCAAAAACTTATTTATACTTGTTAAAATCAAAACTTGTGTTAGCCGCGATTGCAAATATGCCTGTCCCTTTAAACCCAAATCCGGTTCTAAGACCCTTATCATGCGAATTTAGTTTGAGTGCGGTCAATCTACCTAGGGTCTCACGCTAGGATCTACGGTCCACCTAATCCCACCTTAAGCTTATAGAACAAAAGGAACGATCACTGGACCAATTCCCAACTGTCTTATATCAAAACCAAGAGAATTTAAAATCAAACTTTTTTCATCATTTTCTTTCTTTTCATTCCTTTTTTTTCTTTTAACAAGCGTAGACGTTGCTTTCCCTAACCCAGAGGCATTCCGGCTGTAGAGTCGCTATCCCCAACTCGGATTACTTAGGCTTCGGTACTTTTTTACTTTCTTTGCAAGTTCGATTTCACACATCCTAGCGGTAATCCGGCTGTAGAGTCACTATCCCCAACCCAGACTACATAGAAATGCGCTACTTTTATTTACTTTATAGCTCATTATTTTTTTCATATTTTTTTCGCAAGATCACAAACTCTAACGGTTTTAACTCATAACGGTGCCCCTTATACTCTTATTGGCAGTTTTGATTTCCCATATCTCCCAGGCGAAAACCCACTAAGAGACCGACAATTAAGGTAATATTAACTCAAAGGGACCTAAAACCAAACCCGGGCCTATCCACACATCCCTAACTAGACACAAGCTCGATTTATTTAAATCTCATATTACTATTTGAACCCGAGCAAAAACTCATATTTTCTATCATTTTCCGTATTAATTTTGCAAACCTCTTATTTCAAAGGACATTTTCTGATTTTTTCAATTTTTTTTATTTTTAAATCTTTTAATTAATTTTTTTAAATTTTTTATTTTTTGTATTTTTCAAACTTTTATGACTCAAGACTCTACTAACTAAGACACTAAACGATAGTTTCCTATCCCCACACTTAAACTCTACATTGCCCTCAATGTAGGATGGAAACCGACTCAAAAGACTAAAATAAATAAGAAATAAAAGACAAAGGGCAAATCGGGAAGGACTTAGCTGGTAATATAACGCATCAGCTTCACAAACTTTCGCCCATTCCAGCTCGATCGTATAGCATTTCAGTCGCGATCGGCTTTGACTCTGACTGGTACATTTGGTAAATGACTGAAATTTGAAAAGCAACTCCAAAATCACCCGAATGGAGATCGAGTATGGGTGGTACGATTCAAACCTGCATAAACAAAAATAAGCAAAAACCAAAGCAGTACTAACTCTAAACAGAATACGACTCAAACACTACTAAATAAGACTCAATATACAAAATAAAAGACTCAAAATACAAACTTTACAAAATCTCCCCACACTTGAATTTAATTTGGAGGCTTCTCTTTGATCTAAACCCGGTCTAACCCATTTAATTCCACCCAGTCCACAAAAATAGTTAAAAATTTAATGGTGGGATTATAAAATATTTTAAAAATTAGAAACGGGTCAGGCCAATAGAATTTAAATTTACCTGGAAGAAACCAAATGTGCGCCATGTAACGAGAAGACTGGTCTTGCTTCAAATGCTCCTTCCTTTCCTCCTTGTACCAGCTTTTGACCCGCAACCAATCCCGGTTCTTTATTTTTCCTTTCCTTGCCCTCTCCCATGGTTTTGATTTTTTTGTTTCGTTTATTATAAGTAGCACGGGCTAGCTGTGGTGTTCTTCCTCTTCCACCACTTTGTCTACTTCCATGGGAAGATCCCCACACTTAATTTCTACGTGCGGTGTGGGTTCACTTATTTTCTCGGGTTTACCTTATAGTAGGGCTTCTAAAGTTGCTAAATCACCTAATGGATCCAATTCCCCTACTTGTTCAGATTTTGATAAACCTTCTAACTCCCCTAAAAACTCATCTTCCCAACTTAACACTTTTTTCTCTACCTCAACTTCTACCTCATCATCAAACAGACTACCTAAGGAATCTCCTAAATCTAATTCCTCATCAACATCTACCCCCTTAACCGATGATTCCTGGTAGACTTGCCACTCGTCTACTTCTTCCACACTCTCTCTCAATATCTCGCAATTAGCCATTTGCATCATAATCTCCTCTTCTTCACAACCAAAATCAATGATGCCCTTATTCTCAGTTTCTATTACTTCTTCTAATCTCCTAGACATTTCTTCTACTGAACATCGAATGTCTGAGAGTATAGACCGGTGATTTTGAAACAGGACTTCATGTTCTTGAATCATTTTTTTGAGTAGTCTCATCCGTAGCTACCAGTTGAACTAACAAACCCATTATCCTATCCAACTGGTCCTGCTCATAGACTTCAGAATTGCTGTTGGGGCTGGTGATACGGTTCCTCATACTGGTAGGAGGAATACCCCTGTGAAAAATATGGTTGCGGCTGCACATAGGGGTTAGCATAATAATATGCAGAGGACCCCTCATATTATGGGCATTTAACTGTAAAATGGGGCCCTCCACAAATTTCACACATATTTTCTAGACTCAATATAAATAAAATAAAAGAAAACTAAAAGACACGAACAATTAGACTCCTACGACTCAATATACAAAAGCAAGTAGCACGTATGATGTCAGTTAAGTTCAAATAAAGTAATCAACGCAATTGCCAAAGAGTCCCCGGCAACGACGCCAAAAACTTGATGTGTGTTAAACAGACTATAAAAATTAACTAAATTAGACTCTCTAAGCTAGACACTACAAAGCTTTAAATTCTAGACTCGATAGGTTCAAGGGTTGAATGGACCTATATAAGGGGTGAGTTCCTAGATCAATACAACTCCATGAGACTTATTATCAATAGCAAAGAAGTCTCATAGACAGGTTTGAACAGCCTACCCCAAATGTTCCTTAAGCCTTAGAAACAGGCTTACGAAATCAAACAAAAACAAGAAAACAAATAGGATAGGTGCTATGCCTTCTTGTTAAAAATACCAAGGCTAAGTGACTATAGCACTGAACCCTTTAAGGTATAAAAAACATAAGGACAACACAAACTCGACAAAGACAAAGTTATAAGAAAACAAAACAATGTAACTTGAATGAAAAATTTTAAACACAAACAAAGTCAAACCAAAGCACTAGGAAGCCTTCAAGGCTTCAAGTCCCCGAGATAACAACTTGAAACCTCAAAGGTTTCAATCTATCTATAGATAGCCAAAAAGCTTAAAAGTTTAAGACCAACCAAGCTGCCTTAACAAAATAGGCACAAGTATAAAAACACAAAAAAATAGTTGAACATAATATCATAACAAAGAAAGCCCTGAAAGACTTTCAACAAAGCACAAGTTAAAACAAGTCCTACTGACTTGCAAGTTTGGATATTGTTAAAGCGGCCATACAGGCCTAAAAGCACAACCACATAACAGGAACCTTAGGGGTTCCTGCAAAACCTAATATTGTTCAAAGTTAGCATTACAAACCACAAATTGCTTTTTTAGTGCTAAGAAAGCTACGAATATCCGTTAAACATTGGCAGAAGGCTTGGAAACCCCGGAACCTTCAGCCTTGGCCTTCTTTGCTTTCTTGGACTTCTTAGCTTTTGCACCACCATCACCACCTACTGCTGAAGCCTCCAAGCTTGCATCGTTCGAAGCATCAGGCACACTTGAAAGAATGTCATCACTATCTCCTGAGTAGGATCTTTTCTTCGAAAGAGAACCCAAGACTTCAGCACAGACTTTTTCATTAAGGCCCTCCGGTTTCAAGTCCTGTAACACAGCAAGAGGCTTACCAAAACAAGAAGAAACCTGATGAATATAAGGATAGGTCAGCCTCTCCATCTGTTCAACAGAGCCCTAAAAAACATCAGAAGCTTCAGGACGAAACAAAGGAGACTTTTCCAGAGGATGCCCAGCTTCATGTTTCTTATAACCAGCGATGAGACCTTGATGTTTTCCCAAGCTAAGCAACTTAGTATAAACTTCACAAAGAGCAGAGTTAAATTCAGCAGAGTGAAGCAGATAAGTAACAACTTGTTGAAAACCCTGCTCAATCAACCATTGGTTATCGCTGGTAGCCCGGGAAACCAAAGCCTTCAAGCTTTCCTTCTCCTCATCAAAGGCTTTCTAAGCAACAGACAAAGCCTCCTTACCCGCCTTGAGCTTCAACCGATCGGCCTCAAAGCTTTTCTTAAAATCACTCATTTCAATCTCGTGCTGCTTAGACAAATCATCAACCTTTTTTGATCAAGCCTCTTCTTTCTCAGCAAATCCATTTATCTCCTTCTTCATCGCGGCCATTGAAGATTTCATCTTATCTTTCTTCTTAGAAAATTCTTCATATTCCTCCATCCATTGATGAAAACGGGCAACACCCTGAGGAAGCATGGCAGCAAGGTTGCAGGTACTCAGAATCATGTGAGATAACATCATGTCATCATCCATCTCAGAAATAGTATTATGAACTGAAGGAGGAACAATGTGACTCAGAGCATCTTCACAAACAGCAGCATCCTTGAAACTGTTATCAATTTTCACCGACCAACCTGGCACATAAACTGCATCCGAATCCAACCCTTCAACATCCCTGCTTGAAGAACCCTGAACAGGGGTAGCAATAACCTTTTTGGCTGAAGCCTTTTTGCCATGAACAACTAGTTTCTTCTCTTTTTCAGAACCCACTTCAACACCTTGATCCCCAGAAGCTTCGATATCATCGCTCAACTCCACCGGTTCGGTAGAGGTGGATTGAGGAACACCCTTCAAACGACGGGTAGATCGCCGGGTTGAAGCCTTGGGAACAATAGGTTTGGAAAAACCCTTCACATTGGAAACACTAACATAACCCGAACCATCGAACCTTAGTTCAGCAGTCCTAACTACAACGTTTTCATCAGGAAGGAACAGATGGGACATCCTCATACACAACATCAGAAGTGTCGTCACTCTTGATAAAATCCAGGGCAGACATAACTACAAATAACAAAAAACAAAATTCATAAGACATAAATAAAGAAGAATGCAAAGATGGCAAACAAGGAAAATGCATATCGGTGCCACTTCTCATTAGAACCGGATCCCGATCGGCCTTTTCCCACAAATCACTAACCCCTAACATAACTAGCAAATGTTCAGGGAAAGGACGAACCCTCGAAGGGCATACCCGGATGGCTTTGAGAAAAGCGTCATTCAACTTAGACTCAGAGGGCTCCAGTTCATTGAGAATGACATCCGGGTGCCTCCACACCATTTTAAATGGGAGAATACAGTCAGAAACCCAGAAAAAGCGATCCTTCTAAGTTCCGAGTGTTGTAACCATAGACGAAATAAGACAAGCATCAGCCTTGGAAGTTTCAAAGGTGAACCAATCACCGTTTTTAGCCAATCGGAAAAAACGGCGAAAAAGCAAAAGTGAAGGATCATACCCAAGGGCATGACATAAAACTTCGAAATGTAAAACCCTAGCCATACCATTTGGGTGGATCTGGCCAAAAGAGACTCAGTAATACTCCAATAAATTTAGAACAAAGAGGGAAAACGGATGACGGAGATTCGAAAACTCAAAATGACGGCAGTAAAGAGCAATAAGACCAGCCGGACATTTGTCAATAGGAACATCACAAGCAAGAGCAGTCGGTTTAAACATTTTCCCAATACCATATTCCTTACAAAATAATTCTACCTCTTCTTGGGTTAATCGAGAAAGGGACTTTGCCAAATCCTTACGAGCACCCATTTTACAAGAAAATATGAAGAAAGTAAGGAAATAAAGATGAAGTCGGAACTAACCTTGAAGAGAAGAAGGGAAATTGTAGAGAAAACTTGAAAAGATAACGTGGAAATTAAATGATATCTCCAAATATAAAACTCAAATAGTAGTGATAATTGCAAACGGTTACTTTCTGCAAAACCGCCGCCCTATGAACTGCCACACATCAATCAAGTCAGTTGTCAGAGATTTAAATTTCAAAAATTAACTGCCTCCAACCCTTTAAGCCTTCAAGCTTTGAACCCTTAAAGCCTTTAGTCAATAAAACACGTGTATAAAAGTCAGAAGTCTTTGAGCTGATCTCCCAAAAACCTCTGACTAACGGGGGTAGCCCAAGACAAAATAAAATGACTAAAATACATAAGTGGCCAAAGGGTTAAACGGTTCAAAGGTTAAAAAGCTGAGGAGGTGAAGTAAAGCAATGTGAGAACAGTAAATGGTCACATCTCCACCAACTCACCAGTCGCAAAAGCAATGCAGGTCCACAGAACACACTCTATTATCCAGGGGTCGCAAAACTAAATGTAACGAAAAACTATACAAACTAACACGAATAAAAGATGTATTTTGCAATACATCAAACTTCCGCACACTTACTCTGTTTTCGTCCTTGAAAAAGAATTATGCAACGGAATCAGAGACAGATAAATACTCGGGTCAAAAACTTATTTATACTTGTTAAAATCAAAACTTGTGTTAGCCGCGATTGCAAATATGCCTGTCCCTTTAAACCCAAATCCGGTTCTAAGCCCCTTATCATGCGAATTTAGTTTGAGTGCGGTCAATCTACCTAGGGTCTCACGCTAGGATCTACGGTCCACTAATCCCACCTCAAGCTTATAGAACAAAAGGAACGATCACTGGACCAATTCCCAACTATCTTATATCAAAACCAAGAGAATTTAAAAGAAATTTTGTGCTCCTAACGAAATTGAGAAGATTGAGAAAGAGTTCCTAACTTTCAAAGCAGGGAAATTGTCACACCAGGAGTATACTTCCAGATACATTGAGATGGCACGTCTCATACCGTACATGTCTAGGAATGATGAAATGGGGAAGAAACATTACATTCAGGGGTTGCCTGATAAGGATAGGCACTTGGTAAAGGCTCATGCTCCTCTTGATTTTGATGCAGCAGTTGAGCTAAGTGCGACTCTTTACGATGATGTATTAGCAGTTGAAGAGAAGATGGAGGAACCAGAAAAGAAGTGGGTTGGGTCGAATAAGAGGTTTAGGGGTGAACATGGGGATACAGTTGATAAGCGGGTTAAAACTGAGAACTTGGGTACATGCAGGAAGTGCAGAAAAACACACTCTGGGGAGTGCTCAATGAAGAGCATTCTTTGTTTCCGTTGTGGGCAAACGAGACACTTTGCTAATGATTGTAAGGCTGGCCCCAAGTGTTACAAATGTGGGGGTTTTGGGCACATATCCAGAGAATGCAAGGGCAAAAAGGGCGAGGGGTCAAGCAAGGGTCATGCTGAGGACAAGAAAGACGATGTGAAACCGAAGGCAAATGCACGGGCCTTCACGATGACTAAGGCTGAGGCAAAGACTGATCCGAATGTTGTTTCAGGTACATTCCTGGTTAATGATGTTCCTGCTTCTGTGTTATTTGACTCTGGGGCCAGTAGGAGCTTTGTGGCCCATTCCTTTTATGGTAAATTGCGTAGAATGCCTAGGAACATTGAGGAACCATTTTGTGTTGAAACTGCTGTGGGTCAACCTACTAGTGTGACTGATGCTTTAGATGATTGTTTTATTGATTTGGAAGGTCATAGGTTCCCTGCTAGACTGTTTATCATTACGTTGGGTGGCTTTGATGTGGTATTGGGAATGGATTGGCTGTCCGCATTTAATGCAGATATCGTTTGTCGGGAAAAATTGATACGATTGACGTCATTAGAAGGGAGTCTTGTGACAGTTTATGGCGATAAGGTGTGCTCTTCGCCGAAAATCATTTCTATGATGAAGGCGGTAAAATTCTTGAGGCGAGGGTGTGGAGCTTACTTGGTATATGTCATCGATGATGTTGTGGAACGTAAGGAGTTGGCAGATATGCCTGTGGTGTGTGACTTCCCTGATGTTTTTCCTGATGATTTGACGGGAGTGCCACCAGAACGGGAAATTGAGTTCCAAACTGACTTACTGCCAGGAGCTCAGCCAGTTGCCATAGCGCCTTACCGTCTGGCTCCGACCGAAATGAAAGAGTTGATGGAGCAGCTTCAGGACCTTTTGGATAAAGGATTCATCTGATCGAGCATCTCTCCGTGGGGTGCTCCGGTGTTGTTTGTGAAGAAAAAGATGGTAGCATGCGTATGTGCATTGACTACTGGGAGTTGAATAAACTCACGGTGAAAAACAAATATCCTTTGGCATGCATCGTCAATTTATTTGATCAGCTACAGGGAGCGAAGTGGTTTTCGCGAATTGATTTGAGGTCAGGTTAGCATCAGTTGCGGGTAAGAGAGGAAGACATTCCGAAGACAGCTTTTCGTACGCGCTATGGTCATTATGAGTTTCTGGTAATGTCGTTTGGGTTAACAAATGCCCCTGCGACATTTATGTATTTGATGAATCGGGTGTGCCGCCCGATGTTGGATCGGTCAGTGATTGTGTTTATTAACGACATCTTGATTTACTCTAAGAGTGAAGAGGATCACACAGTTCACTTGCGAGAAGTGTTAGCGATGCTACGGAAGGAGAAACTTTATGCTAAGTTCTCCAAGTGTGCTTTTTGGTTACGCGAGGTTCAGTTTTTGGGGCACGTTATTAATTCAGAAGGGATCATGGTGGATCCTGCTAAGATAGAGGTAATAGTGAAGTGGAGTCCTCCTAAGACACCATCAGAAATTCGCAGCTTTTTGGGTCTCGCGGGCTACTACGGGAGATTTATTCAGGATTTCTCCAAGCTAGCAACGCCATTGACTCGGTTGACAAGGAAAGAGGCCAAATTTGTATGGGGTGCGGAGTAGGAAACCGCATTCGAGGTGCTAAAGAAGATATTGACTAAAGCTCCGGTTTTGACATTACCGGAGGGAACATATGACTTAGTAGTGTATTCAGATGCTTCATAACAGGGACTGGGTTGTGTTTTGATGCAGCGTGGGAGGGTGATAGCCTACGCTTCGCGTCAGTTGAAAACTCATGAGGTTAACTACCCTACTCATGATTTGGAGCTGGCGGCAGTGGTGTTTGCCCTTAAGATTTGGAGACATTATTTGTACGGTATAAAGTGCACTATATACACGGACCACAAGAGTTTGAAATATTTCTTTGAGCAGAAAGAGTTGAACATGAGACAACGGAGATGGCTCGAATTGATTAAGGACTACGACTGTGAAATCCTTTATCACCCTGGGAAAGCGAATGTGGTCGCTGACGCATTGAGTCGTAAGGAGAGACACGCACCCATTCGAGTAAGGTCATGCCAATTGATTGTAACTCCGGATTTCTTGGTACAGTTGAAAGAAGCGCAAACTAAGGCATTGCGTGAGGATAGGTTGAAGGGCGAACGAGTATTCGGCCAGCACGGGATGTTGACCGAAAATAACCAAGGTATTAGATCGATGGGTAATCGCATGTGGGTGCTGGTTTTCGGTGGGTTTAGAGAGAAGATACTCGAGGAGGCTCATAAGTCAAGATATTCGATTCATCCAGGGGCCACCAAGATGTATCAGGATTTGAGGAGGGATTACTGGTGGCCGGGTATGAAGTATGACGTGACCCAGTATGTGCGAAAGTGTTTGACGTGTCTCCAGGTGAAAGCAGAGCATCAAAAACCGTATGGGAAGATTCAGCCGTTAGAGATTCCCGAATGGAAATGGGAACACATTACTATGGATTTTATCACAAAACTACCAAAGACATCGAAGCGTCATGACACTATATGGGTGATTGTAGATAGACTAACAAAGAGCGCTCATTTTCTGCCAATCCGTGAAGCATTCTCCTTTGAGCAGCTATCAGACTTGTTTGTAAACGAAATTATTGCTCGACACGGGGTACCAGTGTCAATCGTGTCGGACAGAGACACACGGTTTACGTCTAAATTTTGGAAGAGGTTCAACCAAGCTATGGGGACTCGTTTGCATATTAGCACCGCATACCATCCTTAGACTGATGGACAATCGGAACGAACTATACAAACACTTGAAGATATGCTTAGGTCTTGTGTTATTGATTTTGGTGGTAGTTGGGATAGCCATCTGCCATTGGCAGAATTTTCTTATAACAACAGCTATCATGCCACCATTAGGATGTCGCCTTACGAGATGCTTTATGGGCGGAGGTGTAGAACCCCGTTGTGTTGGGGTGAAATTGGTCAGAAAGAGTTAGGGAGTCTGGATGTGGTTAAGGCCACATCAGAAAAATTTGATGAGATTAAAGCTAGAATGAAAGCCGCGCAAGATAGACAAAAGTCTTATGCTGACAAACGACGTCGACCTATAGAATTCAATGTTGGGGACCGGGTTATGCTTAAAGTCTCCCCATGGAAAGGTGTTATCAGGTTTCGGAAGCGAGGCAAGTTAAGACCGCGGTATATTGGACCGTTAAGAATTTTGGCACGCATTGGTGAGGATGCCTATAGATTGGAATTGCCAGATGAGTTAGCAGGGATACATCCCACATTTCATGTGTCCCACCTACGCAACTGTTTAGCGGATGAAAATGCACATTTACCGCTGAATGACGTAGAAATTGATGAGAGATTGAACTACATCGAACAACCGGTAGCAATATTGGACCGGAAGGAAAGGCATTTAAGAAACAAAGTTATTCCTTTGGTTAAAGTACAATGGAGGCACAGGAAGGGGTCTGAGGCTACCTGGGAGCCTGAAGCAGAGATGCAAGAGCTCTATCCGCATTTGTTTTCTAGTACAGAAGGTTTCGGGGACGAAACCCCTTTAAGGGGCTAGACTTGTAACGTCCCTAGTTCTCACATATGTTGTACATTATGTATATTGTGAATTTATGGATACCAAACAACTTTGGGGTGCAAGTGGTAATTAGTAAAACTTGTAAGTTATGTAGCTTTGGAAGAAAGCTACAACAAGTGTTAACTCAGGGGGTTTTAATGTAAGTGTCATTATCACATTCCATATTTAAGACCTACCATCGTGAACCGTCAATTCTCATAACCACTTTCACCAAGCCTTGCGGCGTTGATCAGAAAGGAAGGAAAAGACTTCGAGCGTCTGGTTCATCAAACCCAGGTATGATGATGAATTGAACTTGATCTTTGTCATGGTTTTAATTATATATGGAGGTTAACGAGAATGTTATTGATTAGGGTGTCGTGGGGTGCGGTAGACAGCGACAGGCAAAGAAACGAAAGACGGTTGGTTTCTTGGTTCTCCTCCGATTCTGAGGTAACGCATACATCTCGATTTAAATTACGGGTAAGTTTATCGTCTTGACCGAGGCTCGTTATGAAGCGAATAACGATGGATCGTATAATTCTTTAGGGTATCGTGTGTTCTTGACGGTGCACGATTCCTCCGTTAGAAGCGAGTCTCTAGTTGGTGATCACACGCGGTTCGTGAAACGATCTTGGTTTTGGACAATCCTCTCAAGCAATCATAGGTACCCCGTCTGTGTGTAGTGTTTATAATTAGTTCATGGCTTGGGGTTGGGGTAAAAACTGATAAGGGTTTAATATGGATACGGTTCGGATGGTTGACGATGTAGTCGTGCATATGGTGATGGTTCATGCGCAAGGGATTGGGGTGTGGTTTGGATGTTGCAGGGTTTTTTTTTTTTTTTTTGTATACATGCTTGAAGAAATCAACAGTTGCATGTATATGATAATAATATTAGTGGCATGAATCGTAAATAAAATGAATGGGAAGGGTTGTTTAAAGTAAGTCATGGATATGGGTGTTTTATGACATTCATGGGTTTATAATTATAGAATCTTAAGGTACTGAGGATAAATATCCATTTATATATGTATGGTGCTCACGCATGAATTTCATGCATGAAGTCACTATGGCATGCATACAACTAAGCTTATATGGGTTTGGCAGAAGGGTGTTATTGTTAAGGAACTACTTAAATGAAAGACATGAATCAGACGAATAGGTTATGATACAGTTTGTAAACGTGTAGGTCGTTGAGCTCGTTCTAGGGTTCGTTCTTCTCTACAGTTTACTAGCTTTGTCAACTTGTGCACTTCATTAAGGCTACTTCTATCACCCATCTTTCCATGTTTTATTTGTTTTGGGCTGAAATACATGCTTAAGTGATTCTAAATTTAGTAGGCATACGTGTATTTTGTGCGAGAGCTTGATTTGAAATAATTGTTTGCCTACGTGTACTATTTTATTTATTTAGTTATTTGAGGGCATCGGGTCCTCAGTCATTGCTTTCGGGGTGGCGACGGTTATGCGGGATGGGAAGCGACAACCCAAGCGGTGGAGTCGATGCGACCCAATTGCCGTTACCTTCGGGGTAGCGACGGATTATGTGTGATGTTGTTGAGATCTTCGGGGTCGCAACGGTTTGTGTTAGGTCGCATTATGTGACCTAGGCATGTAGTCCTGTACTTATGCCAAACTAGTATTTTAAAAAGGAAATGACGATTTGCGAACTATTTTATTAGAACCGGAATGGGTTCAAAGGTTTTGAACTAAAATGTTTAAAAGAACATTCATTATAAAAAAACTTATTACTATAGAACTCACTCAATGTAATTGACGATTTTTAGCATGTATTTCAGGTAAGAAGAAGATTTGAATGTTGGCGGCTCTTGGGTATTGGCAGCGGTTACCCGGCATCTTTTAATGTTTTGGCATTTCTCGTGTTTTGAACAATTAACACACTTTAGTCGTTTTAGTACTTTGAAGTTTGTTCGTGCTTTATTAAATTTTTCCGCTGCGTATTGATGACATTTTGGTCTAGAACTATGTTTGCTTATCGTATTACCAACGAGTTGGGTTCCCGAGTTTGGGGCCTTACACCAACTCGGATTACTTAGGCTTCGGTACTTTTTTACTTTCTTTGCAAGTTCGATTTCACACATCCTAGCGGTAATCCGGCTGTAGAGTCACTATCCCCAACCCAGACTACATAGAAATGCGCTACTTTCATTTAGTTAATAGCTCATTATTTTTTTCATATTTTTTTCGCATGATCACAAACTCTAATGGTTTTAACTCATAACGGTGCCCCTTATACTCTTATTGGCAGTTTTGATTTCCCATATCTCCGAGGCGAAAACCCACTAATAGACCGACAATTAAGGTAATATTAACTCAAAGGGACCTAAAACCAAACCCGTGCCTATCCACACATCCCTAACTAGACACAAGCTCGATTTATTTAAATCTCATATTATTATTAGTTGAACCCGAGCAAAAACTCATCTTTTCTATCATTTTCCGTATTAATTTTGCAAACTTCTTATTTCAAAGGACATTTTCTGATTTTTTTCAAATTTTTTATTTTTAAATCTTTTAATTAATTTTTTTTATTTTTTTATATTTTTTATTTTTTTTTATTTTTCAAATTTTTATGACTCAAGACTCTACTAACTAAGACCCTAAATGATAGTTTTCTATCCCCACACTTAAACTCTACATTGCCCTCAATGTAGGATGGAAACCGACTCAAAAGACTAAAATAAATAAGAAATAAAAGACAAAGGGAAAATCGGTAAGGACTTAGCTGGTAATATAACGCATAAGCTTCACAAACTTTCGTCCATTCCAGCTCGATCGTATAGCATTTCGGTCGCGATCGGCTTTGACTCTGACTGGTACCACTATAAGAAAACTGGGTTTTTAGTACGCGCAAAAGCGTCCTAAAATGCTATTTTATAGGACCTTTCATTTAATAGGACCAACGGTAAAAGCGTTTCATGTAAAGGGGTCGTAATAAGTCCCGGAACTAAAAAAGCGTCCTAACATCTCAAATAAAATTATGAAACCAATTTTATGGTCGCATAATATGTCTTTGAACAATCAAAATAGTGTCCTAAGAAAAACATATTGGGACACTTTTACGATGTTCTAAGATGTGCTTACATACTTTTAATCTTTTGATACACTTATAAACGTCCTTAGAAATTAATTGATAGGACCCTTATGATGTAACATTATAGCTAATTTAGTACCAAGAAAAGGGTCCTAATAGACTAAATAAGATTATGAAACCAATTTTACGGTCGCATAATATGTTTACAGACAACTTAAATAGTGTCTTAACAAGAACATATTAGGACACTTTTACAATGTTCTAATATGCGATTACCTACTTTTAATCTTTTGATACACATACAAACGTCCTTAAAAATTAATTTATAGGACCCTTACGATGTAACGGTATAGTTACTTTGATATCAAGAAAATAGTCCTAATATCCCAAATAAGAGTATAAAAAGAATTTTATAAACAGATCATCAACATATAATATCTTAATAGTTATTGTATAACATCAACTAATGAAAGAAATAAAACTTCATTATATTTCACATAAGCATGTTTATAACAAAAGCACTAACCATAATAAGTTATAACATTATTTAACATAAAGTCTTAACATTTAACAAAGAAATTAAGAGCAATTAAAGAAATAAGAAGCATAAAATCTTGAGTCATCATGCGTCCTCAATCATCATGGACTACCTACATCCATGTATAAGCATTAAGTTCCATGATATTATCATTATTTATATCACAAGTTTAACAAATACATACCGAGATGAATGGATAGGGCCATGCGATGGATGCACCAATACAATCTTGAATTGTAGAAAATAAACCATATGGTCTTACCAAGTTTTCATCTTTTTTTATTGGTACTTGAACGTTTACCTCACACCATTTTGGTCCAATCTTTGTACCACCAACTAGATCATTGGGTCCAAGCTCTGGACCCTTCCTCTTGCTACAGTATCGGTAGAGTTTAGAATGCTTTTGAGAAAAACTTCATCTCTGACCTAGATTTTAGTTTTCAACAAGTATTTATTAAACTCTAGTCATAATAGTGCAAAAAATCATTTTACAAAAAAATTAATAAAGTTTTACACTAGCAGGCTAACATTATTATAAATAAACTAAGGAAAAATGGTTTTTATTAATCCCACATTTACAAACAAGAATAGCCACCACCACACTACACACTAATCCTTTGTAGTGGAACTTTTAGTTGTTGATGTTATTCATGATGAAAAACTAATAGGATTAAAGATGAAGCAGATTACTATTGTGGTCATGTAATAGGTGGAACACTAAAGATTTATATAGAAAAATACCCGTAAACGTTGATGTCCATTGGTTACATTGGGGAAATGTTGTGATGCAAGAGGTTGAACACTAGAACCACCCCTCGACCCTTCCATCTCTAATACTTGGGCTCGTAACTGGACCACAGTACTAGTAAGTTCTTCACATTGAGACTTCAATTGGATGTTTTCTCTATGACATGCCGAATGACTTGGTATTACACCCCAAACATCAGCAGCACGAACACCCAGACCATATATAACGGCATCACCATTTCGATCATTACCCATTACTTTAGAAAAAAACATCATCTGGTCCAGGCTTATCGATCGAGCCCTCGGGAAGATTAGAACTAAGTTGTTGCATCTGTGCCTATATTAGACATAGTAACAAAAATAAGGTAAGTATTTTTAACAGCATCAAGAACACAGAGAAAAAATATGTGTATGAATATATAAGCATATTACTTACAATTGCATATGAAACCAAACTCTCGATCCCTTGTACACTCTCTTTGTCTATAAACCAGATCTATTAGAAAAAATAGGTGATGATATGAAAAGGCATATGAAACCATTAATGGATGATTAAACTACATTAAGAGATTAAATAGGCTATGGGTCAACCCAACCCAATATAAAACATAACCAGACACTACTCACTTGATTTCTTCTATGTTCGCCTCTTTTCATCGTTCATTAAACAAAATTTTCAGCTTGTCTTTCGTTTTAGTAAACGCCACACGCCACTGCTGCTAAGCTTCTTCTACCTGGAAAAGTAAATGAGTCAAATTATTTTGGATGCAACAGTAGATCATGGCTCAACTTGGACTAGGCTCATTAATATTCATTGATCAACTTTTACTAATTCTAATTAGTATTTTTATAAGGTTATATACAATAACATAATGTACGCACACAATATATAATAGTTATTTTATCATAATCTTTTAAGATTATTATATATATATATATATATATATATATATATATAATAGGTTCGTTTTGAGCTCGATTAAGCTCGGCTCATTTCGAGCTTTCTACTAGCTAGCTGATCTCGAGTAGCCCGGCTTTTACACCCCTAGTTGTAAAACAAGGTCTTCTTCACTAGACAAGTAACTGAACTTAGATGTTGGCAGCATAATTCCACACCAAATATCACAAAAAAAAGCCAAAATTGATATTTTAAACTGACCTTGTAAGCAAGAAATAACGTGTTACAGAAAATAGTCTCAGTTAAGCAAATGCAATTAGTTATACAAGTAAAGTCTCAATCTATGTTGTCAAAAGCGCAAAAAGCGCGCGCCTAGGCGCACCAATAGCGCCTGGTGGCAGCCTAGGCGCAAAAATGGGTTTTTTTGAAAAAAAACTGCCTGAGGCGCAAAAAAGGCGCACAAAAACGGCACGGCCTGAGGCGCAGCGCACAGCAGAAAAAATTAAAAAAAAACGAAACTGAACTGGGTTACGAGGGTCCGGGCTTTTCGGAGCTGCATGAGTTCAACCAATTTGCACAGTGAGCGACTTAACTTTTCAACCAAAAAACAAAAACGGCACGGCCTGAGGCGCAGCGCACAGCAGGTGCGGGCACGCATGAGTTCAACCAAATTCAACCTCAGAGTAGTGAAGACTTGTGGTAAAACATGTCATAAAGCTACAATAGAGTAGTGAAGACTTTACCTTATAAACAACCACTCACTTTGTCCCCACACCGATGTGGGACAAAGTATTTACCACATTTTAAGACTTTTATTCACACACCCAAAACTTACAACATATAAGTCCTAAACTTTTGCTACTAACTATTAGCTCCATGATCTTAAATGGCATGTATAATAGTTTTTTTAATTATATATGTGGAATCTTATTTATTTTCAAAGCATAACATATTTTTTTTCTCTATGTGCGCTTTTCTTAAAAAAGCCCACGCTTTTTTTGCGCCTTGCGCCTAGGCTCCGGGCGAGGCCGATGCGCCTCGCCTGCGCCTTGCGTCTTTGACAACATAGGTCTCAATGGGTGGGGTCAAAAGGAATGCTTAATTTTTCAATTGCCAAGTTGTCATACAATTAGTAATCTAAATGTACCACAAAACAATTTGCACAGTGAGCAACTTAACTTTTCATTTCTTATAAGGACAACTGAATAATACCCAATTCACGAGAAAAAATGTAAATTCACAATGATAAAAACCATGTCACTTTATTGTAATTATGAACCTGCTCAATTAGGGATTTGAGAGCTGCTCGAATGGACAAGGGTAGTGGCTTACTCCCATGAAACACAAGGTCAAGAAGCTGTGATTGGTAGTGGCCCATGGCTTTCAAGTAAATTGAACCTCATTTGGAAAAATGCTTTGATTTATACATATGACAGCAAGTTGAGTGTCATCTGGCACTAGATTGAGACTTGTTTGGAGTTGAAGCATGCTCCTTCACACTAATTACCAAAGTAAGTAAATTTTTTAACTAACAGTATCATGTAAATTCACACTAAAAGTTAATTAGATATGAGTACACTAAATATCGAAATTCCAACAGTTGATTGACAAACATTACCTTCAACGACTAACTATTGTGAAATAGAATTTTTGACTTGCCAAGTCTGCAAAGAACCTGGGAAAGATAACATGTAGCATAACAAAAGGACATGGTTATCAACACTTTCATAAAACTCTATATGAATTATATCAAACTTAAGTATAAAACTTAACCAATTATATTTTAGACAACATATCTTTCTTTCGCATTGCATTGCATCAAACACCTTATGTGCGTTGTCGCAAAGTATTTAGCACATATCAATAGGGCATTACCATAGACCACAAGAATATACACGACCAAACTAAAAAATAGGCACAACGAAACAAATAACACAGAAAAAAATAACTAAATCTACCTCCAAGCGACTTTATTATCCCTTTCACTGAATAACTATTATCAAGAACTCAAAAACCCTAAGAAAAATTGAGATCCCCCAGCGACCGCTTCACTTCATTTACATCCTGAGCCGGCCCTAAACATCACCACCGCCGGAGCAGCCCCACAACAGACGATTTGAATGGTGGAAGCAACCTCTGAGTTGTTGCGGTAGGGAAGATTGAGAGCGACAGAGAAAAAAAAAAGAGGGTGATAGAAGGATGTTGATTCAGTTTAGGTTTTGAGAACGAGGGGAATTTTGGGTTTATGATGAAGGGGGAAAACTGGGCGGGGAAACTTCAACATATTTAGATCGTAGGATACGGTGGGGTGGGGGTTTGGGGCTGGCCCGACATGTGGCTTGGGTGAGATTTGCTAAGCTGACCCCATTGGTGGGCTGAGGGTTTGGGGCGTGGCCAGCCCAAACCTCCATATTTATATTTTTTAGAAACAAATTTATATTTTTTAATTGTTTTTTAAATAAAAATATATTACATAAAAAAATTCCTAGTGCTTAGAATATTTTTTCTTTATCATTTCTCTCGTCTCTAACATTAGTTCCAACTCTTCACCTGATAGGTGATCGATGGACTGAGCTAGAAATTTCATATCATCTCGTCTTTGTTTAAGGGCATCCCTATCTTATTTGCTCTTCCGAATTTCGGCACTTTGTTGTTGGAATACGTTAAATGTATCTAACTTGCATGCAATGTCTTCCAACTGATCGCTGTGTACTCCCCTACGCAAACCCGAACTCTCAACTGAAGGCGATGACGTACCCGATCTTGATTTTTGAGCACGCCTTTTTGCGGCATCTCTTCCGTATTCTCTGGCCGGTCTGGCGAATCATCCACATCGTCCTCCAACTCCTGATCTCGTGCATCCGATTGGGCTTGGGACGAGGGTGTCCTTGACCTTTTAGAAGACGTGTTAGTTTCGCTACCACTGGGGATATTCGCCCACTTGGGATGGAACTTACAAATGTCCCAACAATGCATGAAACGGAAGTTGCTTCCCACATTCGATTTGTATGTAACCAACGCATTTGTAACAAAGTCGGCTTCGGTTTCACCACTTTTTGGGTTTTGCTTTGCCTTTTGTATATAACCACTAAATTTGGTGAGTTGTCCCCTTATCTCGGTCCACTTCGAGGATAAGCTATCATATTCACGATAAAGCTCCCTTTCCATTTCTTCGTGGAATGCTTTACTTACCACATCCCACAAATAGTTTCTATGTTGAGAATTTCCTATTTTAATAAAAATAACATTTAATATATTACAAAGTTATATAATAAAAAAATAATATAAAAATAAGGGCTACAAAAATTTTAAAAATACCTAAAATTGGATGTAGATATTTCTGAACCCAAGCCATCGCCAATGCAACTTCCTCTTTAAGCACCATCTTTGTTGTTTTCGTTTGTCGCTTTCAAGTGCTTTCTCGCCCTCGGTTTTTTTTCTTGTGACTTCCATTCTTGATGGGTTTGGATGCGGAAGAACCATCGTTGGGGGGTTGAGTTTCGGGGACGGTTTCGGTTTGGGAAAGGTTGATGGGCGTTGTGGAATCGGGCCAGGTATAGAATCGTCGGTGTGAGGGAAGTTAGTATACAAACGATTCGAGATAAACGATGCGTAACCAGCCATATCCGGCATAAGGGAGTGTATTAAAAAGGGAGCAATTAGACGATTGGATGGTGGGCTAGGTGTTTCTTGGTATGCCCACGGATTGTTCGGGTTGAAACCACGATTATGAGGATTCATTTTTCGTATTGTGGTTAGATGAGATTTTTTTAAAAAATAAGATGGAGATGATTATAGGAGAGATGGAGTAGTTGTGGTAAAAAATTAATAGAAGTGTGAGTACTTATAGTGAAAAAATAATTTTTTTTAAACACATAGCCGTTGGCCAACGACTAGCCCAAAAGGCTACTTATCTTGGCCAATGAGATTTCGCCATGTCATCTTGATAGCCCTGCCCAACGCCCGGGCTGAACCCCCCGCCCAAGAGGCCTCGCCGAAACCCAAGCCCATCCGGGGTGATGACTTGGGCATTTGTACCCAACCCACGCCACAACCCCGCCCCATACCCCATAGTGTTAGATGAGAGTGACTTAGAATTAGAGAAAATTAAATGATAATAAATATATTTTAATAAGTTGATTACATTTTAATTGAAACAAATCAAATTTGTAATTTTACTTAATAATTATTTACATAAAAAAATAGCTATGAATGCGTGTATGTATGATGTATCGAAATTAACTAGATAAATTAGTGCTATTTTACTAGTAAGTTTTAGTGAAATCAAAGGTTATTAATAAAAAACTACTACATAAAGATGTGGCTAGGGTTTTGTTAAAAGGGTTTCACGAAAGAAAGAAAGTTTGGGAATTGGGAGTGAGCAGGGTTAATTGCGTACATGAGAGAAGAAATTTTAGACTATACACTATGGTGAACTTTAACCTCAACCGGTTGTCATATATCAAGAAAAGACAAAACTAAGTTATTCTAGTGTTACGACCGGATCGTTCAAGCAACCAAAGGTTGCAACCGGTTGAAACATACTATAATATATATTTTTTCTTTTGCATTATTTGTATTGTTTTATATATAGTACTATCAAATTTATATAATAAAATATTAGTTTAGGTTCGGTTGTGAATGTGGGTGAAAAATTAGATTGTGTTGGGTTGTGTAAGTGAAAGAGAGAGAAATTAATATTTTAATGAAAGATTGGGTTGGGTTGGGTTGTGATAGTGGATAGTCTTAGAGGGAGTAATGATTTGAAGGAAAAATTGCTGTTACAGGGTTTTAAGGATCTTTTTTCAACCTAATTTCTAGTTATTGAGAGTTGAACTTAAGAACTCTTCCTCTCAAGATGTTTAAAGAGTTTTTTTCCAAAAGAGTGTAGGTGAAAAAATTATTTATCAAAATGGGTGATTTGAAAAATAATTACCAAAATAGATGTTTGCAATGACTTTTTTCCCAAATTAGTGAGGGTGGAAAAAATATTTATCAAAATGGGTGATTTTTAAAAAAAATTATTAAAATGAATGTTATTTCTTATTTCTTTATTATTAACTAATCTATTATATTTTTTTTCTTTTTTTTTTCAATTAACCTAATATGTTTTTAATTTATTTTCTCCAAACAATTACTCTTTATATTGTATTTACTTTTTAACCGACCAAAATATAATTCTTTTTTCATAACATTTTTTCTTTTATTTCCTTTTACATTTATGTAAGCTAAATCATTCTAATTTTAGAGATGTAAACGATCACTAAAGTAGCACGTTCATGTTTATTTATTTAACTTTAATCGAACAAACAATCAAACACAAACATGGTTTTCTTTTTTTGTAAATGAGGCATGTGTTCATGTTTACATCAACTGATTGTTAATAAAATTTGTGTAACTTTAGGAAATACTATATTATGGGTTTTCATTTGAATTGGTAATCAACTACATGAACAATAGTAAAAGAAAAATTAATCTAAAAAAAATAAATTAAAACAGTAGATGAGAGGTATTAGCACTTAGTTTGTTTTAACATGGGTTTCATTATAAAAAAAAGAAAAATATATATATAATAATTAATAAGTTAGTTAAAAAAATCTATATAATGGGTTAGATGGAAGAAAAGAATATAAATGTGATAGGTTGATTAAATAAATATAGAAGAATTATAACAGATTAGTTAAAAAAATAAAAAAAATATAGAAAAACCCCCCCATTTTGGTAATTATTTTTCAAATCACCCATTTTAGTAAATAACTTTTTCACCAACACCCTTTTGGGAAAAAACTCATGTTTAAAGGCATTATTTTTGTAAATAAACCACTACCCCATTAGTAAAGTGTTTTAAGGATGGAAAGACATAAATTCTCAAATGAGCATTCTATTTTTAAGTGGCATAGGTAAAACGACATTAAAAAACTAAATTAGTAGCATAAAAGCCAAATTCCATTAAATATGTGTGTTGTAGTATACATAAATTGCCACTAAAAACCTATAAACACAAATGCTAAATGTCACTAAAAGTATGTGCTAATCAAAATTGACACACACAAAGTGCCACTAAACATAAATTAGTGGCACAAAACCTAAATATCATAAAAAATGTGTGCCAGTATATGGCATTTTTCTTGTAGTGTGTCATATTACAGTGTATTATAATAATACCACAATGATTAAGCGTCCTATAAATATTAAATTTATAAGATCCAAGTGTCAAGTGTTTTTTTAAGTTATATTATAATAAAACTCTAGCGAATAAGCGTCCTATAAAACTAATATTTTATGACTCAAATATCAAGTGTTATACTACGGTGTATTATAATAACACCACAATAATTAAGCGTCCTATAAAGTTTAAAGTTTTAAGAACCAAGTGTCAAGTGTCTTATTAAGTTAAGTTCTAATATGACTTCGACTAGAAAGGGTCCCATAACACTAAACATTTATGACTTAACTATAACGTGTCCTATTAAGTTATGTTATAATAGGACCCCAGATGATCAACTGTCCTAATACAGTACTACATAATGGGACATTAGTAATTAAATGTATTATAAGGTACTTTATTAGGATCTACATTTTAACTGTCCTATTAAATTATATGATAATATGACCCTAAAAAATCAAACATCCTATTAAATAGTTTTTTAGGACACCGGTTTAGTAGAGTATATTATAAAAGGACCCTAAAAGTTAATTAGTCATATTAAATAGTTTTTAGGACCCTCTTTTATAAATGTCCCACATAAAAGGTCCTAAAAAGCCATTTTTGTTGTAGTGTACACTTGGTAAATGACTGAAATTTGAAAAGCAGCTCCAAAATCACCTGAATGGAGATCGAGTACGGGTGGTACGATTCAAACCTACATAAACAAAAATAAGCAAAAACCAAAGCAGTACTGACTCTAAACAAAATACGACTCAAACACTACTAAATAAGACTCAATATACAAAATAAAAGACTCAAAATACAAACTCTACAAAACCTCCCCACGCTTGAATTTAATTAGGAGGCTTCTCTTTGATCTGAACCCGGTCTAACCCATTTAATTCCACCCGGTCCACAAAAATAGTTAAAAATTTAGTGGTGGGATTATAAAATATTTTAAAAATTAGAAACAGGTCAGGCCAACAGAATTTAAATTTACCTGGAAGAAACCGAATGTGCGGCATGTAACGAGAAGACTGGTCTTGCTTCAATTGCTCCTTCCTTTCCTCCTTGTATTTTTCCTTTCCTTGCCCTCTCCCGTGGTTTTGATTTTTTTGTTTCGTTTATTATAAGTAGCACGGGCTAGCTGTGGTGTTCTTCCTCTTCCACCACTTTGTCTACTTCCTTGGGAAGATCCCCACACTTAATTTCTACGTGCGGTGTGGGTTCACTTATTTTCTCGGGTTTACCTTATAGTAGGGCTTCTAAATTTGCTAAATCACGTAATGGATCAAATTCCCCTACTTGTTCAGATTTTGATAAAACTTCTAACTCCCCTAAAAACTCATCTTCCCAACTTAACATTTTTTTCTCTACCTCAACTTCTACCTCATCATCAAACAGACTACCTAAGGAATCTCCTAAATCTAATTCCTCATCAACATCTACCCCCTTAACCGATGATCCCGGTAGACTTGCCACTCGTCTACTTCTTCCACACACTCTCTCAATATCTCGCAATTAGCCATTTGCATCATAATCTCCTCTTCTTCACAACCAAAATCAATGATGCCCTTATTCTCAGTTTCTATTACTTCTTCTAATCTCCTAGACATTTCTTCTACTGAACATCGAGTGTCTGAGAGTATAGACTGGTGATTTTGAAACAGGACTTCATGTTCTTGAATCATTTTTTTGAGTAGTCTCATCCGTAGCTACCGGTTGAACTAACAACCCCATTATCCTATCCAGCTGGTCCTGCTCATAGACTTCAGAATTTTGCTGTTGGGGCTGGTGATACGGTTCCTCATACTGGTACGAGGAATACCCCTGTGAAAAATATGGTTGCGGCTGGACATAAGGGTTAGCATAATAATATGCAGAGGACCCCTCATATTGTGGGCATTTAACTGTAAAATGGGGCCCTCCACAAATTTCACACATATTTTCTAGACTCAATATAAATAAAATAAAATAAAAATAAAAGAAAACTAAAAGACACGAACAATTAAACTCCCACGACTCAATATACAAAAGCAAGTAACACGTATGATGTCAGTTAAGTTCAAATAAAGTAATCAACGCAATTGCCAAAGAGTCCCCGGCAACGACGCCAAAAACTTGATGTGTGTTAAACAGACTATAAAAATTAACTAAATTAGACTCTCTAAGCTAGACACTACAAAGCTTTAAATTCTAGACTCGACCTAAACCACACAATCGGCAAGTGTACCGATCACTGTAGTATAAACCTAGGAAGTCCGGATATCGAACCACAAGACTCTATGTATCACGTAGACTAGACTCTAATAGATACTACAGACACGACTTAACTTGTTTAATTGTTTTTTTTTGGGGGGGGGGGTACGGAAAATCTAGGAAATCTATTTAAACAAAAAATATAAACTAGAATTAAATTAATACGAACGAAGACTGAAAGGCTTTTCTTATATGGAAAACGAGACCACCTAGACAAGAATCCTGGATTGTTTTTAAGGGATTACCGATTAAGTTAAATGCATGAATTATGGAAGCGGGATCATATGATACTAAACCTATTAAGGTCCAACTAAGCCCCTCGACCCTTCTCAAGGAAAAACTTGTGGAACTACCTAGGTTGTTAACTCTACCGGTTATTAGACGCCTTTCCAGTTGTCTAATTATTGTGTAAGTACCCTAATGTTGACCTACTCTTTTCCAATCATAGATCTAGGGTAGTTTGAATTAATTAACTTGACTTAATAGACTAATAAACCGACGGGGCAACTAAGACACAACCTTTTCCAAGGACTATCTAAAGCTATTCGTCGGGTAAGACCTACCAATAGCCCCTCACTTTCCAGGTATTAGGACTAGTAGAACACTAAGACTTAGTAAATTAACATCAACTACTTCTAGGGGTTATCGGCCGATTCTCCCTAAAGAATTAAGGTTCTCTAACGTGATATAGACACTCACCGAAATCCTATACCCTAATATGACTCTATATTAAGATAAAGACCGTCACTAAGAATCATATGAAGCGAATGATCATAACAAACCAAATCAAAGCATGCATATACATCAAATCATTAAACCAAACTTCTTACAAATCACAATTAATCCATAAAAATCATGCAATTAACAAAACCGGTAAAAACTTCATATTAATCCATTCATCAAGTCTAGCTGGCTTAAAAGTTTAGCCAAGCATGTTAAAACGTGAAAACAAATCAAAGATGTTCAACAAAGAATTCATTGTAACGAGTTTCAAGAAGAAAAACGACAAAACAAGGGATTGAGAAACCCGATAAAGTCTTCAATGCTTCGTCCCGAACGCGTACCAATGATTCCAAAGCTTCAAGATCTCCAAAAGTGCTCCAAGATTGCTCAACAATCACCCCAAGATGTCCCAAGTTCGTAACTAGGGTTTTTTCCAAGTTTAAGATCAATATATATATATATATATCACTTTCCATAACAACCCCTTATTATTTTCGTAAAAATATACCAGCTACGTCCTCTGGCGGGGCGCCACCCACTTAGGGAATGGGTGGCGGGGTGCCACGTTGTTTTTTTACACGCATAACATCCTTCAGTCTCTCGCCAGGTGCCAGAGACTTCTCACGGGGTGCCAGAGAGTGATTTTTCAGCTTTTTAACTCTATTTCAACTCCCCAACCTTTCCAACATGCTCCAAGACTTGACTTTTCAATATTTTAACTCGTTTTACTCATTTCCAGCAACTTTAAACATCAAGACCTGTGAAACACAATTTTATCAATAGTATGCATATTCTAAAGAAAAACAAAACTAAATGTAACGAAAAACTATACAAACTGACACGAATAAAAGATGTATTTTGCAATACATCATAGAATAATGACAAATTGAGTTAATAAGAAAAGCTTAAAAATTATGCACATAGGGTGTTTGGTAAAATGTCTAAGTGAAATCTTGATGCTAACATTACATGAAAAGCTTTGGTCAATAATCCTATGAATGGTTGTTAGCAAGTATTGATAAAATTGTTTAATATGATAGCCTAAAAAATGATGCCTACCAAGTATATGATAAAATGCCTAAATGAGTTCCATGAACTTGTTAGTGCATTTATATATGTCAAATGGCAGTTTGACCTATAAGAAGATCGAATAAGAAAGATGGTATAAAAGTCCATAAGGTGTGATGGTCATAATATAAGATGGCTAATCTAACCATCTTGTGGATGTTATGTGATAGTTTGACTCTTGACAAGCTAGGTGAGAGCTTGGAAATGAATGAGTTAAGCATGTCAAATATGCGAGAATGCATGATCGGGAGCAAGGTATGTAAAACTTACATATCTTATAATAGAATCACTATATAAGAAATGTGAAGTAGTTGGAAATAAACAATGTTAAAGTCGGGACCCATGGTGTAGACCAAATGGGTCAAAATGGGTAAGATTATGATAGATCACACTTTGGTGATCAAATAAAGAATTTTAGAATTTAGACCCTAAGGTGTAAACCAAAACAGGTCAAACAAGTAAAAATGAGTTTTTGGTGTAAACACTTGCTGACGCGAACCAAAACGAGTCAAAGAAGTAAAAATGAGTTTTTAGTGTAAGCAGTTGCTGACGCGAACCAAAACGGGTCAAACGAGAAAAAAATGAGTTTTTGGTAGTAAACCAATGAATTATACAAAACAAGATCTTATGGTGTAAACCATAACGAGTTAAATAAGTGAAACGGCAAGTAAATCACATGTTAGTGATTAGACAGAGAAATATGAAAAGGAGTCCTAATGGCGTAAGCCATAACGGGTCAAATGGGTTAAAATTCGCGTTGAATCACATCATGGTGATAAACAATATAAAGATTAGTTTGAAATGCAAAAAAGGGCAAGCCAGGAATGGATCAAATGGACAACCGAGTCAAACGGGTCGAATGATGAAGTTATCACCATTCGAATATGATATTTGATGCTTGTTTGTTAAGTTTCATACTTAAAGGTAAGCATGATGTATGGACATGAAATGTCATGGATGGTAAGTAGAATCTCTAGGTATTGATAACGGGTCATGGTTTTGACTCGTGCTAGGTATGTATAAAACGTCATGCTTTCGGTAGGGGCTTATGGCCCGACGAAAGAGGGATGGGTCAAATTTGGGTATTAGATTAACCCAAGTGAAGTGCATTTAGCATTTTGGGTAAAACAACCATTCAAGCCAAGGACATGCCTGTTATGTGAAAATATGACTAAACTTACTAAAATGTGAGGCAAACTACCTGCAAGATAGATTTAAAATTGAGTTCTTTGATAGAATTGATAATTTTGGTAATCTAAGAAAATAGGAGGCATGAACTCGTATGCACAATGCCTTCTTAGGGGTCAGGTAAAGTAAATGATAAATAAAAGATTGTTAGAGATTAGAGCTAGCATGCTCAAGTCACATAACGGGTCACATTGACCCAAAAAGAGCTACAACGCTCAATGAATGATTTATTGCAGCCTAATCAAGTTCGGGTCTTAATTGGGTTTCCGGAAATCGTATTGAAGGCAATATATATGGATTATGATGTAATGAGGTTTTTGGACTATTTATAAAACATTATGTCTAGTAAGCCAAGAATTATGCCTAGTGAGCCTGACATAACTAAAGAGTCCGACATTTTGCCTAGTGAGCCAGGCATGCATAGCAAGCCAAGAATTATGCCTAGTTAGTCAGGCATAACTAAATAGTCAGACATTATGCCTAGTGAGTCTGACATAACTAAAGAGACAAACACAATGCTTAGCAAGCCAGACATTTTGCTCGGACAAACTGAACTTGTTTTCTTGTCGATTTTCTCACTTATTAACATAAACACTAACCTTTTTGTGGGCGTTTAGATAGGTAAACTCTAAAGCAATCGTCGGACGGACGATCAATCATGCGAAGAACCGAACGCCATTAAACCACTATCTTCATGGAGACGTTCATGTGAAGAACAGAGCATGATAATGCATGATAAAGCTTTCGAGTTTAAAACTTTATTATTTTAAACTGTAAACTATGTGTAATAGTCCGTTATGTCGGATCATCTGGGTTGTCAGTCAACCCAGGCTTGCTTGAAAAAATTAGGACCTAATTATCCACATTTTTTCTAAAACTTTATATATTATAGATTAGAGGTTACAGATACTAATACTCAGTATAGCAATCAAAAAAAAAATTAAAGAAATAAATTCGTTAAATATTATAATATAATTTTTTTGGTAATTTTATAAAGAATTTAAACTATACTATTTCTTGCACACAAAACAAACAGTATATGATATTAATATTAAAGTTAGAAGAAGATACATATATAATGCATGCACATATGTGTGTATATATATATATATATAGGGAGGGGCTCATGCGAGAACTCCATTTATTGCGAGAACCGCGAGAACCAATGTGAACACAACCTAAAATAGCTAAAAAAAACCTTAAAAAACCTAACCCCCCCCCCAAGCTAAATGCTAAAACCTAAACCCCCCTCCCCCACCCCCCAAAAACCTAACCCCCCCCCCCCAAGCTAAAATGCTAAAAACTAAACCCCAAAAAACCTAAAAAAATCTAAAAAAAAATCAAAAAAAAAATCTAATTTTTTTTTAATATTTTTTATGCTCAAATTGCTACTTTTAGTGGCCAAAAAAATTTTAAAAAAAAATTAATTTTTTTTTTTGCTTCGAAAAGCAGCGATTTTTATATAAAAAATATTAAAAAAAATTGTGTGATTTTTACCTATTTTTAGGCATTTTTGGTTGTGTTCACATTGGTTCTCGCAATAAGAGGTGGTTCTCGCATGATCTTCTCTCTCTCTCTCTCTCTATATATATATATATATATATATATATATATATAATATTAAAAATTAAAATCGAAAAACTTTAAAATAAATAATAATAATAATAATAATAATAATAATAATAATAATAACAACAACAATAACAACTCAGTACACCTGATTCTTCCCCTTATAAATCTCCTTTCTCTCACAACACTTTTCGTCCTTTTTTATTTTGTTTTAGAAAATAATAAAGGACGAAAAGTGTGGTGAGAGAGAGGAGATTTGTAAAGACGAAGAATCAGGTATACTGAGTTTCCTAATAAAAAATTGTGACTATAATTATTGAAGTTAAAGGGTATCCATTACAATCCGGTATAAACATAAAGGACGAAAAATGTAATTTACCCAATAAGATATAAGTAAAAAATTATGAGATTTAAGTAGAGGGTGAAATGTGGCATTATTGGAATCGTTCATTATAAGTTGGATATTTTTTGTTTAATTCGTCCCCTTCCATATGTGGCCATGTGGGCCGACTAAACCATCAGCTCCTTGTCGTTGGCACACCACCGTTGCAGGGTGTTCTTAATTGATGGTGCAACATTCATCCGTCTAGGTGATGTTTTTAACAAAAGCAAGCTAGTGTTAAAGTAGAATGTGAGAAATAAAAAAAGAAAAAGATTGATCTCTTGAGCATAAAATATGGCTAGGAACCATAAGAAATCTTTGATCAGTTGTATTTGATCATAGAGCATAATAGTCAATATTTGGTAATAGGAAAGAATCCATATGTGCACTTTTCAACTTGTAACTAGCACAGTTTGAAAAACTTCAGGATTAGGACATGAGTGTTGTGTTTTTCTCGAAAGCTACAGCCTGCAGGCCGATATTTTTGATTTGACTGCTTCGAAAGGTCAATAAAGTGTTATGGCTTGATAATGAAGATAAAAGACCTTTTTGTTAGACCATAGGATATGGTTTGGGTAGTCCCTTTGTGACTATCCGCCACGTAGACGTTACGTCACATTCGATGAATAACCATCTAAAAGAGACTACCCAAGGGTGTGGGGACTACCCAATAATAAAAAATTAATACATAAAATAAAGGAGAGAGAGAGAGAAGAAATGAAGGGGGCCCCACCATTTGGCTCGTCGCTGCCGTCTTGAGGGGGACGTGAGGGACGCCGACGGACCGCCGGGGGCGGTGTGGGACGATCCGGAACGTGGGGGACGGGGGGGGGGGGGGGGGGAAGCCGAGCCCCATACCCTTTGGTCTTATGGATTTCTAATTATTAACGCATTCCAATATTCCCACACCTCTAAATTTTATTCACACAACTTTTTTTCATTCTATATCTCTCTCTCTATATATATAGAGTAGAATAGTGTCTGAATATTAACTCCCTTATCAAGATATAAAACCTTTTTTCATTCTTGTTCATGTTCAAAGTTTTAACACATTATATTATCTATGATGGACCTGTCGATCCTCAAAGATGTTATATGTTATGAAGCCGTCGCAAACGCGAAAGAGAGAGAGAGAGGCCGTAAGATCCTTTGGTCACGGCCCGTTTGTGACAGGTGGAATTACGTTATATGTATCACACTATAGAAATTATTTGTATATATGTATTAAACTACTATATGTATCTAATCAAATAAGTGTCCATGGCTTTATAGCCTAGTAGTATCTTGGGGTGAGATAAGATTTTAGGATCAATAGGTCATGGGTTCGATCCCCACAAAGAGGGTTTTCCCATATTTATTGGGTTTCCTCCTGAATTGGTGTATAGGCATTATGCCTAGTGGAGATGAATATGATCGGGTGGTTCCGCTCGTGGCACGATGATACTCTAGTGACGGTGATCCAAATTTTTCGCTCAAAAAAAAAAATCTAATCCAATAAGTAAATTTATTGAAGAATGTATATATCTTACTTTTTGACTATTCGTTCATTTTCATATTTTACAAACCAGACACGAAAGCAATTGTAACTTTTTTTTCAAGAAAACGAAATTTAATGTGTCATCCAATTCGTTTATTTTTTTTTTTTTTTGTATTTTTATTTTGTATACATATTTGACAACCTTAGTAAAAAGAGTTATAGTTGGGTATTCTCTATACCTTAACCATGAATAGTATTAGATTGAAGGTGAGAGAGGAAGATGTTTTTGAGATGACTTTCCGTACGAGGTATGGTTGATGTGAATCTCTTGTTATGTTCTTTTTTATTATTAACGAATGCACCAACGACCTTTAATTATCTTATGAATCGAATAAGTTGACCTTTGTTGATCGTTCGAGATTGTTTTCACTGAAAACATTTGGGTATAGTTGGAAGCATATATGTGTTTTTAGAAGGTGTTCAAGATTTAATGAGGCATAAGCTATATTCAAAATTTCCCAAATGTTAATTTGGTTGCATGAAGTCTAGTTTTCGGAAGTATACAGTTTTTGGAACTCCATGGGATCTAAAATTTATCCTTGACACTGTTGGCAATTCTAAAGTGGTACGTGACTACAACACCTATGGAAGTACTCACTTTTATGGGTTTATTCGGGATTTCTCAAAGAAAACGTCTGTAGGAAGTAAATTCACTTTTTATCAAAAAAATAAAATAAAAACTAAATAAGAGTAAAGTGCAATTTGCATCTTTGAAGAAAGGGTTGGTGCCAAGTTGAGTCTTCATTTTGAAAATTTTGCTTGTTGAGCCCCCTGTCATGTAAAAACACTACACTTTGAGTCTCCGTTACCTACTTAACGGAATATTTTAACGGAACAAAACTCCAGCGACTCAAAGTGTAACACTTTTACATGACAGGGGACTCAACAAGCAAATTTTCAAAATAGGGACTCAACATGACACCAGGCCCTTTCTTCAAGGACGCAAATTGCAGTTTACTCAAAAAATAATAATAAAATATATAATATCAATACTCTCGTTATTCGTAGGAAATAACTAGTACAATACTGTAGGATCGTGTTTCGACCCAAATGAGTCGTTCAGAGAAGTTTTCGTCAACTACAGGTGCGGAAAACAAGTAATCAACGTAGAAATAGCTTGCAAATCACTTTAAACATCTTTTTGTATTGATTTCTGACAATTTACAATCAAATCTCGATCCGGCAGCACTTCGGTACGAGTTACAAGACTTCTTCACTCTGGTTCGCTTGAATGGCACTATATATAGTGCATGAGGATCCGCTTCAATGTACATGTCCGAATAAGCGGACCAACATTGTACGTATAAGCGAACCTCACAAGTGACATTGAAGCGGAACTATTAGATTACATATAAGCGGACCTCTATCTATGTTACTATAAGCGAACCTATCTCTAAACACACATACAATATCCAGTTTTCTCGTAAAACTGATCTAATACTCTAAAACTAAGACTCGATCCAAGACGAAGTCAACAGATTTAGTGCACCAACAGACTCCCCCTCAGATGTTGACGGAGTCGTCCATCGAGTCACGACAATGCTATATCTTCACATCTTCAGTCTTGAACAGTCTCTGGGCTTTTCTCTCTCTCTTTCTTTCTCTTATCACCAACAATCTTCTTTTCTTGAATGTTAACATCTTTAAAGATTCTTCATTATCAACATATGCTTCCCCTCAAATCTTGTTTCATTCTGCACAAAATTCTACCACAAACATAAGATTTATGACAAACATTTACTCAAACAAACTATCACTAACACATCAACCAACTAGATCCTGATGAACCACTTGGAACTGTATCCTGTTTCTTATCAAAACAAACACACTCTCCCAAACCATATGTTCATCATGTTTAGCACTTGGAATTTTGAAAATTTGTTTTTCAATATCAGTCGTCGAAAATCTTTTTGACTTTTTCAAAAAGATTTATGCTAAAACACACCAAAAATCTTTTTGGATTGAAATAAAGTATTTTTGTGAGTTCGTGCAAGAGGATCATATCAGTATGAGACAAATCACTAACACCGTTAAGCTTTAAACATTTTTAGTTCTAAACAATTTACCTAGATTGTCAGTATATTGATCCACTTTAAATTTTCACACAAATTTCAATCGATTCGAGATACGATATTAATGTTTTAGAAACTTAAACTTAATTGTGTATCACTCCACTCGAATATACTCCTGTATCCAGATCCCAATATTCAGTCTTACAGGTGAGTATACTACAGATGATATCTGTAAATGGGTTATGTGCGAGGGCCGTGAGAGCTCAGATCGATACTTCCGTATACGCAGAGAGATGACGGCTTCGACTTTAGGTGGGTCCCCTTTAGAGGATCTTTTGATTACAACAGCAGCGACTATCAATTTTATTGTTTCATCAGCATGCTGAGGGCGAGCTTATATTTCAAAGCTTTTTGCAGAAAGTATTATCCGAGGACTAGGTCAGTACTTCCATACAGCAGAAGTCCCTGGATAATACCCCAGATATCACTGAGTATAAAGACCTAGTATCTCAGAATATGGGACCTTTCAAACAAGATTTCGGGGGTTACCCATATGTTCAAGAATAGTTACCCACGAATCAAGTAAGTTTGAATTAGGTTTATATCTTGTTTTAATTTACTAAGTGTGTGAAAACCTACTGGCACATCCGCAGTAAGATTGTTTATCACGTTTTTACTTTACATTTCTTTAGCGTGTTGTGATAGTCCACTGATGTACTATCATTTCCTCTTTTATGCAACAAAAAACTCATTTTCAGTTTTATCATGTTTTTGGCTTTTTCAAATTTTCTAATGTTTTTGGATTTTCTGAAATTTTCTACTCCCCCTAAAATGCAAACACATTAAAGAAATTTGAAAACTATCTAAGATCTAAACACACTTGAATCAGAAAACAAACTATACAAAACTTGACAACCAATATCAAATTGCATCAATTCGCCATTCACTAGCGCATAAACAATCAGAACTCCCCCTATCAACAAACTATTTTCCCATTTAGATTTCGAAACACTTAAGTTTGTTTTAATCAAAATGGTTTTTCCAGAAAATAAGTTTGATTGATTTTACCACTTGTAGGTTTATCAAAAGAATGTTCGGGGATGTGATTCATCATCTTGTCTCCCAACCAGTTATAGGAAAATACAAGTACAAATTAATGTCCTTGATTTACCATATTCAATCAAATCGTCTAACCACTTGTATATATAACCAACAAACATACACAAACCTCTTTACCATTTGTATGATTGACGTTACCGAATAAAATTCAAGAAAGATGCCGATTCATGCTCCACGCTTACCAACCTGGGAGCTCCGGCAAGTCCTGAAACTTACTGTTCATAATATGTACCATCCCAGTCACAAACCAGGGATGGTTCAACCTTTTCTTTCTTTGTTTTCTTCTCATAAAATTCTTTAACCCCTTTGACTTTTCGATCAATCATCTTACCAAAAATATGTTGAACTTTGGAGTTAAAGACCTTCTCAGCATCAAATTCCTGTTTATCATTATAAAATTGGTTAGAAATTTCAATTTTACCAATTTTCTTTTTATAATTCTCAGCCCGAAGTGATGGAAACTCCTCATCATTCACAATCAGAACCGAACTTTCAACTTTTACATCAGCTTCACATTTTGAAACAACTTGTGGCTCAACTGATTTTATGGAATCAGTTTCATCGCCCGAAGATAGCTCCTCTGATGTTGATCTATCAGAATCATCGCTAGAGCTTTCACCAGCTTTCTTAACAACCATTTCTGGTTGTCAAATTTAGCTCTCTTCTTGTAGAACTTGTTCGAACACTCACCAATTTCAAATTTAGAATTTTTAAACAATTTTTCTCTATCAATTGGTGGTTCAAACTCAACTACTTTCTCTTTGAGTTTACGAGATACTCCCTGTTTTGATTGTATTGCCTTAGAACAATCTCGGACAATATGTCCAACAGTGTTGCACCGGAAACAGGTTCTCGTATCTGTATTCTCCTCAGCCATCTTCTTTAAATCATCTTGCTTCTTTGCAAGAAATTCATTATTTGACTGCTTCCAGAAATCTTTCTTTTCTTCTTCCTCGGATGATGTTCCTGAAACAAAAGACATTTTGGATTTAAAATCACGAACATATTTTTCATTTTTCTGTTTTTCTGTAGGAATAAAACCTAACCCTTTCTTTTTGAAATTGCCGTTATGGTTTGATTTCTTTTGGAAACCTGAACCAGAAGTGTAATTCTTTTTCTTGTTTAATCTTTGTTGAACTCTTGAGGTGTAAGGTCTTGGTTTTTCATTAAGACATACGTCTTTTATTTCAGAAATATTAATTTCTGTGAGTTTGAAAACCTTGTTTATCAATTCAGTTTTGACACCTCTTATTGGAAATTCTTCATCAAAATATAATTTGTCAGAATCATTCAAAGTGTATGCAACTTTGAACAATCCATCATCCAAATTAGATTTTGATAACAAAAATTGTCTATCATAAACTATTTTGTCCTGTTTTTCTGTTTGACATGGAGTGCTTGACCCAGACTTTGACTCTGACACGAATTCCGACTTTGACTCCTCTATTTCATCGTTTTCTAACACATGATCCACAACTTTCTTCATCAATTGAGACTGTTGATCAGTGTCAGACGATGTAAACACAACATCAATACTATCTGGCAAATTTACTGATGACTCCGACTCCCACTGTAAATTTGTTGCCTTTTTAACTCTTTCATCGTTTGGGTATCTTGGCAAATATCCATTTTCCAGCGGGGGTGGACACTTGTTATAACTGACACCTTGTTTCTTACCAGACTCTTTCTTGTCAGTCTTTTTCTTCGTGTCATTCTTCTTCTTTTCAGAAGTCTTTTCATCAGCAATTTTTCCAACCTCCTTCTCTTCAGTTACCTCTTCATCTTCCCATGCCTTCATACTTTCAACTGTCGGATAAATCTTGTCAATGACATAAGAAGTACATGAGTAACTTTTTAACAAACGGTTAACTCTTTCTGTTTCAATTCTTTGCAACTCAAGCTTTTGTTCCAAAGCAGCACACTTCTCAATGTAGTTATTCACAACTTTCTGTTTGATCATGAATGCTCCTTGAAGTGTCTTCATTGCAGTAGCTTGTTCTTCACTTGATTGATTGTACTGATTTATGGACTTGTTCAGAACATCATAAGATTCCTTTAACCGATTTATGTTATTAATCAGTTCACTGTTTTTCTTTTTGAAAATTTCACAGTTTTCACACATCACAGGAATCTTTTTAGCATTAACTTCAGCATCAACTTTAAACTTTGGAACCTCTTTTATCTTTTGCCTTCTGTTTACAAACATATCTTCATCATCACTGCTCACTGGTGTTTTTACCTTTTTCTTTTTCTTTTTAACTTTTTCATCATCACTATCACTTTCAGCGATCAGCTTCATATCGGCTTTGAATTTTCTTGCCCAATATTCAGTATCATCATCACTATCACTTTCAACCTGTCACACCCTGGCTTTGCGGAAGCGTGGTTAATTTTGGTGTGACTTCTTAATACCATAGCTTAATCATAACAAGCTATATGAAATAAAAACCATGCAAGATCATCCATAGGATTAAGTTTTAAAACAAACGTAACACAACATTGTCTTAACGGAAATTACATCCTAACAACATATATAGTGTTCAAACGACACAACACCAATAAGAAATAAACACAGTTTAAGAACTGTGACTCGTCCAGGAAAAAGTCACATCCCTTAAACTCGGATGACCTCGAAACTAGTGCAGCGGGAAAACGTGTCATACCGCGCCAGATCCTTTAATTCCCTGAAATACATGTAAGTTGAAAAATCAACAATAATGTTGAGCGAGTTCATGTGTAAGTGAGTAAATAAACCTTTGTATGTATAAAATCCTGGTATGTAGCAAATAAGGAAAAAGAGATCACCAATGGTTTGCAAGGCCATTGATATGTGTGAAGTGCAAGTAGGAAGACTCAAACCTAGCAGATTTATGCGTTGGGTACAAAGTCACCCCGAGGTCCGTTATGCTGGGCCTGGGGCTGGGCTCGCTACACCCAGATAGATCTACCGCTCCTGCCCCTCGGTCCTACCCTGAGGATTAATGGCCTCAAGTTTCCACCTACCCACTCACATGATCTAAATAATAACCCTCCTTACGCTAACCATACCATGTAAGAAATATTCGTAATCATAGTAACATGTATTTCACCCCCGCAGTTTAGAAAACTGAAAATAGTTAAGAGAAAAAGGGGGACATGAACTCACAGTGGTGCGTCTCTACCAAGTATATCTCCTGATCAAGCAGCTGTGCGACGACCTACACGTACTAACTCTATTAGACGGACGGCCGTGCCTTAGCTTCATGGTTTAAGTTTTTGGGAAATAGTTAGACAACTATTTCGTGTTTATATTTTGTAAATACTTGGTAATTCTTTTCCTTCCCAAGGATGGGGGATTTAATACATGTAGGTTCGTATAACTTCGAAATATATTATTAAGTCTCACTTAATATATATTTTATTTCTAACTCCAAAATATAAATATTTTCCTCAAAAATATTATATTCTATTTCACATGATTTTCCAAAATAATACCTTGCAAAATACGCGTTCATAAATGTTTTAAAATGCGTAAGTTACGTTTTAAAGATCGGGTGGTGTTAACTATACCGTTGTAACTTAAATATTTATCGTAGAGGCGTTTGTATTATTTTGGATTCGTTAACATTCGGTAATATTATTTTTACCCTAAAATAATATTTGTATAGTTCACAAAATAATCATAAAAATTCACAAGTGTTGTTATGAAAATATATACTAAATATATATTTTTATCGAGTTTTATTTTGTGAAATCCCACCTCCGATATTTTGTAAATAAAGTCGTGGTGAAATCTATGATTCGAAAACAAGTCTAAAATGTATTTTTAACACTTGTAGTGAAAATAATCCTAAGTGTTAGGTTTTTGTAAAAAATTCGCCAGAGTTTCCCCTGTAACTGGAGGTGGTCACGCTTTCAAGCGTATCATTTTCTTTTATAAATCAAACCAACAATTTTCTTATTCAACCAAACAATGTCCAAAGCATCAAACTAGTCAATAAATATGTAAATCGCAAGAATCACATGAACTTGTAGTTTTCCAAAACTATGAAGTAAATCCCATTACTTTCAGTGGATCTTTATATAAATCAACCCGGTTTCGTAAAAACCTTGCTTTTAAAGAAATTCTATCTTTACAACTTCTTGTAAGAATTGACAAAACTAGTTCTTTGTCGAAACTTAGTGTTACACAAGTGTTTACACACTTGTGTGTTTAAAAATCATTCTTGTTCATGTAAGATCCGGCTTTAGAAAATATGATTTCTTTGACACTTGGTCCTTTGAAAATACCATTTGTAGATCCGTAGATCTACTAGTTTTAAACACTATTTCATAAGTAAAGTCGATTTTACACAAGTTCATGTTTAGTGTGTGGTAGAGTTTCATCACTTAACCCTTTTTATACTTAAACAAACTCTATGTCATGATCCATGATCATGACTAATCCGGGTTAGATGATGATCCGAGCTACCACAACATAGATCGGCCTCAAATAACTACACAAAACAAATCTTACAAGATTTACACAACCCTTGTGCTATTAACCAACATATTCACCATTTTAATAGACTTTTAACACTTCATCTTGTATGTTCACGAGTTTTAACCGTCATATATCGTTTTAACCACTTTAGAATAGATCGAGAGGGTGTTTCAAGCAACTTACTACTAGCTCGAGGCTAGGGAAGATTCTAGTCGAAGAATGAGTGGATAAAAGAAATGAGATGAGGTCCTTCGAGTTCCGAATGCACCAAGCCTCCTCGTATGTGATCCTTAGCACTTGTATACACTTGGAATGAGATGATCAAAGCTCGAAAGATGGATGGATGGTGAAGGGGGGTTCGGCCGAGAGCATGCAAGAAGAGGGAGAGAGTGTGTGTTGAGTTTAAGTGTTGGTGAATGTTAAGTGTGCAATTGTTGGTACTTATAGACAATGTTCAAGATCATTAACCATAGGATTATATGTCTAGATGATATGGGACATGATTGATTATTTTAATCAAAATAGGACAAGGGGTGGTCACATAGTGACCGATTCGGTTGGGGGGGGGGGGGGGTAATCTAGTTTGATTTCAACCATTAGTTAAGCATTAGTTAGTTAAGTTAGGGATTAACTCGGTTACTAATGTGTTATGCGTTAAAGCGGGTGTTAGGGTATTCAGGGACCCTAACTGGCTCAGAAAAAGATAAACAATGTAAATGGCAATATTTTCATGTTCCGGGTAAAGTCCGGTTGTTCGGTTGGATAGTAATCCGTTAAAGCGCTTAACAAAGCTTTAAAGTGTCGTTTATGTTAATTTTAGTGACACAACTTATTCCCGACACTTTGGAAAGTGTCTAGTAATATTTTTCTCATGTTTTGGCACTTTATTAGTTAACCAAATGCTGAATTTTTAGTTAGAGTGCTGAATTTTGTACTTAGAGTACGTTTTAGGCACATCCTGTCACTGTAACTTATTCCTAGAGACGCAGTTCTACAACCCTTGTATCTCTACACTCACTATTAGTGTAGTAACTATCTCTGGCTCATACATGCCTTAGAGGCAGTGACTGCCTGATGCTGGCTATATCAGCATGTTCAATAGGTTATCCGTTCATTGTGCTACTGTGCTTTTGTGCATCATGTTTGTCACTAAAGTTCAGCATGTAAATAATGTAGTGACAGTAAATAAAGTATGATGCAGGTATGTACATGTATCAGTAATTCAAGTAGCAGTTTATCCACAATTTCAGGTAAGCACAGTAATTAAGCAGTAATTAATAATTAAAACAAGTCGTACAGATACCTGATTAGTGAGGGTTGTCACATTCTCGCCCCGTTAGAAAAATTTCGTCCCGAAATTTTAAGTTCTGCTTCTAGAAGCAGGGTTCTTGGGAAATAAGTGGGGGTATTTCTCTTTCATCCGGTCCTCACGCTCCCAGGTGTATTCAGGACCATGTCTGGCATTCCATCTGACTTTGACGAGCTTGACACTGCTCCGGCGGGTTTTGTTCATTTTCCAATCCGTAACCTCAACAGGTTCTTCAACGAAATGGAGCGTGTCGTCAACATGAATCTCGTCGGTGGGGATGACTAAGGTATCTTGAGTTGGACTTTTCTTCAAATGGGATACATGAAATGTATCGTGAACTCCATTCAGTTCAGCAGGTAAGTCCAGCTTGTATGCTACTAGCCCAATTCTTTCCAAAATTCTGAACGGACCAATATACCGCGGGTTCAACTTTCCACGCTTCCCGAAGCGTGCCACACCCTTCCAGGGTGATAACTTCAACAATACCATATCACCTACCTCAAACTCTAGAGGTTTCCTTCTTCGATCCGCATAACACTTTTGACGATCACGAGCCCCCTTGATGCGATCTCGGATCTGTGCGATCTTATCTGTGGTTTCCTCGACATATCAGGACCAACCAATTGTCTATCACCTGCGTCAGACCAACAAAGCGGTGATCTGCACTTGCGTCCATATAAAGCTTCAAATGGCGCGGCACCAATACTGGTGTGGTAGCTGTTGTTGTATGAAAATTCGACCAATGGCAAATGTTTATCCCAACTACCGCCCAAATCCATAACACATGCTCTCAGCATATCTTCCAAAGTCTGAATAGTTCGCTCGCTTTGTCCGTCGGTCTGTGGGTGAAGAGCAGTGCTCAAATTCAATTGCGAGCCAAAAGCTTCTTGGAAGGATTGCCAAATTCTTGATATGAACCTTTCGTCTCTATCAGAGATGATTGAGAGAGGTACTCCATGGCGTGTAACAATTTCTCTCATGTAAATTTCAGCTAACTTGCTCGTATTATCCTTCTCTCTGATAGGTAAGAAGTGCGCTGACTTCGTTAATCGGTCCACTATTACCCAAATAGTGTCATGACCTCTTGACGTTCTTGGCAACTTTGTAATAAAATCCATTGAGATTTGTTCCCATTTCCACTTGGGAATTTCTGGTTGTTGCAGAAGTCCTGAAGGCTTCTGGTATTCCGCTTTCACCTTAGCGCACGTTAGACACTTGCTCACATAAACAGCAACATCGCCTTTCATCTTAGGCCACCAGTAGTAATCTTTGAGATCTTGGTACATCTTATCCGCTCCTGGGTGGATAGAGTACCGCGATTTGTGAGCTTCATCGAAAATAACCTTCCTTAAACCACCAAACAGAGGAATCCAAATCCTTTTCTCAAAGCATAATGTTCCTTCCTCGTTTGGCACCAATAGCTTCTCCATCCCACGGAGATATTCTTCTTCAAGGTTTCCTTCCTTGAGAGCTTCTTTCTGTGCGGCACGAATGCGCAAGGAAAGATCGGTTTGGATAATCATTTCTAAAGCCCTAACCCTTATGGGCTTGATCCTTTCTTTTCGACTTAGGGCGTCGGCGACCACATTCGCCTTCCCTGGATGATACTTTATCTCGCAGTCGTAATCGTTCAACAACTCAACCCATCGTCTTTGTCTCATATTCAGCTCCTTCTGATTGAATATGTGTTGTAGGCTCTTGTGATCTGTGAAAATTGTACATTTCGTACCATATAGGTAGTGTCTCCAGATCTTTAATGCAAATATCACTGCGCCTAGTTCCAAATCGTGCGTGGTATAGTTCTTTTCATGTACCTTCAGCTGGCGTGACGCGTAAGCAATAACCTTCTGGCGTTGCATCAACACGCAACCCAATCCTTGACGTGAGGCGTCACAGTATACCACGAAATCATTAGTACCTTCCGGTAGTGCTAAGATTGGCGCATTGCAGAGCTTATCCTTCAATATCTGGAACGCTTCTTCCTGTTTGATTCCCCAATCAAACTTCTTATCTTTCTGTGTGAGGAGCGTCAATGGTTGAGCGATTTTTGAAAAATCCTCAATGAACCTTCGATAGTAGCCAGCCAAACCCAAGAATTGCCGAATCTCGGTTGGCGTTTTTGGCGTTTCCCAATTCTTGATCGCTTCGATCTTGGTGGGATCCACATGGATTCCGTCTCCATTTACCACATGTCCAAAAAATTGGACTTCACGTAGCCAAAACTCACACTTAGAGAATTTGGCATACAGCTGTTCCTTCTTCAGCAGCTCCAGAATAGCTCTTAAATGCTGTTCGTGCTCAGCCTTTGTCCTTGAATAAATCAAGATATCGTCGATAAACACAATCACGAACTTGTCGAGATATGGCTTGCAAACTCTGTTCATCAAATCCATAAAGACTGCAGGTGCGTTTGTCAACCCAAACGGCATAACTAGAAACTCGTTGTGCCCATAACGAGTTCTGAAGGCTGTCTTCGGGATACTTTCCTCCCGTATCCTTAGCTGATGGTAACCAGATCGCAAATCGATCTTTGAATAAAAGCTTGAACCTTGCAGTTGGTCGAATAGATCATCGATCCTTGGCAGAGGATACCTATTCTTGATCGTCAGCTTGTTCAACTCCCGGTAGTCAATACACATTCAAAAACTACCGTCCTTCTTCTTGACAAACAGGACCGGAGCTCCCCAAGGCGAGAAGCTTGGTCGGATAAATCCCTTGTCTAACAACTCTTGAAGTTGTGTCGACAGTTCTTGCATCTCAGACGGGGCAAGTCTATAGGGTGCCTTAGCCACAGGCGCGGCGCCTGGAACTAAATCGATGTGAAACTCCACTTGCCTCAGAGGCGGCAATCCAGGCAAGTCCTCTGGGAAGACTTCTGGATATTCCCTCACGACAGGGATGTCTTCGATTTTCAGCTCAGCAGCTTTCTTATCTACAATGTGTGCCAGAAAGGCAGCACATCCCTTCTGCAAACACTTTCGCGCTTTCAAGCAGCTGATAATTCTCAACGGCGTATCACGCTTCTCTCCATGGACCACAATTGTTTCACCATCTTTGGTTGGGATACGAACAACCTTTTCGTGACAAACTATCTCAGCTTGATTATTCCTTTGGTTACGATTCACAGCGCCCGCTTGATTTGCATTGTTGCCTCGATTCCCATTACCTCCATTGTTTCCTTGTGGGCGATTTCCATTCCCACCCCGGTTATTGTTTCTGTTTCCAAATCCTCCTTGGCCTCCCTGGCCAACAGTGGCCCAACAAGAATCCTTCAAGTGGCCAGGTTTCCCACATGCTTCACACACTTTCAAACCACACCGGCCAGAATGGTGACGCTGGCAGGTGTTGCACTTGGGTTGGGTGCCCATATATCCTTTTCCTTTCTTTCCACTACTAGTTGTAACCTGAGCTGGCGCGCTTGACTCTCCTTTCTAAACAACACCACTGGTGCCTTGCTTGAAGTTCGAGAACTTTCTTTTGCTACCTCCGGATGACTCGACGTGAGTCTCTTTCTTCTTTGCCTCGATCTCATCGAACTTGTTCAGGCGGATAGCCTCCTCTGCGAGAGCCACGCTTAAATCAATTGCCTCAGTGATTGTCGCAGGCTTGGATGAGGTCACCATACTTATGATTTGAGGAGCTAATCCCCAAATGAAGCGTTCAATCCGCTTGAATTCAGGAGTGACCATATAAGGTACCACATGCGACAGGTCGTGAAACCTCTGAACATATTCCGCGTTCTTCGGACCTTCCATTTTCAAATGCCAGAACTCGGTTTCCAATCTTTGGATATCAGCGCGAGAGCAATACTTTTTGCGCATAAGTTCTTTCAGTTCGGTCCAGGTTAGTGCGTAGGCAGCAGCTTCTCCAAGAGTCTGCACTTGCAAATTCCACCAAGATAGGGCTCCATCCAAGAATAGCCCAGAAATGTAGGTGACTTGCTGGTCTGGTGCACATTTGCTCATGCGAAGAACACATTCAGTTTTCTCAGCCCAACGAACAAAGGCGACAACACCTCTAGTGCCATCAAAGTTGACAGGCTTGCAGTCTAGAAACTGCTTGTAGGTGCACCCATGAAGTGGATTGTTGTTGCCAGTATTGCCAGAATTACTTCCACTAGTCCCTCCTTGAGAGGCGGCGTATTGCGCGATGGCAGCAGCGATGATTTGCTGGAGTTCTACCTCATTGGTAGGCATCGGCGTTTGACGTCTCGGCATCTTCTAAAAGATGTGTTCACGTTGGTCAGGCCATAATAAAGCGTACGTATATAATGATAGTAATAGTACATAACATCTCATGTTACAAATAGACCAATCTACATAACATTCCATGTTATAAATACATCAATCACACAACATCCCATGTCATAAAACATAAATAATCAATCAAACATCATATATGATGAGAATATTGCGATTGCCATATATCGAGACAACATAGTAAACTGTACAGGTACATAATAGTGTCATACATCATCATCGACTAAGGGCTATATCACCCCAGTACAAAAGAATATCAAATCAGTGTCAATACATCCATATACATGTCAACAAAAGTCAGAATCAGAATGTAGTCTCCAAAAATGTTGTGCGGTCAAAGCAATCGCCGTCTTCTCACCAACGTCTACCCGTACGGTACTGAAGATCTCTACACTGATGGCGGTGGAGGAGGGGGAAAGTGGGTGTAAAACAAGCGACGCAAATGGAGCCAGTCCTCCTCCATGGCTCTCTGGGTACGCAATGTCACACCCCCAAAATCCCACCTGCGGAGTACTACCGCTTGGAGGCGTGACTGACCAGGATCCAGCCACCAATCATACTGAACAAGCATAAAAACAGTTATAAAAGTTTAACCAATACGATTGGTGTTTCAAAACAAACAAGTTAAGTTGCAAGCGGAAGCATAAGTTAAATTTATAACATAAGTTCAAATGTTTTCAAATAGAACACGACACGCAGCAATCCGTGTCCCACAACGACTCCCCTCCATGCAAGCTCCAGCTGAGTACCTATGGTCCTGCAAAGCATGTAGTAACGAGTCAACAACTAGTTGAGTGAGTTCACAGTTGGGTGTTCGTTTTAGTTATTTCGAAAACAGTTTCCTTTAACTGGCATCCTGCCGTGGGGGGTTACCCCATAGTTTAAAAACGTGACTTGTTCATTCCCAGTTACTCCGGCACTCCAGCCGTGGGGGCTACCCCATGTTAGTTATCAGGCATTTCGGCCGTGGGGGCTACCCCATGCGTACACTAGACTCGTTACCATATCGACTGCTGACTGTAGTCATGTTTATGTGCCCTGAAAACATCAATGTCTATCATCATTGACGTGCCCCAGATCCATTAGTTCACGCCCGTCCTCTGCGGCACGGTGTGAGGTTTGTCAGACCTAAATAGCGCTATCTAACTAATGACCCGCTCGCCATTGGCCCGGCGATTAGTCGATACAAAAAGGAGGGACTTCGTGATAGAGTTTTAGTCTAGTACGAGTTATCCGTCCATCCGGACGAGGAATCACATTCCTGAACCACTGACGTCCTACCCAAGGAGGACGAGGAATCCACGTTCCTTAACCCCGTTCCCAACCCAGGGAATCCCATGCTTTGTAGAGGGTGTGAACTCACCTTGGTTTGCTCGGTAGTAACACAGAAAGGTCAATCAATTGCAGGTAATCAATTAGGTCCTATCACAGATATTTTTCGTATCAGATTCAAGCCAGCAATGCACGTATGTTCAACACGTATGGCAAACACGTTTAACAGTTCACAGTATTTTCAATCAACAGTAGCACATACGGCTCACAAGTTCAGTCCAACTACTTAAGCCCAAAACACGTAATAGCAGTTAACACAGAAGCCCATAAGTCCGGCCCACTAACTTAGGCCCGTAACTAAGCAAGCCCATATTGAGGTTTCGAGTCGCAACCGGACTCGCAAACATGGTTTCGAGTTGTGCCGTCTATGCTGGTCGTTGGTGGTTGCGAGTCGCAACCTATGTCGCAACCACGGTCTCGGCTTGTCATGTTTTGGTCTCGAGTCGCAACGGGACTCGTAACCTGTGTCGCAACCTGTGGTCTCGGTTCATCATGTTGTGGTTGCGAGTCGCAACCAGGCGTTCTTGACTCGCAACCGATGTCGTAACCTGAAGGTTTCGAGTCGCAACCAGGGGTTCCGACTCCCCAACAGTTGCTGATTCTGTGCAGATCGTACCATCCAATAGAATTCATGCAGAAATATGTACCAGCCACTAAACATGTTTTGTTGTCCAAAATTTACCAAAAATGGATCAAACAATGCAGGTTTCAAATATTCAACACACTTTTATTGCATATTCAAGTTGTTCTTCATGTATTCAAACACATTTATCAAGTTCTTCATATATTCAAAACATATTCATAATACATTCAACACTTATTCAACCAAAACTATGAACAACCATTAAACACTTGAGCATAACACCACAAGCTTGGCTCTATACTAAGTCGATTACATGATATATGTAAACCGATTTCATGAATCATCAAAATCTAGTAGTTTAAACTCTATTTAACACAAGATATCATAACCCATCATGCAATGTATCCGAAATCAAGATATATCAACCGATTTGTCACAATCATGCATATAGTTTCATCTTTTGACAACAAATAGCTATTTTATCAAACAAACATCTTGATAAACAATCATCTCATGTATAAACAACTTAACCATCAACTCAAACACTAAACATAACATGAATCACCAACATTCAACAATAAACATCAAGAACACTAACCGGTTGAGGGATGGGAAGGGTGAACTCCAAGTGTAGATTCCAAGCTTGAACCGAAAGTCCTAGTACCAACCGATTGGATCTGAGAATGGGGAAGTGTGCTTGTGTTCTAAGGGTTTTAGTAGGAGAGTATGTATGTAGGAGAGTGAGTGTGGTTGTCCAAAGAGTGGTAAGGTTGACAAGGAGTATGCTATATATACTAGTTCCTCATGGCTCACCCTAAAGGGCTTATAAATCGGCTAGGGGTTTACGGCCCAAATGGCCCAACCGGCCAAGGGCCCAAACCGGTTACTGTTCACTCGAGACCTCATGGTCTCGAGTCGGGTCCTTGTCGTCTCTAGTTGGGTTCTCGGTTCACATATACACATACATATATGCATACAACACAACACATAATCACATAAAACTTCACATTTATTAATAAGTTTAATCAGTCAACTAATCACATAACGTACAAGCATGTTACATCGAGGCACAAGAAAGGTTCTAAATTTCGAGTTGTCACATCATCCCCAAGTTGAAAGAAATTTCGTCCCGAAATTTGATGGCACTCACTGAGGAAGCTAGTTAAGTGGTAAGGTTTTCCTGGTTATCCTGGGGTGTCACATCCACCCCCCGTTGATCTGGAATTTCGTCCCGAAATTCCGTAGCTTCAGCCTCAGTAGCGGTTGTATTGTTCTCAAACAGTTGGGGATACTTTTGTTTCATCCGATCTTCGCGCTCCCAGGTAAACTCTGGGCCGCGACGTGAGTTCCAACGAACTCGAACGAGAGGTATTCTAGTGCTCTTGAGGACCTTAACATCCCGGTCCGTGATTTCGACTGGTTCTTCGACGAATTTCAACTGTTCGTCGATCGTGAGTTCCTTCAGAGGAACTACGTGGGTCTCATCTGACAGACACTTCTTCAGATTCGACACATGGAAAACGTTGTGAACTGCACCGAGTTCTGCTGGTAAGTTCAGTCTGTAGGCCACCTTGCCTATTTTCTCAATGACCTCGAAAGGTCCAACGTATCGTGGGTTGAGTTTGCCCCGTTTACCAAAACGAACTACACCCTTCCAGGGTGAAACCTTGAGTAATACCCGCTCCCCAACCTGGAGCTCAAGTGGTTTCCTGCCCTTATCGGCGTAGGCCTTCTGACGGTCTCGAGCGGCCGCCATGCGTTGTCGTATTTGAGCAATCCGCTCAGTAGTGTCCACCACATGTTCTGGACCAGTGATTTGACTATCCCCCACCTCTGCCCAACAAAGAGGTGACCGGCATTTACGTCCGTACAATGCCTCGAACGGAGCAGCTTTAATGCTGGTGTGGTAGCTGTTATTATACGAGAATTCCACGAGTGGCAGGTGCCTTTCCCAGCTGTTGCCAAAGTCGATTACACAAGCGCGAAGCATGTCTTCTAAGGTCTGGATAGTGCGTTCGGACTGCCCGTCCGTCTGTGGGTGATACGCTGTGCTCATATCTAGACGTGAGCCAAAAGACTTGTGCATTGCCTGCCACAGTTCCGAAGTAAAACGTGCATCTCGATCAGAGATGATAGAGGTGGGCACCCCGTGCCTCGAAACAACTTCCTTGAGGTATATTTCCGCTAGGGTGGAGAATTTATCTGTTTCCTTAATTGCCAAAAAGTGTGCGGATTTCGTGAGTCGATCCACAATCACCCAGATAGTATCGTTTCCGCGCTGGGATCTAGGTAGGCCAGTAACGAAGTCCATGGAAATTTGCTCCCATTTCCATTGTGGTATCTCTGGTTGCTGAAGTAGGCCTGAGGGTTTCTGATATTCCGTCTTGACTCGCGCACAAGTCAAACACTTGCTGACGTAAGTTGCTATGTGGGCCTTCATGCTAGGCCACCAATACGTAGTTTTAATATCGTGGTACATCTTATCCGAACCAGGGTGTACCGAGTAGCGAGATTTGTGCGCTTCGTCCATCACAAGTTCTCGTAAGTCGCCATAGAGTGGGACCCAAATACGTCCTGTTACGTAGTAAGCACCGTCTTCCTTCTGCTCTAAGCGTTGCCTTGACCCGCGTAGGGCTTCAGCTCTAACGTTTTCTGGTTTCAGTGCTTCTATCTGAGCAGCTCGTATTTGTGAAGGTAGACTAGAATGGATCGTGAGTTGTAAAGCTCTTACGCGCTTAGGCGCAGTGTCCTTTCGACTGAGGGCGTCCGCCACTACGTTGGCCTTGCCCGGGTGATACCTGATGGAGCACTCGTAGTCATTCAGCAGCTCGACCCATCGTCGTTGCCGCATATTCAGTTCCTTCTGCTTGAATATGTGCTCTAGGCTCCTGTGGTCGGTGTAGATTGTGCACTTGGTTCCGTATAGGTAATGCCGCCATAACTTAAGTGCGAAAACAACAGCTCCCAGCTCTAAATCATGCGTAGTGTAGTTCTTTTCATGAACCTTGAGTTGGCGTGAGGCGTAGGCTATGACTTTATCTCGTTGCATCAATACACAACCAAGACCTTGAATTGATGCATCACAGTAAACCACAAAATCGTCTGTGCCCTCTGGCAGTGAGAGGATAGGTGCACTACAAAGTCTATCCTTTAGACGCTGAAAAGCTAACTCTTGTGCATTTCCCCAATGATAAACAACGCCTTTCTGCGTTAACAAGGTGAGAGGCTGTGCGATCTTAGAAAAATCCTTAATGAATCTCCTGTAGTAACCTGCCAATCCCAAGAATTGGCGAATTTCCTTTGGTGTGCGAGGCGCTGGCCAGTTCTTAATAGAGTCCACTTTGGATGGATCAACGTGAATCCCATCCTGGTTTACCACATGCCCTAGGAAATGGACTTCACGAAGCCAGAAGTCGCATTTCGAGAACTTTGCATAAAGCTGTTCTGTTCGAAGGAGTTCCAAAATAAGTCGTAGATGCTGTTCGTGCTCCTCCTGACTCTTAGAATAGATCAGGATGTCGTCGATGAAGACTATAACGAATTTGTCCAGATACGGCTTGCAAACTCGGTTCATCAAGTCCATGAAGACTGCGGGTGCGTTTGTCAGCCCAAACGGCATGACCAAAAACTCATAGTGCCCATAACGGGTTCTAAAGGCTGTCTTAGAGACATCCTCTTCTCGAACTCTCAGCTGATGGTATCCCGATCTCAGATCGATCTTTGAATAGTAGCTCGACCCCTGCAACTGGTCGAACAAGTCGTCAATACGCGGTAGAGGGTAACGGTTCTTCACAGTCACCTTGTTGAGTTCACGATAGTCGATACACATTCTGAAGGTACCGTCCTTCTTCTTCACAAAAAGTACTGGAGCTCCCCAAGGCGATGAGCTAGGACGAATAAAACCTTTATCCAGGAGTTCTTGTAGTTGCGTGGAGAGTTCTTCCAACTCGGATGGGGCTAAACGATAAGGTGCACGTGCTACAGGCGCAGCTCCAGGAGTTAGTTCAATTTGAAACTCGACTTGGCGATGGGGCGGAAGACCAGGTAATTCCTCAGGGAATACCTCAGGATAGTCACGTACAACTGGAAAATCTTCTAGCTTCTTCTCTTTCTCTGTGGTATCAGTAACTAGAGCCAAAATCGCAGTGTGGCCCTTTCGTAAGCATTTCTGGGCCTTAAGAAGAGAGATGATGTTCTCAACAGCACTTCTCTTGTCGCCACGAATCATGAGAGGTTCACTACCTAAACCAGGAATACGAACGATCTTCTCGTTACAAAGAATCTCTGCTCGGTGTTGGGATAACCAATCCATCCCAATGACAACGTCGAAACTACCCAAGACAATAGGAATAAGATCAATAGAGAAGGTCTGGTTAGCGAGAATAAGTTGGCAACCTTTGACTACGTGTGAGGCCTCCAAACTCTTACCATTAGCTAGCTCTACAGTGTGCTTGTCGCTCAGGGGTGTTGGAATTCGCTTAAGTATCTTACTAACCTCTAGTGACACATAGCTAGTATCGGCACCCGAATCAAATAAGACTGTAACATAAAAGTCGTCGAGAAGGAACTTACCCGTCACCACGTTGGGATCATTCCTTGCTTCTCCTTGACCAATCACGAACACTCGTCCCCTAGCACCATTGTTGTTGTTGTGGTTCCCATTGTTACCATTCCCCTGATTGTTGTTGTTGTTGTTCTGGTTCAGTTGGGGACAATCTTTCTTGAAGTGGCCTTCAGCTCCACACTGAAAGCATCCTTTGTTGTTACCCTGCTGCTGTCGCTGGTTCTGCTGAGGTTGCTGACGATTCTGATTGGCGGGATATGCGCTCCTGCAATCCTTTGCAACATGACCAGGCTTGTTGCACCGATGACAGTTGCCCCTGGTGCATGGCCCACTGTGGTGCAGGTTGCAACGATTGCATTTGGGGTGATTCCCCTTGTACCCACCATGACTTTGACCACCAGACGACTGCTGACTGGGGCTCTTGTGGTCGTCAGTCTTTCTCTGCTGAGACTTAGATTGCACAGAAGTTGAACCCCTGCTTGAAGTTCCATCCCATTTTCGTTTGTCCCCACTAGAAGTACCAGAAGTAGTTGCAGCACCTACGCGCTTTGGTAACTTGTTCTGCTCCACCGCCTGATCAGTAAGACGGTGAGCCAATTGAACAACCTGCTGGATAGTAGTCAAGTTTGCTGAAGTCACATGGCTTTGGATCTCTGGCACCAAGCCCTTGAGATAGAGTTCAATTCGCTTATAGGGAGGATCCACCATAGTAGGACACAACAAGGCTAGCTCATGCGATCTCTTAGTATACGCCTCAATCTCTGACCCCGTCATTTTGAGATTGTAGAACTCATCTTCCAACTTATGGATATCATCGCGGCTGCAGTATTCCTCCTTGACCATTTCCTTGAAAGTTTCCCATGGGGTGGCGTTGGCAGCAACCAACCCCAGCATTTGCACTTGAGCATTCCACCACGTGAGGGCCAAACCCTCGAGAGTACCAGTAGCATACTTTACCCTGCGCGCTTCAGGGCATTCACACATTTCGAACACAGATTCTAGTTTCTCAAACCAGTGTAGGAGACCTACTGCTCCTTCAGTTCCGCTAAAAGTAGTGGGTCGACAGTCCATAAAGGTCTTAAAAGTGCACACCGGTGCTTGAGCATATTGACCTAAGGTAGGTGAAAGAAAGACAGAGTTTAACACAAAGGTTGGTTCACGAGAGTAGGATCCTAAAGATCCTAGGATAAGTTCGGACTGCAGGATATACCTCCTGCGTTCGCAGCTGCAAGCGCTGCGGCAACTCGTTCGTTGATCAAAGCCGTCAACTAGGCTTGTGTCATGTTAACGCGTCCAGACATGATTCTTCATAATAAGAGTAATACGTGTGAGAGAGGTTCGCGAAAGTACGATAGTAGGACAGAGTAAGCACGCACGTGTTCAAGCAACAGTAGTTGTACTAATCAAGCATACCATGAGCAATGTACTATGTATCTAACAAGTAGGCAATATACACATATCATATCACCTAGAATGTTGAGCCTTGCATGTGGAGTGGAGCGTCGTTGTGGACCGTTGAGCACTGTACCGGTTATAGTCTGGTTTTAACAAAAACGTTTCACCTTCATTAAAACCTAGTTCACTATAACCAATGGCTCTGATACCAATCTGTCACACCCCCAAAATCCCACCTGCGGAGTACTACCGCTTGGAGGCGTGACTGACCAGGATCCAGCCACCAATCATACTGAACAAGCATAAAAACAGTTATAAAAGTTTAACCAATACGATTGGTGTTTCAAAACAAACAAGTTAAGTTGCAAGCGGAAGCATAAGTTAAAGTTATAACATAAGTTCAAATGTTTTCAAATAGAACACGACACGCAGCAATCCGTGTCCCATAACGACTCCCCTCCATGCAAGCTCCAGCTGAGTACCTATGGTCCTGCAAAGCATGTAGTAACGAGTCAACAACTAGTTGAGTGAGTTCACAGTTGGGTGTTCGTTTTAGTTATTTCGAAAACAGTTTCCTTTAACTGGCATCCTGCCGTGGGGGGTTACCCCATAGTTTAAAAACGTGACTTGTTCATTCCCAGTTACTCCGGCACTCCAGCCGTGGGGGCTACCCCATGTTAGTTATCAGGCATTTCGGCCGTGGGGGCTACCCCATGCGTACACTAGACTCGTTACCATATCGACTGCTGACTGTAGTCATGTTTATGTGCCCTGAAAACATCAATGTCTATCATCATTGACGTGCCCCAGATCCATTAGTTCACGCCCGTCCTCTGCGGCACGGTGTGAGGTTTGTCAGACCTAAATAGCGCTATCTAACTAATGACCCGCTCGCCATTGGCCCGGCGATTAGTCGATACAAAAAGGAGGGACTTCGTGATAGAGTTTTAGTCTAGTACGAGTTATCCGTCCATCCGGACGAGGAATCACATTCCTGAACCACTGACGTCCTACCCAAGGAGGACGAGGAATCCACGTTCCTTAACCCCGTTCCCAACCCAGGGAATCCCATGCTTTGTAGAGGGTGTGAACTCACCTTGGTTTGCTCGGTAGTAACACAGAAAGGTCAATCAATTGCAGGTAATCAATTAGGTCCTATCACAGATATTTTTCGTATCAGATTCAAGCCAGCAATGCACGTATGTTCATCACGTATGGCAAACACGTTTAACAGTTCACAGTATTTTCAATCAACAGTAGCACATACGGCTCACAAGTTCAGTCCAACTACTTAAGCCCAAAACACGTAATAGCAGTTAACACAGAAGCCCATAAGTCCGGCCCACTAACTTAGGCCCGTAGCTAAGCAAGCCCATATTGAGGTTTCGAGTCGCAACCGGACTCGCAAACATGGTTTCGAGTTGTGCCGTCTATGCTGGTCGTTGGTGGTTGCGAGTCGCAACCTATGTCGCAACCACGGTCTCGGCTTGTCATGTTTTGGTCTCGAGTCGCAACGGGACTCGTAACCTGTGTCGCAACCTGTGGTCTCGGTTCATCATGCTGTGGTTGCGAGTCGCAACCAGGCGTTCTTGACTCGCAACCGATGTCGTAACCTGAAGGTTTCGAGTCGCAACCAGGGGTTCCGACTCCCCAACAGTTGCTGATTCTGTGCAGATCGTACCATCCAATAGAATTCATGCAGAAATATGTACCAGCCACTAAACATGTTTTGTTGTCCAAAATTTACCAAAAATGGATCAAACAATGCAGGTTTCAAATATTCAACACACTTTTATTGCATATTCAAGTTGTTCTTCATGTATTCAAACACATTTATCAAGTTCTTCATATATTCAAAACATATTCATAATACATTCAACACTTATTCAACCAAAACTATGAACAACCATTAAACACTTGAGCATAACACCACAAGCTTGGCTCTATACTAAGTCGATTACATGATATATGTAAACCGATTTCATGAATCATCAAAATCTAGTAGTTTAAACTCTATTTAACACAAGATATCATAACCCATCATGCAATGTATCCGAAATCAAGATATATCAACCGATTTGTCACAATCATGCATATAGTTTCATCTTTTGACAACAAATAGCTATTTTATCAAACAAACATCTTGATAAACAATCATCTCATGTATAAACAACTTAACCATCAACTCAAACACTAAACATAACATGAATCACCAACATTCAACAATAAACATCAAGAACACTAACCGGTTGAGGGATGGGAAGGGTGAACTCCAAGTGTAGATTCCAAGCTTGAACCGAAAGTCCTAGTACCAACCGATTGGATCCGAGAATGGGGAAGTGTGCTTGTGTTCTAAGGGTTTTAGTAGGAGAGTATGTATGTAGGAGAGTGAGTGTGGTTGTCCAAAGAGTGGTAAGGTTGACAAGGAGTATGCTATATATACTAGTTCCTCATGGCTCACCCTAAAGGGCTTATAAATCGGCTAGGGGTTTACGGCCCAAATGGCCCAACCGGCCAAGGGCCCAAACCGGTTACTGTTCACTCGAGACCTCATGGTCTCGAGTCGGGTCCTTGTCGTCTCTAGTTGGGTTCTCGGTTCACATATACACATACATATATGCATACAACACAACACATAATCACATAAAACTTCACATTTATTAATAAGTTTAATCAGTCAACTAATCACATAACGTACAAGCATGTTACATCGAGGCACAAGAAAGGTTCTAAATTTCGAGTTGTCACACGCAACCAAGAAGCAACCTACTGCTCTAGTGCCAAAAGACGTGCAGCATAGTCAGGTAACAACAGTCGAGGGTGCTGCGAAGAAGTAGGGTAGGTCTGACCCTGACACTGGCACGGCGGTGGCTGAGCTCTCTCAAGCTCCTGAATGTGCCGTGTGAGTGCCTCGTGCTGGACAACAAATGACATCAAAACATCCTCAATGGAATACCCCATATGGAAAGGATGGTAGGGGTCGGTCGGTGGCATAACAGGTGGTGACGACCAAAGGAATGGCTCACTGGCTGGATCGAAAGGTAGCACAGAGAATGGTGGAACAGGGGGTATAGCAGGTGAAAACTGTGGTATCACTGAGATAGGTGTCGGTACGTGTCCAAAAGGATGAGCCGAAGAACCCTCTCCAGGTCGAGCGGGAGGTGTAAACTGAGGGAACGAAAAAGAGGTATCAATGTGACGCACATCGGTGGTATGAGGGGGAACAGGTGGGAGCTCATCATCAGCGTCAATCCACCCATTCTGGGTGTGCGCATACCTGGGATCAACGTGGGTCGCGAATAGTGCATGCTCGGGCTCCAGGGGAACAGGATCAGGTAGGGGAGCAACAACAGGGTCAACGGGTGCATCAGCGATGAAAAGGGCATCAACAGGGTCAGCAGCAAAATCATGGTCACCCTCCAATAGTGGAGCATCAACCGGGTGATCATCAATGGCAGGGTCAGCAATCACAGAATCAATAACGGGTGCGCCAGTATGAACTGGGTCATGCTCAAACACGGGGTCTAGAGCGGCTACCGGCTCGGGGGCCATGGCAGGCTCGGGGTCATCAAATGCCATCTCAAAATCAAACTCAGGGTCAATGGGATCACCTGGGCCAACTGGGTCAACCGGGTCCTCCATAGGCTGATCCAGTGGTATAAACTCGATCTCCTGATCTGGGTCGAATCCTGGGGGAAAGACAGGATCGGAATCCTCCTCAACATCGTGGTTGAAAGCAAAGCTCGGGGCAGGGGCAACAGAGGATGCCCTATCAGGATCTGAACCGTGAGAGAAGTGCTGCGCACTCTGAGTGTGTGACGGTGCGGAGGCCACAGACTCGAAGGAGTCTGGGACCGGTGAATGTGCAGGTGACTCCCCAGCTGGAGCATCTGCGAGTAAGAAAAGATCACCAGCAGTTAGAAGGGCCTCGCCCTGAACATCATCCTCTAGGGGCTCATCAGCAAACAGATCGACGTCGCCATCAGCGTCAGTGTCGAGAAGCATATCGTAAGCAGCATAAACGGCCAGAGGTATGGGAGCAGTGATCTCTACGAGCGGTAGGTCCCCGGCCAAAGGGCCATCAGCGAGCTCATCAGCACCATCAGGTAACGCAAAGGGCTGAAAGTCATCCTCGTCTGTGCTGGTAACGTCGAATGTGTGAAACCTCGCGCTTTGAAGACTCTAGGTCGTCTGATACTATGGGTCTAGGGCCCGTGGTGTCCGAATCACCAGTGCCAGACGAGTCCATGTGTCTGTAACATAAACACAAATATGCACAAATAGTCCGTCATACAATCAGGTAAACACATTAGTCACCAATTAAGCAATCAAATAATTCTCCTAGTCCCACTAGCCTCCCAGCCTCCCAGACTGATATTCCTAGTCCCACTAGCCAATTCTCCCAGCCTCTCAGACTGCTCTTCCTAGTCCCACTAGCCAATTTTTTCCCAGCCTCTTAGACTGACTCCCTAGTCCCACTAGACAACTACCTCGGTCTCTTAGACCGAGCCTCGGCCTCCCAGACCGAGCCTCAGCCTCCCAGACTGAGCCTATAATAATAAATAAAGTGTGCTCAACATTTGTTTGTAAAAACGTTTTGGATCTGGACTTAAGTGGTATGTAGTAAAAATGTTTTCGTGAGAGCCCTAGTGATCATAGTCTAGACTCGAGAAGGAATCCTAGTTCGCTATGATCAGAGCTCTGATACCAAGCTGTCACACCCTGGCTTTGCGGAAGCGTGGTTAATTTTGGTGTGACTTCTTAATACCATAGCTTAATCATAACAAGCTATATGAAATAAAAACCATGCAAGATCATCCATAGGATTAAGTTTTAAAACAAACGTAACACAACATTGTCTTAACGGAAATTACATCCTAACAACATATATTGTGTTCAAACGACACAACACCAATAAGAAATAAACACAGTTTAAGAACTGTGACTCGTCCAGGAAAAAGTCACATCCCTTAAACTCGGATGACCTCGAAACTAGTGCAGCGGGAAAACGTGTCATACCGCGCCAGATTCTTTAATTCCCAGAAATACATGTAGGTTGAAAAATCAACAATAATGTTGAGCGAGTTCATGTGTAAGTGAGTAAATAAACCTTTGTATGTATAAAATCCTGGTATGTAGCAAATAAGGAAAAAGAGATCACCAATGGTTTGCAAGGCCATTGATATGTGTAAAGTGCAAGTAGGAAGACTCAAACCTAGCAGATTTATGCGTTGGGTACAAAGTCACCCCGAGGTCCATTATGCTGGGCCTGGGGCTGGGCTCGCTACACCCAGATAGATCTACCGCTCCTGCCCCTCGGTCCTACCCTGAGGATTAATGGCCTCAAGTTTCCGCCTACACACTCACATGATCTAAATAATAACCCTCCTTACGCTAACCATACCATGTAAGAAATATTCGTAATCATAGTAACATGTATTTCACCCCCGCGGTTTAGAAAACTGAAAACAGTTAAGAGAAAAGGGGGACATAAACTCACAGTGGTGCGTCTCTACCAAGTATATCTCCTGATCAAGCAACTGTGCGACGACCTACACGTACTAACTCTATTAGACGGACGGCCGTGCCTTAGCTTCATGGTTTAAGTTTTTGGGAAATAGTTAGACAACTATTTCGTGTTTATATTTTGTAAATACTTGGTAATTCTTTTCCTTCCCAAGGATGGGGGATTTAATACATGTAGGTTCGTATAACTTCGAAATATATTATTAAGTCTCACTTAATATATATTTTATTTCTAACTCGAAAATATAAATATTTTCCTCAAAAATATTATATTTTATTTCACATGATTTTCCAAAATAATACCTTGCAAAATACGCGTTCATAAATGTTTTAAAATGCGTAAGTTACGTTTTAAAGGTCGGGTGGTGTTAACTATACCGTTGTAACTTAAATATTTATCGTAGAGGCGTTTGTATTATTTTGGATTCGTTAACATTCGGTAATATTATTTTTACCCTAAAATAATATTTGTATAGTTCACAAAATAATCATAAAAATTCACAAGTGTTGTTATGAAAATATATACTAAATATATATTTTTAGCGAGTTTTATTTTGTGAAATCCCACCTCCGATATTTTGTAAATAAAGTCGTGGCGAAATCTATGATTCGAAAACAAGTCTAAAATGTATTTTTAACACTTGTAGTGAAAATAATCCTAAGTGTTAGGTTTTTGTAAAAAATTCGCCAGAGTTTCCCCTGTAACTGGAGGTGGCCACGCTTTCAAGCGTATCATTTTCTTTTATAAATCAAACCAACAATTTTCTTATTCAACCAAACAATGTCCAAAGCATCAAACTAGTCAATAAATATGTAAATCGCAAGAATCACATGAACTTGTAGTTTTCCAAAACTATGAAGTAAATCCCATTACTTTTAGTGGATCTTTATATAAATCAACCCGGTTTCGTAAAAACCTTGCTTTTAAAGAAATTCTATCTTTACAACTTCTTGTAAGAATTGACAAAACTAGTTCTTTGTCGAAACTTAGTGTTACACAAGTGTTTACACACTTGTGTGTTTAAAAATCATTCTTGTTCATGTAAGATCCGGCTTTAGAAAATATGATTTCTTTGACACTTGGTCCTTTGAAAATACCATTTGTAGATCCGTAGATCTACTAGTTTTAAACACAATTTCATAAGTAAAGTCGATTTTACACAAGTTCATGTTTAGTGTGTGGTAGAGTTTCATCACTTAACCCTTTTTATACTTAAACAAACTCTATGTCATGATCCATGATCATGACTAATCCGGGTTAGATGATGATCCGAGCTACCACAACATAGATCGGCCTCAAATAACTACACAAAACAAATCTTACAAGATTTACACAACCCTTGTGCTATTAACCAACATATTCACCATTTTAATAGACTTTTAACACTTCATCTTGTATGTTCACGAGTTTTAACCGTCATATATCGTTTTAACCACTTTAGAATAGATCGAGAGGGTGTTTCAAGCAACTTACTACTAGCTCGAGGCTAGGGAAGATTCTAGTCGAAGAATGAGTGGATAAAAGAAATGAGATGAGGTCCTTCGAGTTCCGAATGCACCAAGCCTCCTCGTATGTGATCCTTAGCACTTGTATACACTTGGAATGAGATTATCAAAGCTCGAAAGATGGATGGATGGTGAAGGGGGGTTCGGCCGAGAGCTTGCAAGAAGAGGGAGAGAGTGTGTGTGAGTTTAAGTGTTGGTGAATGTTAAGTGTGCAATTGTTGGTACTTATAGACAATGTTCAAGATCATTAACCATAGGATTATATGTCTAGATGATATGGGACATGATTGATTATTTAAATCAAAATAGGACAAGGGGTGGTCACATAGTGACCGATTCGGTTGGGGGGGGGGGGTAATCTAGTTAGATTTCAACCATTAGTTAAGCATTAGTTAGTTAAGGTAGGGATTAACTCGGTTACTAATGTGTTATGCGTTAAAGCGGGTGTTAGGGTATTCATGGACCCTAACTGGCTCAGAAAAAGATAAACAATGTAAATGGCAATATTTTCATGTTCCGGGTAAAGTCCGGTTGTTCGGTTGGATAGTAATCCGTTAAAGCGCTTAACAAAGCTCTAAAGTGTCGTTTATGTTAATTTTAGTGACACAACTTATTCCCGACACTTTGGAAAGTGTCTAGTAATATTTTTCTCATGTTTTGGCACTTTATTAGTTAACCAAATGCTGAATTTTTAGTTAGAGTCCTGAATTTTGTACTTAGAGTACGTTTTAGGCACATCCTGTCACTGTAACTTATTCCTAGAGACGCAGTTCTACAACCCTTGTATCTCTACACTCACTATTAGTGTAGTAACTATCTCTGGCTCATACAGGCCTTAGAGGCAGTGACTGCCTGATGCTGGCTATATCAACATGTTCAATAGGTTATCCGTTCATTGTGCTACTGTGCTTTTGTGCATCATGTTTGTCACTAAAGTTCAGCATGTAAATAATGTAGTGACAGTAAATAAAGTATGATGCAAGTATGTACATGTATCAGTAATTCAAGTAGCAGTTTATCCACAATTTCAGGTAAGCACAGTAATTAAGCAGTAATTAATTATTAATTAAGTCGTACGGATACCTGATTTAGTGAGGGTTGTCACACAACCTTTGCCATGAAAGCAGTGTAAGCTCTAGTTTGATCAGGAATATAATCATCCCAAGTAAAATTTTCCTAGCTAAAACCCTCTGGTAGCTTTTCATCTTCTTGATCAATCAAACAAGCTTTTCCATTATCTGGAATATATTTATCCCAGTTGAATGACTTCTTTTGATCTTGATTAACCACACATGCTCTCTTTTCAGAATCTTCAATTATGGGTCTTCCATGCGCAGTTTGTGCTTGTTGTTGATGTTGTTGAGATGGCTGTTGAGCAACTTGATGGTAGATGGCTTTTCGATAGTAATCATTATTGTTGTTCAAAGGATTCTGAGTTCCACTTGCTTGGCGATTAGTGCACTCCCTCTTGAAGTGTCCTTTTTCCCTGCACCGAAAACAAGTGACTTTAGATTTGTCGAAACCTAAAGTAGAAACATTAGCCTCACGGAGATCATCTCTCCCCGTGATCTGCTTGAATTTCTCAGCTCTCCGTAACACGCTAGCCAAACACCACTTTATGTCCATCAGCTCCATCTCTTCAGCATCTATCTGGTCGTAGTCTTCCTTTGTTAGCATTAGATTTCCGATACGACCTGCAACAAAACAACTGTAAGATTCCAAAACCATTCCTAATAAAGACATTTGATTTTTAGCAACTTCTTCAGAATAATCTTGATCATTTTCAAGATTTAATACAATATTGCACTGAAGTTTCTTCCCATTTTTCGTTGCTGAAATATTTGGATCAAAAGACGAAAATGATGTAAAACTTGTTTTGCTGCTTGATCCTTTAGATGAGCTTTCAGATGAATTTTTGACACTGTAGGCAGTTTCAACTTTCGGAGATAGATTTGATGATTTCGCATTCACCCCTGCTTTGTAGTATAATCTGATATCCTGTTCACCATCAAAATCTTTCATTCGAATAACTTTTCGTTGTTCCATCTCTTGAGCTTCGATCTTTTCAATGAACTTGCTGAGTGTCAAATTGCTAAAACCCTTCTTGTTTCTTAACATCATAAGATATGTGCCCCAAGTTTCATAAGGCAAAGCATCAGAACGTTTTTCGATCAACTCTTCATTTGTTTTTTCAATACTCAATCTCTTCATGTTAGCAAGCAAATTGCAGTATCTTTCGATAATCTCTCTTGTACTTTCATTCTTTAACCCGCGAAACAGATCAAATTCTTTCTTTAGAAGCGATTTCTTGCTTTTGACCATTTCTTCACTACCACGAAACTTTGACCTTAAAGCTTTCCAAATCGAATATGAAGTTCCATTATGTTGCAAAAGCACCATAATATCCTCTTTCACTGCTTGTTGAAGAAGACTTAACATCATTTTCTCATCTTTGTATTTCTTTCTAGCATCAGCACTTAGATCTTTTATGGGAACAGGCTCTTCATCATCATTCATCGGTCGAACGTATTTTGTCTCAACACATTCCCAAGCATCTAGATAATTAGCTTGTACCCAATTCTCAAAACGACCTTCCCATCCTTTAAATTCTTCTATGTTCATGATGTTTGCGTGGTTTTTGCATTGTACCCGTTTCATTCTCGAGCATTGTATTTTGTGCAAAAGTGATCGGTGTAACCGGTGTAGCGAATGCGTTGAAAAATTCCTCGTCCATTTTCAATTTTTACAAAATTCTCACAACAGCCTTAAAAGCGAAACCTTTTGTATACTCATACACAAGCAAAACTACTGAGTGTACAAATAAGCGAACCACAGACTGTTCAAATAAACGGACCAGTCAAATAGTCATAAAAGCGAAACTATAGAATTGTTCACAAAAGCGGATCTTCAGTGTTGTTCAAAAAAACGAATCTATATGGTCTTTGAAGCGGATCTACTTGTGAAGTGTAAACAAAAACGGATCAGTTTGAACTTTGGAGCGGACCTAGGATGTTTTTGAAGCGGATCTCTTGAACTTTGAAGCGGACCTGTTGTTGTTCACTGAAGCGGACCTGAATGTTGTTCAACGAAGCGGACCTGAATGATGTTTGGAGCGGACCTAATGCAGTTTGGAGCGGACCTAATGCAGTTTGGAGGGGACCTGATGCAATTTGGAGCGGACCAGAACCTATCAAATAAGCGGATCTAACAAATGTCCGAAAAAGCGGAACCTATTCACGAACAGTTTTGACCCATTTTTAATCCGAATTTTATCATCAAACTTTCCAGGGTTTGTCTATATACTGTTACTCACAATCCGTGAAATTTTGAGCCGATTTTGACCAGTGAAAATGTCTGAACTGAAGAAAGAAGGTGTAGAAGTAAGAAATCTTGATGAATTCCAGCTATTCTCTGCAAAACTCCTCCTCCTGAAGCTCTGATACCAATTGTAGGATCGTGTTTCAACCCAAATGAGTCGTTCAGAGAATTTTTCGTCAACTACAGGTGCGGAAAACAAGTAATCAACGTAGAAATAGTTTGCAAATCACTTTAAACATCTTTTTGTATTGATTTCTGACAGTTTACAATCAAATCTCGATCCGGCAGCACTTCGGTACGAGTTACAAGACTTCTTCACTCTGGTTCGCTTGAATGGCACTATATATAGTGCATGAGGATCCACTTCAATGTACATGTCCGAATAAGCGGACCAACATTGTACGTATAAGCGAACCTCACAAGTGACATTGAAGCGGAACTATTAGATTACATATAAGCGGACCTCTATCTATGTCACTATAAGCGAACCTATCTCTAAACACACATACAATATCCAGTTTTCTCGTAAAACGTGCCCTGATCTAATACTCTAAAACTAAGACTCGATCCAAGACGAAGTCAACAGATGTAGTGCACCAACAAATACCATTTACAAAACTAAATGAACAAAAAACTCAAAAATACAAATTTATATACCAAACTGATTCAGACCATGTCTTTGGTGGGTGCTTCTACCAGCATCCTTAAGTCGAGCATTCACCCCATTGAATCTTCAACCATGCTCCTTGACTGCAACAGCTAGCACACTAATATGTTGACGATTTTTGTTGAGGATCGTGTTACACAAAGGTTCCTTAAAACAGATTTTACGTCTCTTCTTAGACGGACATGTCTGTTTTCAGGATACAATAATCGGAACAGTTATGTACTGCTGGAGATGGCTCACGCACCCGAGCCTACGCCGGGTTAGGATGTTTTCGTTTTATGTGGAAAAATAAAAATGTGAATTTGGTGATAGTGAAAGAATTAGAAAGTACTCCGGTCTAAATTATATAATATTTTTTGAGAAATTATTTCTGTCGTATCTATTTTTTTTCTCCTCTCTATTTCACATCTCTTTATCTCAAATTTTCTCGATTATTTTCACATCTCTTTATCTCACTCTATCTCACATTTTCCCGTGTATAAAAAATGAATCATAAGGTCATTTTTACACTCATCTTTAAAGTCTATATATTTTTAATTAAACACCATTAAAATCATTTTATGAGTTGAATTTATTTGATTCATGACATATAAATGTCAAATTAAATAAAATTATGAGACATAATCAAAGCCCTATAATGATTCTTGATAGAGTCAAATCAAAACAAATCTTTTATGACAAAGATAAAAATTTCTATTAGAGTTACTAAAGTTTAAAAATATCCATTTTAACTATATTCAAGTTCGATCATGGTCAGAGGCGGACGTAGAAAGAGTGGTGGGTGGGTACACGCACCCTTTAAAAAAAAATTAAGGTATTTTATAGGGCAAAATCCTGCCTACACCCTTTAAAAATTTGGTTAAACCCCTCATTCGCACCCTTTGAAAATATTTCATAGGTCCACCCTATGGTGATGCACTACGATGTTTTATATGTTGGACGGTTATATGAAAAAAAAAAAGAAGAAGAAGAAGAAGACAAAGTGATAATATAAGCCCTACGCCAACTAAGAATTCATAAAGTAAATCATTCAACTTATGACTTTAGCAATTGATTTAAGTCTGTATACTTTTTCTAAAACATATATAAAAAGTGAAAAGAGCTAATTAGACTAGAAGGTATGGTTTGGCTCATCTCCACGGGGATGAGCCTCTACGTAGGCGCCACGTAGGCGGCTAGCATGGGATGGACCAAAATGAAGATGGAGGGGGATGGAGGATGGGGCCCCACCACATATTTTTTATTGTTTAAGTCATTTTAATTGTTTAATTTTTATTTCTTTAACTTTTATTTTTTATAAAAAGTATTCAACATTTAAATAAAAATACTACATAAAGGAAGATAATAAAATCCATTACATAAAAAAAATAAAAATTACATAACCTAAAAAATAAAAAATTACGCTACCTAAAAAATAAAAAAGACTAGATTTAAAAATTTAAAACAAACACACTACTCGTCTTCGTCTTCGTCTTCGGCTCCGTCACCCTCCACAATGTTAACGTTGTTCCAAATATGTTCTACCAAATCTTGTTGACGGTTTGCATGCGTGAAGTCGTTTGTTAGCGAGAACGAGTTTAAATCCTCTTCCTCTTCCTCTTCCTCTTCGATTAAAATCTGTCCCGCCCGTAGAACAGCGTTTGCGAAAAACATCTCCTCTTCGTCATCCGAAGACGAGGGCCACCAAGGATTAGAAGCCATTGTGGGTAAAAGGATATTTTTTTTTTTATAAAAGTAGGGAGAAATTGGTATAAAAGTGAGAGGGTTTTGGGTTGAAAGTGGGGAAATAATATTGAAAGTGGGTGATTTTATAGGAAAAAATGAATTTTTTTTTTTATTAAAGAACTAGCCGTTCAACGGCTATATGTTTTGAAAATTGGGGCGGCACACCCGGCTGGAGGTTGCCGGTTGTGATGCTTGCCGGGCCAGGGGCGGTGTGGGGGTCCGGCGCCGGGCCAAGCCGGGCCAAGCCGGCCCCCATACCTTCTAGTCTTATACGTTTGACCTGAAAATACAAAATACATGTTATCATAAATCTCAAAATAATTTCGATGACTTCACTCATTTTTTATAATATAGTAATAATGATAACCTTTTATTATTATTTTATTTTTTTAGTAGAAGATATTTGCGCTTTTTCATTTTTAATGTCAAAACAATAAATTACAAAGAAATAGCAGGTAAACGGGTAACGAATTATGTCTCAGCCCCTTTTAAATTACAAAACCGATCTTATATACTTTTGTTCTTCGTTATAAATATAAGCTTGTTTTGTAAAAATGATCATTACATTAAATGGTTTTTTTAATTAAAAAATGAACTTTTGTAGTTCTTACAAAACCGTGAAACGTTCGTTATATATAAGAAAGCTCTTTTTTTTAATATCATTTCAATATAATAGTATTTTCTTTTTCAAGTTTCTGCTTACTTATCATCAACCATTTCTATTTCTAGTTTTTTAATTAACCTTTTGAAAAAGTATTGCTATTATTAAAGAAACTAATCAACCTTTTACATTAAATATAAATCTTCGAAAGACCACTCTTTATTAAAGATTCTACTAATCAACCTTTTACATCAAATATAAATCTTCGAAGACCACTCTATTTAGCCACCACTATTCCCCACAGCCGCCCACTTTAGTTTATATTTCTTTTAGCAATAGCAATTAGCAATAGCAATTTTGTTGAAAATAGAAGGGTTGGCAATAATCTGAAAAAAAAAAAAAAAAAAAACGTGGAACAAAAGGGTGGCAATGAAAGTACCTTTAACAATTGAAATATTTGATGTTTGATTGGATAATTGTATTCTTTTTTACTAAAATTTATATGTTATCATGGTTGTTAGTTCTTTTTTTTTTAAATAACAACTTCATTAAAACAACCTTCGACCCAAACGGGCAAAAGGCTAAACAAAAACAACGCCCCCGGCCCAAATGGGCAAAGGGCCAAAACTTACAACATATACAAAGGGTATTTACACCACTCCTTTCAACTAATATATTTACATGAGTAAGCTTCTCCATTTACTCATTGAGGGAGGATAAAAGAGGGTTAAGACCAACATTATTTAGCAATTGGTAGTTTGTGTCAGATAAGAGGTGCATCTTCATGTGGGGTTAATCCATTTATTCATAAAGCCCTAATTAATGGAACATCTTACTCGGGTCGGTTCTAGCTCATGGAGCCCAATACTAGGCTACCTACTTAGTCTAGTTAAAGATATTTTCGTCATCATCAAATAGTGTTTATAATCCAGATCAACGCGGTTGCTCCCTTGTTTCACCCCGTTTATTTTCAATTTACATTAGGTTTCTTGGTGAAAATAGAAAAAATTATTTAATATGTTTGGTTTTACATTAGTATCTTGTAAACTTAGCATGCTCACAAAACCAAGGGCGTAGCTACATAGAAGGCTACGTGTTTGGCCGAACCCGTACCAAAATTTATTTTAGTGTTATCTATAGGTGTATTTTGACATCGCACTAGTAGAAATTTCGCCATCAAACCTGTAGAATCCTTTAAATTGAACCCTGGAAAATTTCCAAACCCGTTCCCAATTTTTTTTGAACTACACCCCTACACAAATCCCATTATAGGAATAAAGGATTGTATAATGGGTTAAAAGGATTTTGTGTAAAAATATATTATTTTAAGTGTAGGTGAAAAGGGCCTCGGCCAAACACTCAAACTGACATGTAATCTTTTCTTTATCTATTATACTACACTATACTATACTATACTATACTATACTATACTATACTATACTATACTATACTATACTATACTATACTATACTATACTATACTATACTATACTATACTATACTATACTATACTATACTATACTATACTATACTATACTATACTATACTATACTATACTATACTATACTATACTATACTATACTATACTATACTATACTATACTATACTATACTATACTATACTATACTATACTATACTACATTTCTAAGCTAATAAATGAAAATCTTTTTGTACACGTGTCATTCTCTGGTGCCTTCTCACTTTTAATAATAAGATTACACATCAATTTTTATTATACACATAATATAATATAATATATAGTACAATATTAATTAATATAGTTAGAGATAACGTATAATTTAAAATTTAATTAATAATTATCTATAACTAATAATAATGTAATGTAATGTAATGTAATGTAATGTAATGTAATGTAATGTAATGTAATGTAATGTAATGTAATGTAATGTAATATAATATAATATAATATAATATAATATAATATAATATAATATAATATAATATAATATAATATAATATAATATAATATAATATAATATAATATAATATAATATAATATAATATAATATAATATAATATAATACAATATAATATAATACAATACAATATAATATAATACAATACAATATAATATAATATAATACAATATAATATAATACAATATAATACAATATAATATTTTTTTGTACACGTGTCACTTTCTCATGCTTTCTCACCTTATTTTCCTATTTATCTCTCATATTAAATAATATTAATAATATAAACGCTTATTTTTATTATGATCATATTAAATAATAATAATAATAATAATAATAATAATTTTAAGCAAAAATTAGTTAAGAATACTTATTTAACAAAGTAACATATTATAATAAGTAAATATCAAGATTTATCTTTTAAAAATGAACATTGATGTACTATTTACTTATTATAACATTTTAATTTGTTTGTTTTATTTTGCATTAATGTAATTTTATATAATAAATAATAAAAAAGATATATCTTAAAAAAATCGTATATTGCACGTGTTTAATACAATATAATGTCATATATTAACACAAATAGGCGTCAAGATTTATCTTTTAAAAATGAACTTTAATGTACTGTTTACTTATTATAACATGTTACTTTGTTAAAAATATATTCTTAACTATTTTTTTGCTTAAAATTATTATTATTATTATTATTATTATTATTATTATTATTTAATATGATCACAATAAAAATAAGCGTTTATATTATTATTATTATTATTTAATATGAGAGATAAATAGGAAAATAAGGTGAGAAAGCATGAGAAAATGACACGTGTCCAAAAAAGTTTTTTATTTATTAGTATAGAAACGTATTATATTATATTATATTATATTATATTATATTATATTATATTATATTATATTATATTATATTATATTATATTATATTATATTATATTATTTGATACATTTATATTAGTTATAGATAATTATTAAATAAATTTGACATTATACGTTATCTCTAACTATACTAATTAATATTGTACTATATATTATATTATATTTTGTGTATAATAAAAATTAATATGTAATATTATTATTAAAAGTGAGGAGGCACCAGAGAAAGAGAATGACACGTGTACAAAAAGATTTTCATTTATTAGTATAGAAAGATATGCAATATACGAGCTTTTTTTAAATATATCTTTTTATTATATATTATATTTATGCAACCCGTGTAATACACGGGGTTATTATTATCATATTAAATAATAATAATAATTTTAAACAAAAAATTAGATATGAATATAAACGCTTATTTTTTTATGATCATATTAAATAATAATAATAATTTTAAGCAAAAAAATAGTTAAGAATACATATTTAACAAAGTAACATGTTATAATAAGTAAATAGTACATTAAAGTTCATTTTTTAAAGATAAATCTTGACGACTATATGTGTTAATTTATGACATTATATTGTATTAAACACGTACAATATACAAGTTTTTTTAAAGATATATCTTTTTTTATTATTTATTACATAAAATTACATTTATGCAAAATATAACAAACAAATTAAAATGTTATAATAAGTAAATAGTACATCCACGTTTATTTTTAAAAGATAAATCTTGATGACTGTTTGTATTAATATATGACATTACGTTTTATTCAATATATGCAATATACGGGTTTTTTTAAATGTATCTTTTTATTATATATTTATAAAATTATATTTATGCAACCCGTGTAATACACGGGATTTTAAATGTAATATAATCCTATAATAGCAAACTATTTTTAATATAGATATGTTATATTAGTTTTAGTGAGGCATGCCCAACATGGATGGTCAAAGCCAGGCATATGCAACATGTGGCTTCGAGAAGGATTCTTCATACACATGTTAAGCACACCAAGTCACCAATATGACAACAGCAAACCTCCAAACCGTTCTAGAAAGGTTATAAGCACTTAAATGTATAAAGAACCATCTTAAGAAATTTAAATTCTCGATGTTATATGTAAATTGCAATCTTCGTGTTTGTACTTTGGTGCTAGCATCTTGTAGTGCCCTCTGTTGTTATAATTCCATCTCTTTGTTAAAAAAAATCTAAATTGGAATTCTCTCTTTATGTTTTAGCTTTTTTAAACATCAATTCTTAGATTTTTTAGAATAAATGTGTACACCTAAAATCTGCAGGATTTGTTTTTTAGAGAAGAGCTTTCATGGCTCTTATGTCCGCGTCGCGCAGACCATGCGCATACACTGTTTGTTTTCTCAAAGAACTTTCATTAAAAAACATATGTGCGTCCTATTTTTGGTACAAATGTGGATTGTCCTCTTCTAAACTCTTTTCTTTCCCTAATATCAAAACACAGGTGCTCCTCCTACGCATGTCACACCTCAACCGATGGCAGAAACATCGGAGTGAGACGAAAACAAGATTGCAAGAGACTTCGTAATACTACTTGTGACAATATTTAATAAAATCAAATTTTCATTTCATTGCTAAATTCAAGTACATCGTTTTGAAGGAAATACAACAACTTAATCAAGAAACAAAATACAACATAAGTACTAAAATTTAAAGGTGTGTTTCTAGTCTTCCTACTAGATTTCATTCATCATCAGCATCAGTTTCCTGCAATACGTATTAAAGTATATATCAATACATAAAGTATTGGCGAGCATACAAGTTGAAGTACTAGCATAAGTATAAAAGTTTAAATGAAGCCACATGACAAAATTCGGATACTAAGAACCTAACATGGCAATACCATTATGTAACTATAATTGTCAACCTAAAGATTCCCGCTAGCGTAATCCTATCATGGCAATGATAAGACCGTTTTGTATATTTAATGTAAGGCCATATAATTGAGTAGGTTTATGCTTGTCTTTATCAAACGCACTTATAAGTATTGGACTTAGTTTCTAGTGGGCTTGGGTTAGGCCATGTGGGCCAAGTTCTTTGTGGACCCTATATAATGATATGGTTTATTCATTATTAGGGTTAGACATAAGCATTGCTAGACATCAGAATAGGCATTAAAGAGAGCCAAGGAGGCGTTTTTAGGTTGTTGTTTGTTTATACTTTCAAGCGATTTGTACCAGACAAACCTTTGAGTTTGTGTGCAATCTATATCAATACAATCAACTTTCATATTCTTGTTCTACATTTTCTTAGTTTTCCGCGCTTTGATTGTGTTTGTGATATCTGATTGTCGTGTTCTGGTTTGGCTCATAATGTGGAATTAGTTATCCAGGGGCATACCGTGGTGGTTGATTTCTATGTTCTTCCCTTGCAAGGGTGGGATATGGTTTTGGGAGTTTCGTGGTTGGCTACATTATGTCCGGTTATGATGGACTATTCCACATCGGTATTTGAGTTTTCCTTACAAGGTAAACGGGTTAACTGGCAAGGTGATACATCCTCTGTTCAGGCTATTCATTTCACTGGGTTCCGGAAACTACTTCACTCGGATGCGGTTGGGCAACTATATCATTTGTCTCTATTAGCTCCTGATACTTCCTAGCCGCCTTATCCACCAGAATTGCAAACGGTTCTACAACGTTTTCTATTGTGTTTACCGCTCCACACGGGCTTCCTCTAACCCGTACTCAGGATCATCGTATTTACTTATTGCCAAACAGCACACCCGTTTCTGTACGACCGTACCGGTACCCGCATTTTTAGAAACAAGAATTGAACAGTTAGTTAAAGAGATGCTTGACCAAGGAATTATTCGCTCTAGCACGAGTGCCTTTTCCTCTCCGGTCCTTTTGGTGCGCAAAAAGGATGGTACGTGGCGCTTTTGTGTCGATAATAGAGCATTGAATTCCATTACCATCCGGGACCGATTCCCTATACCATCGATAGATGAGCTATTCGATGAGTTACATGACGCTAAATTCTTCTCCAAGCTTAATTTATTGGCCAGGCATCATCAAATTCGTATTGCAGGTAATGATTCCATGAAAACCGCCTTTCGGACTCATGACGGGCACTATGAGTTTTTGGTCATGCCCTTCGGGTTGACCAATGCCCCTTCCACCTTTCAGCGCCATATGAATGATGTTTTCCGTCCACATCTTCGTCGATTTATTTTGGTCTTCTTTGACGACAATCTCATTTATAGCAAAACTTGGGAAGACCATTTGTCTCATATTGCTATCACTTTACACCTAGTGTTAGCTAATGAGTTGGTGGCTAAGTTGTCTAAATGTATATTTGGCCAAACCCAAGTCTCTTATTTGGGTCATGTGATATCTTCTCAGGGAGTGGCAGTGTAACGATGACTGGTTTCCAGAAACGTCAAAGAGGTCCGGAGTTTCTTGGGGCTTGCCGGGTATTACCGGTGATTTATTAAAAACTATGCTTCTATTGCATGTCCGTTGACTGACCTATTACGGAAAGATGCTTTTGTTTGGAATGACGCTACTTTACACGCATTCACATAGCTTAAACAACTCCTTAGTTCGACTCATATACTTCGCCTTCCTGACTTTTCAAAACCATTTACTCTTGAAACCGATGCGTCGGGTGTGGGTATTGGTGTTGTGTTGTCTCAATATAAGCATCCACTAGCTTATTTTAGTAAGAAGTTATGCCCGCGAATGCAACAAGCATCCATTTATCACCGGGAAATGTATGCCATTACACAAGCAATTGCAAAATGGAGACAATACTTATTGGGTCACAAGTTTACAATTATTACGGATCAACAATCCTTGAAACGACTTCAAGATCAAGTAATCTAAACACCCGAGCAAAAAAATGGTTGGGTAAACTTTTGGGTTTTAACTTTGACATCGTATATCGGCCTGGCAGTCAAAATAGCGTTGATGGTGCGCTTTCTCGAGTTTCTTCGGGTCATCTCTTGGCTATCTCAGCACCAGTTCCTTCTTTACTCCAAGATTTGGTTGCAGCTACTTGTTCGGACTCGGACTTGACCGCTCTTATAACTCAGATTACTGTAGATCCAACTGCGTTTCCTGATTACACCATCCGAAATGGACTGCTGCTTTTCAAAACCCGAATTGTGGTTCGCAAACATCAGTCTTTACGAGACCCACTACTCGTAGAACATCACTCTTCGCTTTCCGGTAGTCACTCGGGTGTTACCCGCACTTATCAGCGCTTGGCTGCTGCCTTTGACTGGAAACATATGTGCTCAGATGTTAAGTCTTTTATTGCTCAGTGTCAAGTTTGTCAGCAGACTAAACCATCATTTTTATCTCCTACGGGTCTTCTACAACCCTTATCGATTCCTCGGGCGGTCTTTGAAGATATCGCGATGGATTTTATCACTTGTTTACCCGTCTCTCACAGTAAAACTATTATCATGGTCGTGGTGGACCGTCTTTCAAAATACGGTCACTTTATTCCTTTACCCTCTTTCTTCGCAAGTATGACTGTGGCCACCGCTTTCGTTCATGATATTGTTCGTTTATGACGGACTTTTGGAAAGATTTACATCGCCTCAACGGTACAACCCTTAAATTTAGTACCGCTTACCAGCCGCAAACGGACGGGAAATCTGAGGCCATTAACCGGTGTTTGGAAATGTACCTACGGTGTTTTGTAGCTGATAATCTGAGTCGATGGTTACACTTCTTACCGTGGGCTGAGTACTGGTACAATTCGTCCTATTAGACCTCAGCTCAAATGACTCCCTTTGAGGTTTTGTATGATCACAAACCACCCACCTTGACCTGCTACATTCGGGATTCCACTGCTGACACATCGTTGGAGCAACTATTTTTGGAACGAGATGCGGTTCTATCCATCCTCAAAACTAATTTGCTGAAAGCACAATACCGTATGAAGTTGTCAGCCGATAAACACCGCCGTGAAGTGCACTTTCGGGCTGGTGATTAGGTATCTGTAAAGCTACAGCCATACCGGCAGAATTCGCTCCATTTGCAGCGTCACCACAAATTGGGACATCGTTATTTTGGTCTATATCATATCCTTGCTAAGATCGATGTTGTGGCTACAAGTTGGACCTTTTGGTCACCGCTAAAATTCTATAACAACCCCCGAAAACACCCTAAACCGCTCCATAAACGCGAAAGCGAACATGTTTAACCCTAATTTTTATAAAAAAACAAACAAAATCATGATTTTTACCCGGTCGCGGGCCGCGACAGCCCTAACTTTGCTGGATTCCCCTTGTGCCAAGTGGCACGACACGCGTCAAGCCTAAGTTAGTGATCAGACAACCCTAGCCGTAGCTAGGGTGCCCTTGCAGGGCGTGAGAGGACCAGGGAAGGGGGTCGCTGGGCGCGAGAGAGCCCGGAGAATCCTATAAATAGAGTAGACATTCAGACATTTACCCTCGCTCAAATCATTCTTTCTTTCTCTCTATATAGTGCGAAAATAATAGCAAAAATACCCCCTAAACACGAAGCTCTGCCCCGTTGTAAGTATTTTAACTCCCGATCACTAATTCGTTACCCTACCCGATTGATCTAGGACCAACCAACGCATGTCAAGGCTCTGCCTGACTAAGTGCATTGGGGTTCTGTCTCGTGTTGTATGGCTAATGTGATTTGGGTTATTTTACTAACACGCGTGCCTTGTATGTTTTTAATAGAAACTCAAGAAAATAATCAAGAAATATCACCAGAAAGCCCGTAGAAAAACATAAGTTTGCAATGTGAGTCATTCTCTTTTTCTACCAAACTGTGTGACAAAATCTCAAATGTTTTCAGTTATACTTACAGTGATTGAGTATTTGTATTCTACAATTACTGCCGGTATGTGGGATTTTGTATACACTACTAATCAAGCATTACTATTGGACAAAGAGTTAGCCAACAGTAATATGACCACAGTCATTGTAACTGCCAACGTGACAAATACTGAATGAGTAATTGGGTAGATATAAACATGGTAATCGCTCTTTATACTGTAAAGTTATAAAAGCTTATTTTTGTAAACTAGAATGTACTCGCCAGTATTTCTTGCTGATAAAATATTTTTAAAATGCATTTCAGGTAATTTGATGTGAAAGATATTAAAGCCAGCTAAGGAGCACTGAAGGCTTAGAGATAGTGGCTATAAAGTTACCTAAATAAAAGTTTATGTTTTTAGCAACTAGGGTTTATCCCTATAAAGATATTATGAATGAACTATCGGTTTTTATCCCATTTGTTTAATACAAAATTTTGGTGTTTTGAAACTCTGAAATTTATTTCCTAACTATGATCCTGATGTCTTAATTCCGCAGCCAAATTAATAAACACCGATACCACCTGCTCGTGTTCACGGCTCCCGCTCCCGGGGTAGGGGTCGGGGGTTGCGACATAAGGTGGTATCAGAGCCACTGGTTTAAGCCATTTAGGTGTTCTTTTAAATGCCTAAATTTTAAACAATTGTGTTAGGAAATATCCATAACTTCTGTGTTATTCTATGTAAATATGTATATTATTATTTTATGTTATTTTGACAATTTTCTTAGTTTACAGTATGAGTGATCAGGGTATTTCTGACGCTTATCGTCATCTACCTCATTCTCCAATGGATGAAGTAACATCCCAGCCAACCTCCGGATACACAACCGATTTTGAGGACATCTTTGTTTTTAAAGCCAAATCCGAAGAACCTTTTCCCCCTAAGAAGAGAGGGTGGTTTAGTAGAGCAAAAGTGGAGAGGAGGAAAAGGATGAGAAAAATACAACAACAAGCAATAGTGAATAGAGCTGAGAGAAATACCCAAAATCCAGAAGCTAGACTTTTTTGGGAAGAAGAATTGGATAGGCAACTAGCCAACTTTCATATGTTTGGAAATGTAGAAGGAGAAAGTAGCAGTACCAGAACCACAATTACTTCTTTTATTCCTTGACCAACCTATGAACCTAGAACAAAACAAGGAAAACCAACTTCCAATCCCAGCCTTGGATCCAAATGAGATACCTAGGATTCCAGCATCAAACCCTTTAGACTAGTGGTGGGCCAACGATTAGGCACTTCAGGATTTACTGAACAATCCATATCCCTACGCAGAACCACTTTACCTTGAACCAGTGCCAGCCCCAATGCCACAAATGAGCCATGAGAATGTTGCAGAACTTCGCCAGTATGGTGAAGAGTTGGTTGAGGAAGGAAATCGGATTCGCCAAATCGGGGAAAGACTCGTCTGGAAATACGACGAGAACGAGATGCAATATTAGAAAACAGTTGCCTAATATATATATATATGTATGTGTGTGTGTGTGTGTATTTTTGTTACTTTGATAAAAAAACATCAACTAAAATAGATATAAATTTATATAATATCACCTATATCTATATATCGATTCATAGTTACTAATGTTTAAATTCCATTTATAGTTTGTAATAGATGCATATATATATGGAAAGAGTAAAAGTCGTAATGATCGACGTTTTTGGTTCAATATGCTTGAGTGTTTGCTGTTTAATTTATTCTGTGATATTAATACCTGATCATGTTTACAATTCAGATGTCAAACGAAGTAAATCAGGAAATCCAGAATAACAATAATAACGAGAACCAAGTGGATAAAAGTGCTATCGAACACCTAGTAGCTCAAGGAATCATAGATGCTATGCCCTTTGTTATCGATACTATTAAAAAGGCAGAAAATAATAATTCCATAATCGGAAGCAAATATGCACCCACTGAGCCAAATCACAGCGTGAATGGAAATCACGGACTGTTTATCCAATCTCCAATTCTAAAAAGAAGAAGGACCATCTCATGTGGTTATTCTTATAAAGAATTCTTATTATGCAAACCGATAGAATTCTCAAGTATTGAAGGAGCCATTTAAGCTTTGCGCTGGATAGAAAAGACAGAAACAGTTTTAAGATAAGTAAATGTGCAGATGAAGATAAGATCATGTATGCTTCTAATGTCTTTAAAAATGCAGCCTTAGAGTGGTGGAATACCATTCTTTAGTCCAGAGGAAGTGGTAGGGTTTACAGTATGGAATGGAACAACTTTGAGGAAATGGTTGAAAGGAAATTCTGTCCTCCTAATGAAAAGGAACAGATTGCTAATAAATTCCTAAATCATGGAATGATTGGGGTAGATTGCAGGGAATATACTACCACATTCTTTGAATATGCAAGGATAGTACCAACCCTAGCCTCACCAGAACCGGTATTAATCTCCCGTTACATCTAGGGATTTATCAGTGAGATCAGACATGTAGTCAAAGCAGCTAGACCACAAACCATAGAAGAAGCAGTAGAACTTGCCAATACCCTGACAGATGAATTGGTACGTACGCAAGAGGAAAACCAGAAAAAGAACCTAGCTCACAATATAACCCAAGAACTAAGTTATGGTAATTCCTATCGACGAAAAAGGACAGGTTCTTCTTCTTTACCCCACTACAAGTACTGTAAAAGGAAACACTCAGGAAAATGCTCGATATAATGCAACTTCTGCAAAATATCAGGGCATAAGGAAGAAGACTGTAGGAAGAATGCTAACGTTAGAATATGCTACAATTGTGGAGAAGCTGGTCAAATTAAACCGAACTGTCAGAAACTAGCTCTGGCGGCAAACAACAAAGCAAAGGCAACAAAAGGACCCAAGAAGAATGCCAGAGCATTCGTTCTGACTGCTGAAGAAGCCAAGATGATTCCAGATGTGATTGCCGATACGTTTTTAGTTAATGATGTTTATGCTAAAGTATTATTTGACTCTGGTGCAAACCAAAGTTTTATCAATACTTCTTTCTGCAAACTTCTCAATCAACCATTAACTAAACTTCACTAAGACTGTCTGGTGGAGACAGCAAATGGAAATTCTATCGAAATAAGCGAAATCCTGCAGGGAACAAGGATAGAAATTTTAAGTCATAACTTTAATACTAACCTTTTTCCAATGGATCTAGCCGGATTCGATGTCGTGTTAGGAATGGATTGGTTGGGAGCCAATCAGGCAAGAATATTATGTGATCAAAAGTCTGTACAAGTAAGTACACCAACTGGCGAAAGGATCACAATTAAAGGAGATAAGCCAACACGGACAGCAAAATTCATCTCTGTGATGAAAGCTGCAAGTTATGCATGGAAAGGAGGAATGGTGTATATGATTTCAGTAATCATTAACACTAAAGGAAAAGAATTAAAAAATATTCCTGTAATATCTAAATTCTCTGATGTCTCTCCAGAAGAGTTACTTGGATTACCATCAGATCGTGAGGTTGAATTTAGAATTCATCTAATACTAGGAACGACATCTATTGCCAAAGCACCATATCGACTAGCGCCAACAGAGATGCAGGAATTAAAGAAACAGCTTGACGAACTACTTGGAAAAGGTTTCATACAACCTAGCTTATACCATGGGGTGCCCCGGTGTTATTTGTCAAAAAGAAAGACAGATCGATGCGTATGTGCATTGACTACCAAGAAATGAATAAGGTTACAATTAAAAATCGGTACCCACTACCGAGAATCGATGACCTGTTCGATCAACTTCAAGGAGCTCGATTCTCTTCTAAGATTGACTTACACTCAGGATATCATCAATTGAAAGTACAGGAAGAGGACATTCTTAAAACTGCTTTCAGAATGAGGTACGGTCATTATGAATTTACCGTCATGCCATTTGGTTTAACCAATGCCCCCGCTGCATTCATGGACATGATGAACATAATATGTAAACCATACCTGGATAAGTTTATAATTGTCTTTATATTCTAATTTACTCTAAGAGTAAGGAAGATCAGGCGGAGCATTTGCATATACTCCTGACATTATTGCGAAAGGAAAAGCTTTATGCTAAATTCTCAAAATGTGAATTCTGGTTGCAAGAAGTACAATTCCTTGGACACTTGGTTAATCATGAAGGAATTCATGTGGATCCTACAAAGATCGAAGCAATTAACAAATGGAAAGTCCCTGAGTCACCTACAGAAGTGAGAAGTTTTCTTGGATTGGCAGGATATTATAGACATTTTATTCAAGATTTTTCTAGAATAGCCATTCCATTTACCAAACTAACTTGTAAATCAGTTAAGTTTGAATGGGGACCAAAACAGGAAGAAGCATTCAGGATTTTGAAGCAAAAGTTAACCAACGCCCCAATACTTGCTTTGCCAGAAGGAACTGGAGACTTTGTAGTCTACTGTGACGCATCTAAGTTAGGATATGGATGTGTGCTGATGCAACGTCAAAAAGTAATTTCCTATGCCTCTAGACAGCTTAAGAAGCATGAAGAAAGTTATACAACCCATGATCTAGAGTTAGGAGCAATAATTTTTGCCCTTAAGATTTGGAGACACTATCTTTACGGTAGTAAGTTCGTTGTATTCACAGATAATAAGAGTTTAAGATATGTCTTTGGGTAAAAGGAATTAAACATGAGGCAGAGACGTTGGATGGAAATCCTTAGTGATTATGATTGTGATATCCAGTATCATGCAGGAAAAGCTAACGTAGTAGCTGATGCTTTAAGTCGCAAGTATCATGAAAAGCCAAAAAGAGTGCGTGCTCTTAGACTAAACCTGTAAGTAGATTTAAATGAACAAGTGAAATAAATAGAGGAAACAGCAATCAAGGATGATGCTGAAGGTTTGAAAGGAATGATTAAGGAATTAGAGAAAGGAATAGATGGAATTTGGAGATTCCATAAGAAAAGGATCTGGATACCTACCCAAGGAAGCCTACGAAACCGAATTTTAGAAGAAGCCCATAAGTCCAAGTATACGATGCATCCTGGAAGTGATAAGATGTATCAAGATTTAAGAAAGAATTTCTGGTGGATAGGAATTGTTATGGGTAGTTTTCTAGACATATATCCTGACTAATATTCTGGCTCTGATTGTTTATTTGTGATCAGCATACCGGATCAGGATATTGGTAACATCCTGATACGATATCCTGGTAGTGACTAATTTAACCATGTGCAGATTGAAAGGTGTAAGTCTCTAAAGTTCAAGTGGACTCCTTCTCCTCAAGACTCGGGCAAATCAGTTGGATTATAGACGTTGAAGCCGGAAGACGTGGACTACAACGTTCACCTGAGGAATATTCGCTGAATCAAGGAATAATAGGCTAGTTAGTTAGTTTATTTTACTATAAATGGATTGATCAGATCAGATAGAAACACACACAATCTCTCGTACACTCTTCTCTCTAGCTGCAAACACTCACATTACACTTACATTTGTATTGCATTCGCATTGTAACACTTAGTTGATTCGTATCATATCCTGCACTGTATCCTGACATTTGAAGCAATAAGAAGAACAAGGCAGCTGCGATTGTCAGCTCCCAAGGTTTTGTGCCGGCGATCTAGATTGATCAAGGGCTTTCCTCGTACATCTCGTGTCACCCTTTACATTTTCGCTCATTGTTTGATCATAGATACAACTCGATATCCTGAGCCGTATCCTGAAACTATTTTTGCAAACAACTTAATTTACATATTTTCAACACATTTTTCCAGCACACTACCTCACTTAACTAATTTGATCACTTAATTGCCTCGGTAATTTTTGACCAAAACAATTTGGCGCCCACCGTGGGGCAAGTGGTGCTATTTCTACTAAAAAGCTTTTGCGAAGTCATTACTTGGTTTTCTATTTTCAAAACTTTTTACTACACTGTTTTCAATGGCCTCGAGATCAAACATGAGCTCTTCCACCGTGTCTACTACAACCTCTACAACGATTGGTTCGGTGCTTCCACCACCTCCTCCGAGATCGCAAGCCTCTTCTCAAGAAACTAAAATTCATGTGGCTCGGGATGTTATCCCCGCTCGCAATATTCAGGGATCCGGTCCTGTTTTGGCCTCTAATGAAGAAATTCTAAATTTGTTTGGTAGTGTATAGGAACAAATGAGGCAGCAGCAGGAGGCCAACCAGATGCTGATAAGAGAGATACAACTCTTGAAATCCAGCTCAAGCAGACCTGCTGAGGATACTATCACTCCCTTGCAACCCAGAGCTTTGAACTTCAGTTCTGTAGTATATACTGAAGATAACAGGGGGAATACTGTGCCTAGCCATTTCCAGAATCATACTCCTGAGATACCCTCTTCGGTCAGGGTGTTAACTGTGAGAAGCTCAGGATATGCTTCACGATATGGCCAGAATCCTCAGACTGGTAACATATCTAATAATAATAATAATACTTTTGCTACTAACGGTGTTGGATCTTTGCAGGATGCAGGTATGACGTCAGCACTTTCCAGGGAGCTTCAGAAATTGAACGATATGATATCCAGTGTACCTGGGGTGGTCCAAACCAATTCCAGAAGTATCCCAAGACAGCCACAGAATATCCCGGTTTGCGCGTCCTATTTGTGATGCTGAAATCCCAAAAAGATTTCAGACCCCCAACATGTAGCTCTATGACGGAACCACGGATCTTGAGGAGCATATTGCCTACTATAGGGAACGGATAGAAATCAACCCTATTCCTCCGGATCTCAAGGAAGCATGCCTGTGCAAGGGTTTTGGTTCTACCTTAACAGGATCAGCCTTAAAATGGCTCTTAAATGTTCCTCCTAACTCAATTATATCATTTGCTCATTTAGTGAATTTATTTAATAGTCAATTTTCTTGCAGTCGAAGTTTTGAGAAACTAACCAGTGATCTTTACAGGATAACTCAAGGACCTCAGGAATCCTTGGGGGATTATGTGAACAAATTTAGCCGAGAATCCTTAGATATCCCACATCTTGATGTTGCAACAGCTGTGTAGGCTTTCAAGATGGGATTGCAAAAAGATTCTCAATTTGACCAGGATCTTGTAATGAATCCCTGCAGGAATCTGGATGAAGCTCGTAACAGGGCTTTAAGATACATTCGGCTTGAGGATGACAAAAAGATGCAAGAAAGGATGAATTCATCCACAACCTATGAGTTAACCAACAGGAAATCAGAATCCTCGTATTAACCATATCGCTCTAAGCCATATGGCAGAAATGACAGCAAAAAAGTGAATGCTGTTGAAGACGAGGATCTTGAGGATTATCCTGAGTTGTCTGAATATTGTTTTTCTGTTAATATACCTGAACTAATGTATGCTATGCAGGGTTTAGGAGACAAAGCAAGATGGCCCCGGAAAAATCAACAAAAAGCTTATTGGAAGGATAAGTCCAAATGGTGTGCCTTCCATGAGGATTTCAGACATGTTACTGAGGATTGCATCGCTTTGAGGAAAGAAATAAGCTATCTCTTGAGCAAGGGATATCTGAAGGACCTCTTGGGAAGAAAGAAGAATAAGATTCAGGATCCTGAGAAGGATCCTGAGTGAGCAGCATTACCTCCTGCGGATGCAAAAATAATTAACTTTATTTCAGGAGGATCCAACATTTGCGGGACGTCATATTCTACGGCAAAAAGACACGCGAAGGAAGCCAAGGCAGAAAGGGGAGATAGGCCAACTAGGATGTCAACCCTCACAACTGATAAAGTGATCACGTTCGATAGCGATGACAGGGATACTGTTCAGGATCCTCACCATGACGCTTTGGTAATAACGTTATATGTTGCTAACCATTTCGTGTGCAGGATACTGGTGGATAATGGCAGCTCCGTCAACATAATTCAGCTGGAGACATTGAAGAGGATGAATGTATCCCCGATGGATATTACATTGAAATCCATTGTGCTTGTCGGTTTTAGTGGAGAAGTTAGGAATACTGTAGGGGAGATAAAGTTGCCTGTATATGTTGAAGGGGTCAACTCAATGCAGCGCTTTTGTGTCATGGACTCCCTATCCTGCTACAATATTATATTAGGTAGGCCTTGGATCCATGATATGAAAGTTGTGCCGTCAACCTATCATCAATGCATCAAGATACCTACCCCTTGGGGAGTAGTAAAGGTGGAAATTGATCAATAGGAAGCAAAAGAGTGTTATTCTTCTTCGATGAAGTCCTTGACAAAGCCTAGTGCAACATAGCAATTAAAGATGCGAGGCCAGGATATCATGGAGGCTTCGAAACAGGATGTGAAGAAAGATATCCTGGATCAGGATAATCCGGATATCTCCGTGCTCGTAGGACGCAATATCCCTCAGGATATTGAAAACCAATTGACTAACTTTTTGAAATGCAGGATGTCAACATTCGCGTGGAAACACAAGGATATGACAGGAACTTCCAAGGATATTATAACTCACAAGCTCGGAATTGATAGGTCTTTCAAGCCTGTCCAACAGAAACGAAGGAAATTTGCTCCAGAACGGAACACAATCATTCAGGAAGAAGTTGAAAGACTGTTAAAAAGCATGATGGTTAGGGAAGTAAAGTTTCCCAAATGGCTGGCAAATGTAGTTGTCGTACAAAAGAAAAACGGGAAATGGAGAGTCTGTGTAGATTACACAGACTTGAACAAAGCCTGTCCCAAATAACCATTTCCTCTACCTCACATTGATTCAATGGTGGATGCTACTGCTGGACACGAGATGTTAACCTTCATGGATGCCTCTTTAGGATTCCAACAGATCCAAATGGAACCCTCGGATCAGGAGGATACTGCTTTCATGACAACGACAGGTATATATTGTTATACCGCTATGCCTTTTGGTTTAAAAAATGCAGGTGCAACATATCAGAGATTGGTGAACATGATATTTAAAGACAAGCTGGGGGACACCATGGAAGTGTACATCGATGACATGGTAGTAAAATCTAAGAAGGCTGAGGATCACCTCCAGGATATCAAGGGAGCATTCGATATCCTGGACCAATACAACACGAAGCTGAATCCTGCCAAATGCCATTTTGGAGTGGGGGCAGGAAAGTTTCTAGGATACATGGTGACGAAAGGGGGATAGAAGCAAGCCTGGAATAGATTAAAGCTATCTTGGATATCAAGTCACCTTCAAAAATGAAGGATGTTCAAAGATTAACAGGGCGAGTGGCAGCATTAAATAGGTTTATCTCAAGATCCTCGGAAAAATGCAAGGAATTTTATGATATCCTGAAAAAGAATAAGAAATTCGAATGAGGAGAGAAGCATGAAATAGCCTTGCAGGATTTGAAGCAGTATCTTTCAACCGCACCTTTATTGATGAAGCCTGAGGATGGTGAACCGTTATCCCTGTATCTTGCAGTATTAGGGAATGTAGTAAGTGTTGTCCTTGTAAAGGATCATGAAGGTCAGTAGTATCCTGTCTGTTATGTTAGTAAAAGTTTATTAGATGCTGAAACTAGATATTCTCATTTAGAAAAATTGATATTGGCCTTAGTTATGGCATCAACAAAGCTTAGACATTACTTTGATACACATAGGATTCATGTTAAAACTAACTATCCTGTTAAAAATGTGCTTAGGAAACCCGAGATGTCAGGTAGGATGGCTAAGTCGTAAGTAAAATTAAGTGCCTATGATCTAGTGTATGAACCTAGAAATGCCGTAAAGTCTCAGGCTTTAGCTGACTTTGTGGCTGATTTCAGTAGTGATATTCAAAATGAAGTAGACCTAGAAGTGCAACAACTAGGGGAAAACTTAGAATCCTTAAGACTATATACTGATGGTGCATCTAATGTAAGAGGTGTGGGTTTAGGTATACTACTAAAATCGCCACAGGGGGACATATTACCCCAGGCTGTTGGATGTGAGTTTCCTGCCACTAATAACGAGGTTGAATATGAAGCTTTAGTTGCAAGATTAGAATTGGCTAAGAGTATAAATATCAAGAATTTACAAGTATTTGTTGATTCCTTGTTAATTACTAATCATTTTAATGGGACCTATGCAGTCAACGGTGAGAAGTTAATCAAGTATCTCGAAATCCTCAAAAAATTAGCAGGATATTTCGATGTTTTTACACTTGAACAGGTACCCAGAGAGGATAATAATGAAGCTGATGCGTTGGCAAATCTAGGATCATCAGTCAGGATACCGGAAGGAACCCAAATACCAATATTAAATGTCCTGTATCTTGTGACGAATTCTCAGGATAAGGAGGTAGTAAGCGTTCAGGATCCTAATAATGAGTATCCCGAGGAGGATCCTAAGTCCTGGACGGCTCCGATCATGAGATATCTCAAGGAAGGGTACATCCCAAAGGATGAAAATCCTATGGCCTTTAGAATGAAGGTATCGCGATTCGCTATTATAAATAATGTTTTGTATAAGAAATCTCTTGCAGGACCATATCCAAGGTGCTTGGAGGATCCCGAAACCAAAGAAGTGCTTCAGGATATACACGAAGGGGATTGTGGTAACCATACTGGGGGCAGGTCGTTATTCTCAAAGGTATTAAGAACATGATATTATTGGCCGACGATGAGGAAAGATGCTGCAGAATATGCTCGAAGGTGTGATGCATGTCAAAGACATAGTAATATATTACATCAGTCTGCTGAACCACTGTATCCTATTGTTTCCCCTTGGCCATTCATGAAGTGGGGAATGGATATAGTAGGAAAGTTGCCAAAGGCTCCAGTAGGGAAATTCTTCATGTTGGCAATGACTGATTATTTCTCTAAATGGGTTGAAGTTGAAGCATTTGTTCAAGTTAGAGACCAAGAAGTAGTATCCTTTATAAAAAGGAATATTCTGACCAGATTTGGAATACCAGCCGAGATAATCTGTGACAATGGTTCTCAGTTTATAAGTAAAAGGACTAATGACTTTTGCAAGAGTTGGGGAATTAAAATGATCACATCTACACCGGTACATCCTCAAGCAAATGGACAAGCAGAATCCTTAAACAAGATAATTGTCAACAATTTAAAGAAAAGGCTTGGAGCTAAGAAGGTAAGATGGGCAGAAGAATTACCCTTTGTTTTATGGGCTGATAGAACAACAGTGAAAAGTGCAACTGGCCAAACCCCATTTTCGTTAGTATTTGGAGCAGAAGCAGTAATCCCAACAGAAATGGTGGTACCAACGGCGAGATCCAACCTCCGGAATTCTGAGTAGAATCCTGAAGCCCTTTGCCAGGAATTGGATACTATTGATGAAACAAGAGATGCGACAAAGCTAAGAATGGCAGCATATCAATAGAGGATATCCAGAGCGTATAACAAGAATATAAGGACTAGGAGGTTCCGAATTGGAGATTGGGTGTTAAGAAAAGCTTTTCAGAATACTATGAATCCTACTGATGGAAAGTTGGCTCCAAAGTGGGAAGGACCCTATGAGATTGAATCAGAATCAGGGAAAGAAGCATACCGACTCAAGAATATGGAAGGGGATATGCTACCAAGATCCTTGAATGCCATACACCTAAAGCTCTATTTCAAGTGAGTTTAGAATTTAATTTCTAACTCAGAACGGTATGAATTCTATCTCTTTTGATGCATTTGATATTTATTCTTTTAAACCCAATACTGACTTAAGCATCGGAGGGGTGTTAGCCAGGCTAACACCCACCTTAGTTTACAATTGTTTTGCAGTATATGCTTCGGAATATGGCTCCAGGATACATACTCAGGATATTTCGAAAGATTAGAGGATTGCCCCCCTCTCTCACGATTAAGGGATCCTGATCCCTTCACAGGTTTAAAGGTATTCACCTTTCTCTCGTATTGGGTTTAAACACCCCGCCTGGAGCGCATGTTATCTAGGGATACTTCAAGATAGTGGGACCAGTCCATGTAAAAGTGGCTGACAATTTCGTTATTGTTGGCTATATCCTGGATCCTAAAGGTATATGAGGATTGATCACCCTCTCTCGCGAAAAGGTATTTTCATACTCTCTAAGGTTTAAGGTTTTCACCTTTTTAAGTCTTGGAGTTTATACACTCCCGCCTGTAGCGCATGAAAATTTGGGATTTTCCCCATAATACTTATGGGTTTATCCCCAAAACAGTAAGGATTAATCTCCAGTAATTTTAGGGTTTATCCCCTGTAACACAAGAATTGTTCAAATAATTGGAACTAATGACCAGAAAATTTCTAAGTGTTCCAAGGCATTATGCACAGGGGACATTCCTACCGAGGCAACTGCGTAAAACTCAAAGGATCAAGCTAGGACCTAGTACACTAAGTATCTCAGATTGGGGACATCGTCGTTGGAAAAATTACAAAAGGATTGAAATTTTAAAAATAGGGTTACACCTATTTCTGGTATGATCCTTCCTTTATAAGTCCTATTTGAATCTTAGAAACTATGTTTGACAAAAGCTTAAGCATACTGATTAGGATATATTCTCAGGATGTAATCTCAGAATATGTTTCAGGATATTTGTTTGGAATATTTGGGATGTAATGCTTGGGTTGAAAACTAAAATCATATTCTAGTCAAACAAGTGTTATAAAAAACAAACTTAGTAAAATAAAAATAAACTGTCCTTTTTCTTTGGAGACTTTATTTAAATTATTTGAATTATAAAAACCCTATTTGACAAAAGTCTTTATAGGACATTTGCGAGGATACTGATCAAGATATTTTCATAAGGCATTTGAAATATTGCACTAAGTTTGGAACGTTGGAATTTAAACTAAAGCGATGCATAACAAGAATTAAAAGACAACAACGAATAAGGCAAAAGGAAGTTATATTATTAACATGTCAAAAGTTATGCTTTTGGTTTCACCTCAAACCAAGATCCCTCCACCAAAAGCACGATTAGTTCCTTACCATATTTACTTAACAGATTGAAGGTTTCTTCTCAAACCGAGACCCATCCGCCTTCAACTGTTATATTGTTCAAAATAAACGATACTGATTGATGACCAAGGGCTTCATCCTGAAACCCACGACCCATCCACCTTTGGTCATCATATTGTTCAAAGACAGGAAAAGTAAATTGTTCAGACAATCACAACCATCAAATCTAAAAAAGTGGGCTCCAGCCTTGGCACGTATATCCATCATCGCCTACTTCGCTGCTTAAGGAGCAGCACCTTCTTGACAAGCAACATCTTCCCCAGCGCCTGCACCAGCATCACCCTTCGGGTTCTTCTCAGCATCGCCACCAGCATCGACCACCTCCTATTCCACCTTAGAAGGCTCCTCACTAGCATGCTTTGCAGGATGTTCCACAGGATTGCCTCCAAGATCCGCTAATTTCGCTTCCCAAGCCTTGACGTTCCAGGAGGGGCATTCGAAGCCCAAGGCTTTGGCCTCATAGGCCATCCTCTATCTGGCTTGGAGAAGGGAAACAACAACAGATCCTTTGAGGCCGCCCCGATAAGAACTCATATCCTGCTGGTATTGAAGATGAGCAGCATCTAGCCTGGCTTGAGCATCCTCATTAGCTTTTTGAATGGCAGCTTGGTGCTCCTGGGTCATTGCCTTGAATTTATCTTCATAGTGCTGAGACTTGGCAGCAGCGATCACCCCTTGGTCAGCGATGGTGGTTTCGGCTTTCTTGAGCTTGATCTCCAGCATCTTGTTAAGCCCACAGGCCTCTTCATACAAGTGCATGAGACGTTCCAGGCCCTGCAATCAAAAGTACAGGTATCAATATGTATAAGATGTCCAGGATAATAGTTAACATACATGTGCAGGATATCAGATGAGAATTTTTACCTGGTTAAGAAATGAAATCATAAACCCACTGGCTTCATTGAATCCATAGTTCTCGTACGGGAAAGTCTCGGAGGTAGCCGGAGAATCTGTTTCCTTCCTCTTCCGGGCGCTGGAAGCACGAGTCCTGGTGGCTGGAGGAGGCTTGGGAGTGGTAACGGCTTTCAAACTGCTGGGCCTGGAAGACGTGGGGGCTTTAGGGCTTGGTTCCTTCTTCACCGAGATGGGAGCGAAGTAGCTATCCAATTCATCGAGATCGAAGACCTCTGGAGCTTTGACTGGTGCTGCATAAAAGGGAAAAACATCTAACTCTTGAGTATTTATAAGTTATTATATTTATTTCATGTATAATGTACTTACCAGACATGTCGGAGCTGGATCTTTGGCTTGAACTTGCAAATTACAGAGAAAATGTTCTCTCCCTTTCCGGGAGTTGGTAAATGCTTTTGATTCTCGGATCTGATTCAGCGCTTGTGGGGGGGGGGCAGTTCTTTGAAATTTGTTGCACAAGAAATAGGGATGTCAGTTCAGGATATAACTTCAGGATACGGTTGGGGATATTTCTAGAACCCTAAATCCTACCAGAAGTTAACCACTTCACTAGAAGATCAAAACCTCCAATGATAGAATCCCTTTTTACAAAAAAGAACTTTCGTTGCCATTTCTCCTCGTTTTTTGTGGCTTTAAGAACGAGAGGATTTTTGGAGGTTGAGAAAAGGAGAAAATGACTATTGCCATGAGAACAAAGGCGATAGGCTATCGGGAGATCTTCAATGCAGAGGTCGAAATAAAACGAGATCTTATTTCGTCCAAGGTCACCAGCACGCGCCAAACCATGGGCATGGTTTGGGCATAACTAACACCGGTGAGTTCGAAGAAAGAGATATAAAAGCCGGAAAGGGGTATCAGAGTCCGATAGAGAAAGGGTAAGCCAAGAGGCACACCCATTCGCTGGAAGAAAAATCCGATCGGACTTCTTTGTCGGAAGGACGGATGATTGTACCGACAGGGAAAGCGCCGGAAGCTTGTAGGACAGCAATGTCAGCATTATCGAATGAACAGACCTCTTTCTCGGGTTCTTTAAGAAGGTTTTGGGCTTCGAAGGTCGGGATTGAATCATCTATGTGGGATCTCTTTCTACTAGCCATGAGGGATTTCTGTGAAGAAAAAACAGAGAAGAAAGAAAGAGAGGGAATTTACCTGAAGATTCCGATGAAGATGGTGGTTTATGAAACAAGAAGAGAGAAGATATAGGGGCTAAATGGATAGCCATCGAGTAGAAAGCGCTTGGGAAGTTGCACACTGTCACTTCAAGAGTCCAATCATATTAATTGCCTTGATTCACGAGATAAGCTTTAAAATATATTCATTGGAATTGGTATACCAACATATATATTTTGGGGACAATTGTTATGGGTAGTTTTCTAGACATATATCCTGACTAATATTCTGGCTCTGATTGGTTATTTGTGATCAGCATACCGGATCAGGATATTGGTAACATCCTGATACGATATCCTGGTAGTGACTAATTTAATCACGTGCAGATTGAAAGGTGTAAGTCTCTAAAGTTCAAGTGGACTCCTCCTCAAGACTCGGGCAAATCAGTTGGATTATAGACGTTGAAGCCGGAAGACGTGGACTACAACGTTCACCTGAGGAATATTCGCTGAATCCCGGAATAATAGGCTAGTTAGTTAGTTTATTTTACTATAAATGGATTGATCAGATCAGATAGAAACACACACAATCTCTCGTACACTCTTTCTCTCTAGCTGCAAACACTCACATTACACTTACATTTGTATTGCATTCACATTGTAACACTTAGTTGATCCGTATCATATCCTGCACTGTATCCTGACATTTGAAGCAATAAGAAGAACAAGGCAGCTGCGATTGTCAGCTCCCGAGGTTTTGTGTCGGCGATCTAGATTGATCAAGGGCTTTCCTCGTACATCTCGTGTCACCCTTTACATTTTCACTCATTGTTTGATCATAGATACAACTCGATATCCTGAGTCGTATCCTGAAACTGTTTTTGCAAACAACTTAAATAACATATTTTCAACACATTTTTTCAGCACACTACCTCACTTAACTAATTTGATCACTTAATTGCTTCGGTAATTTTTGACCAAAACAGGAATGAAAAAGGATATAGCAAATTATGTTGCTAAATGTCTAACCTGTTCCCAGGTTAAAGCTGAATATCAGAAACCTTCAGGATTACTTAGCAATTAGAAATGCCAATTTGTAAATGGGAACTGATAACAATGGACTTTGTTACCAAACTATCCAAGACACGAAAAGGTAATGATACAATCTGGGTGATTGTCGACAGATTGACTAAATCTGCTCATTTCTTACCAATGAAATAAACTTTCAGTATGGAACAGTTAGCCAAGCTGTATGTAAATGAAATAGTTTCATTACATGGAATTCCTTTATCTATTGTGTCTGACAAAGACAACCCTTTTACTTCTCATTTTTGGACAAGTTTCCAAAAATCAATAGGAACCCGATTGAATCTAAGTACAACTTATCATCCCCAAACGGACGGACAAAGCGAAAGAACAATTCAGACAATGGAAGATATGCTTAGAGCCTGTGTGATTGATTTTGGAGGAAATTGGGATGAACATTTACCTTTAATGGAGTTTTCTTACAACAATAGCTATCATACCAGCATTAATGCTGCACCATTTAAAGCACTCTATGGACGGAAATGCTGAACGCCAATATGTTGGGTAGAAATTGGAGAAAAGCAACTGTCAGGTCCTGAGATTATACAAGAAACAACTGAAAAATTATTCAAGTCAAGGAAAGACTGAAAGCAGCACGAGATCGTCAAAAGAGTTATGCAGATAACATACGCAAACCAGTATAATTTCAAGTTGGAGACAAGGTATTGTTAAAAGTTTCTCCATGGAAAGGAATTGTCAGATTCGGTAAAAGAGGAAAGCTAAGCCCAAGGTGTCACACCCCGATATTTCCACGTATTACAGGTGGGCCCAGTGGGGAGTATCGTGACGTAGTTGATATCGTCATAGTCAAACAACACAAATTTAAATGCACAGCGGAAGCAAAAGATAGATTCATTTCAACTGAATAAATTGTAATATCAAGTATCACAAAATATTTGAAACAGATCCGCAGGCGGATCGAAAGCAAAAGGAAATTATTCAACAGACTTTAACATCTAGATCTTGCGAGACTTGATTATTGATGCCTGGAGTAGCCAGCCTATTACGTATAGTACCTGCACTTAGCCTTCTTGGAAAATACGTCAGTTTACACTGGTAAATACAACTTAACTGACTCATTTTGAAAATAGTTGGAAAATTAATTTGAATGCACTTAGGCAAAAATATCATTTATAACTTGGGACAATTATATAAAAATAATCTTGTATACAGATTTACTTATTTGTCGTCCATTAGGGTCGGTTTGTAGGGTCGGACAAGATTAACTGACACGCCACAGGTATAATGCCCACAAGGTTGATTCCTTTAAGTGGATTACCAGTTTTTACATAATGCAACTGTCAGGTGTACGCCTACACCCCGTGCTTAGGTCAGGACCATTTCTTTGAATGATGCAAAGGATATCCGGGACATGGTCATTTAACCCCCAAAGGCCATACACCAAATAATACAGATTAAAACGGTTTATGTAAATACATCAATCACAATCCGATTTAAATGACTACACACCCGACCAAGCGGTACTTTTATAGTACCGTATCCCAATCCCGTATAGGGAAAATAAGTTAAGAGTATTTACCTGAGCAAAGTATAAATCAAAAAAAGCAAGTGCACGTAGCATTTACCGGGCTCCTAATCTGGAACGAAGGTTTTTAATAACCTATTAGATTCCTAACGGGTCTTTAATTAAGTCTAAACTTAGACCGGTTGGTTTTAAAAGAGGATACGGTCCAAAAACGCATGATTAAGCGAAGACCGGATTAGAATGTGGTTTAGACCTGACAAGCTTGGATACTTGATTAATATGGGTAAGCTAAACACATTCTGGATTTTGAGATGAAAATGATATGGTTTGACCCGTTTCGGCTATTATATGCAAACTAGTTACATAAGCCGATCCGAACGCGAAAACTGCGTAACGGGTAACCAAATGAGTCATGTACAGGTTTCCTAAGTTAATATGCCTTAAATATGTTGTGACATCAGTAAGATATCTTCTATTATGCCCCAAATGAATTTAAACTCAAATTATGCCCCGTAAGGGCATTTTGGTCATTTAAACGGTTATAAAAGAGTTTAAATATAAATCTGAGTTTCAGATCTGATATAATCAGTAAAAATACTTAATTTACTAAGTTATATCAGTAGGGTATTACCTATATGTGAAATTTGTCATTTATAACCAAACTATGTACCGAAAGGGCATTTTGGTAATTTCACCTAAGGTTTAAAGATCAAATCTGGAAATCTGAGTTTAAAACTCTTGCTTACTGCTAAAGTATAAAAATTTACTTAAAACATCAGTTGGTATCAAGTCTTACATATCTAAAATGGTTTTAATACATACTATGCGTTTAAAACGCGTAAATTGGCGGTTTTAAGCGATTTCCGGGTTTTATAAGAAAAGCTGATATTTTTATAATTCCAGAAGGCTTAAAATATTCTATTTATTATATTAGATCAGTAGAAAAGGGTTTGGTATCAAAAGGATTGGTAAAACTCATTTTATAGCCTAAAAGGGTATAACCGGCAATTACGAATCAAGATTAGAACTATATGTTATGCTTAGCCTAAAAATAAATAAAAATCTCCAAAAATCCCAAAATATTATTTTATATCAGTGGGTAAAAAGTTTGGTATCAAAATTTGGGTTTAGATAGGCTATATGCTAAATACGCCATTTATTTACTAAAAAGCTTTCTAATTACGCTATTGAGCATAACTCCTAATCTAGACCTCAAACTGATGTCAAATTTTAGGTACAAGTTTACAAATCAGTAACTAAGGTTTCTATTCTTTTACTTTTTCAAAAATCTCGCTTTAAGGTCAAAAGGGCATAATAGTCAACATTTAAGCATTTAACGGAAACATGCATATGAATCGGATAACTAATGAACCAAGTTGTATAATCACAGAGGGTTATACTTATATGAAACCTGGTCCTAATAAAGCTCTAAGACATTTCTAAACTATGCTCTAATGGGTCAGAACTGAAAGTCAAAGCAAAAGTCTACTTTTGCGACTTTTGGTTCCAAACCGAGCTTAAACTGAAAATTGTCGAGTTGAACATGCTTAGACATGTTCTTACATTAATTACCAAGTTATATTAATGACAAAATAGGTTGCATAGCTTCTACATTACTAATTATGCATTTATTTGAAAATTAGTTTTCTGTTGACTTTTTAAGATTAACTTTGACCCGACAATTGACCTAATTAGAGTGGGAATCAGAGGGTGCCCTTTTAAGGGTTTATTGTCCACATAATTACCAACTCATAGGTACTTTCAATTTGAAATTTGACTGGACAAATTAAGATTAATGACGAAGTCAAACCTTAATTACGACAGATTGACTTTAAGCTAATTAACTAAGCAAAACTGAATTAAGGAAAGTTAAGGAAGCTTACAATAGTCCTAAGCACGACTAAGAATCCCTAGGAAGTGTGCTTGAGCTCTAGGAATCTCCAAAAGTTGAGTTTGAATGGTTTTCAAAGTGTATGCCAAAGTGTTGCAACAATGGGTTCTTATATAGTGAGTTTAATTCATCAAGATCATGCCACAATAGCCTATAGATGTTCCTTGATCACTTCCAGGAGTCCCTAGGCATGGAAAAACCATCAAACAAGCCCCTAGAATCGAATACAAGGTTTCTAAGTCGGTTTAACTTGCTGAACTCGCACCTGTGCATGAATTCTGACCCGCTAAGGCTGTCGCGTAGCGCGACGGCAGAGGGGGTTGCCGGTGGCGCTACGCCAGCATGTGGGTAACCAGCCAAACAAGTTTCAGCTGTTTACATTTCAGCCCCTGGTCCTTTCAAACGTGGTTTTAAGTTTATTTCTTGCACTTTTGGTCCTCTAACTTGACTTTTAAGGGCTCCAAGACATAATTAAACATTGTTAAGTCCTTGGTTAACTTTATGATCACCTGTAAAGCCTTTAATTTCAACGTTGACGCTTTTAACCCCTCGTATACGAATATTGTCATAACTTTCTCATACTTTATCGAAACCTTGTGAAATTTTTATCACTTATTCTAGTGAGTATAATTAATTGTTACAAAGCTTCGGGTTTGCTAAAAGGTCACTCAGAGGTATACTTTAAACATGTGGACACATTTAACCCCTGTAGTTTGTAATCTCTCACTTTCTTCCACAATTAGCTTCGTATGATCCATGATTCATTCGTTTAAGGGTATAAACATCATGTAGGGTTGTTGAAAGATATATTTATCCACTGTTGACATTTTAAATCCTTTTACACACATAGATTCCTTGTTTGTCAACTTTAGTCCCTCTAAATCAATTCTTTACACGTTTAAAGTCCATGACACGTGTTGATATATTATTGGACATGTATTTTCGAGGTGTTACATCCTCACCCCCTTAGAAGAAATCTCAACCTCAAGATTTACTGAAACAAATGAGGGTACTTTTCTTTCATTGTGGACTCTACCTCCCACGTATACTCGGGACCTCTACGGGCATCCCATTTAACCTCTATAATTGGCACATGCTTCCTTCGAAGCTTCTTAACCTGTCGATCCTCGATCGACAGAGGTTTTTCCACAAATTTCAAGCTCTCATCTATATGCACATCTGTATGCGGTATGAATAGCGATTCATCAGCTAGACATTTCTTCAGATTGCAGATGTGGAATACTTTGTGAATACCACTGAGCTCTTCAGGCAAGTTTAACTTATAAGCCACTGTTCCTACACATTCAATGATCTCGAATGGTCCTATATACCTTGGGCTTAACTTACCTTTCTTACCAAATCACATAACTCCCTTCCAGGGTGATACTTTAAGCAAAACTTTATCACCAACCTCAAACTTTAGAGGTTTTTGCCTTTTATCAGCATAACTTTTCAGCCTATCCCTGGCAGCTTTCAAGTGGTCACGAATCTGGACAATCTTGTCTGTTTTTTCAAGGACTATGTCAGGTCCTGATAACTGAGCTTCTCCTACTTCTGCCCAATAAATAGGCGTTCTGCATTTCCTACCATATAATGCCTCAAAAGGCGCAGCCTGAATGCTTGTATGGTAGTTGTTGTTATAGGAGAACTCGATCAATGGCAGGTGGTTATCCTAACTACCACCTAAGTCAATCACACATGCATGAAGCATGTCTTCCAAAGTTTGGATTGTACGCTCACTCTGTCCGTCCGTATGAGGATGGCAAGCCGTACTAAAATTTAAGCGCGTGCCCAAAGACTGTTGGAAACTTTTCCAAAAATGAGATGTGTATCTAGTGTCTCTGTCCGAGATAATAGATACTGGTACGCCATGCAGAGATACAATCTTATCTACGTACAATTGGGCTAACATGTCGGAGCTATGAGTCTCCTTGATGGTAGGAAATGTGCTGACTTAGTCAGTCTATCTACTATCACCCAAATAGTATCATTTCCTTTCTTTGTCTTTGGCAATTTGGTGATAAAATCCATTGTCACCATTTCCCACTTCCAGGTGGGAAGTTAAGGCTGTTGTAGCAAACCTGACGGCTTTTGATGTTCAGCTTTGACTTTAGCGCACGTCAAACATTTAGCTACATAGGCAGCTATAGACTTCTTCAAGCCTATCCACCAATAGTTCGCCTTCAAATCCTGGTACATCTTATCAGCTCCAGGATGAACGGAATATTTGGAACTGTGGGCTTCCTGGAGGATGACATCCCGAAGTCCTCCATAAACTGGAACCCTTATTCGTCCATTTAACCTCAGGATTCCGTCCTTGCCAAAGGATAACTGTTCTTCAGTTACTCCTAGCTTTTCATCAGGGTAGTTAGCTTCCAAGACAGCTTCCTTCTGCGCAGCTAACAACCTTTCATTCAAACTATTCTTTATCTCAATGCTCTTGGCATTGATTCTTATAGGCTTTACTCTTTCCTTTCGACTTAAGGCATCGGCGACTACATTCGCCTTGCCAGGATGGTATCTTATCTCACAATCATAATCATTTAAGGTTTCCATCCAACGTCGCTGCCTCATGTTTAAGTCCTTCTGATTAAACAAGTGCTGAAGGCTCTTGTGATCAGAATAGATCACACACTTGGTTCCATATAAATAATGCCTCCATAGTTTTAGTGCGAATACAACGGCACCCAACTCCAAATCATGGGTGGTGTAATTCTTCTCGTGCACCTTTAACTGACGTGAAGCATAGGCAATGACCTTGCCTTTCTGCATCAGCACACAGCCCATACCGTTGTGTGATGCGTCGCAATATATCATAAACTCATCAATTCCATCAGGCAACGTCAATACTGGAGCGTTGCTCAATTTCTGCTTCAGAATATCAAAAGATTCTTGCTGCTTAGGCCCCCAATCAAACTTGCTATTCTTGCGGGTGAGCAAAGTCAGGGGTGCTGCAATTCTTGAGAAGTTTTCAATAAATCGTCTATAGTATCCTGCCAGTCCTAGAAAGATACGAATCTCCGTAGGCGTCATTGGCTCTTGCCAATTCATGACAGCTTCAACCATAGCGGGCTCTACTTGGATACCACGCTCACTAACAACATGTCCAAGAAATTGGACTTCACGAAGCCAGAATTCACACTTCGAAAACTTGGCATAGAGCTTTTCCTGTTGAAGCGGCTTAAGAATGCAACGAAGATGCTTCTCATTGTCAGCTTGGCTTCTTGAATAAATCAGAATGTCGTCAATGAAGACGATAACAAATTTGTCCAAGTATGGCTTGCAGACACGGTTCATGAGATCCATGAATGCGGCAGGTGCATTAGTGAGCCCAAAAGGCATCACTAGGAACTCGTAATGACCATAACGAGTCCTAAATGCAGTCTTGTGTACATCTTCATCTTTAACCTTCAATTGATGATAGCCCGACCTCAAATCAATCTTAGAAAAGTAGCTTGCCCCTTGAAATTGATCGAACGGATCGTCGATCCTGGGCAAAGGATACCTATTCTTGATAGTGACCTTATTAAGTTCGCGGTAATCGATGCATAGACGCATCGATCCATCCTTCTTTTTCACAAACAAGATTGGCGCTCCCCAAGGAGACGAACTAGGTCTAATGAAACCTTTGGCTAGCAAATCATCTAGTTGTGTCCTCAATTCCTTCATCTCTGTTGGTGCCAACCTATAAGGTGCTCTTGCGACAGGCGCTGCTCCAAGGATGATGTCAATTCTGAATTCTACTTGCCTATCTGGTGGTAAACCAGGTAGTTCTTCAGGGAAAACTTCAGGGTATTCAGAAATGACGGGAATATCTTCAACCTTGGGCTTCTGCTCATCAATGGTTACCTGTGCCATATAAATGACACAACCCTTCTTCAAACATCTAGATGCCTTGAGCATAGACACTTGCTCAGGTAGTCCATACTGGGTATCTCCCTGAATGGTAAGTGGCTCACCAGACGGAGTCTTGATCACCACTTGCTTCTTATTGCAGACGATCTGGGCTTGGTTATGCGATAACCAATCCATGCCTATAACTGTGATCACATTGTCGTCCTGAACAGCTTCCTTTGCATCCATCCGGAAGACCCTTGCATTGGTCTTCTTGGCTTCCTCAGGCTTTTTAGCGTATTTAGGGTAGTTGGTCTTAATGTGCCCTTTCTCATTGCAGTTGTAGCATGTGGCATCTTTAATCTTCTTGCAATCAATAGTCTTGTGCTCTTTAGACTTGCATAACCCACATGCAGCTGGTCCTGACTGAGACTTGGACTCAAGCCTGCATTTTCCAAAGTGGCGTTTTTGGCAAGTCGTGCACTTTGGCTTCTCCTCTGTTCGCTGATTACCTTTGTTGGGCCCAGACTCTTTCTTATGGTCCGTATTACCTTTGCGCTTCTTCTCAGATCTTCGTGAGTTATCGTCCTCACGCTTTCTCTTACTTTCTTCCGAACTCTTAAGCGATCTCAGCCTGACCGCATCCAAAGTAAGAGACAGAGAGAGATACATCAGCTGCTGACCTAAAGGTAGCAGGTCTAGATGCCTTAACCTGGCCTTTATCTCTGGGGCTAAACCCCCAATGAAGCAAGGAATTCGCTTGGGTTCCGGTGTTACCAGATACGGAACCAGCCTAGACAGGGTATTGAAACTGGTGAGGTACGCTTGACAATCTAAATTCTTCATCACCAACGATAAGAAATCTGATTCAATCCTTTCAACCTCATGCTGTGGGCAATAATTCTCTTTAATGAGAGCAACAAACTGATCCCATGTCAGATTGTATAGTGGGATCTTCCCAGCAGCCTGAATGAGAGACTTCCACCATGCTAGTGCCTCTCCCTTGAATGATTAGGATACATACTTCACTATATCCCTTTCAGCACAACCGCTGATATCAACAACTGTGTCCATTTCATCTAACCAAGTCATACAGTCAATCGCCCCTTTCTCCCCAGTGAAATCCCGGGGTTTGCAGGAAACAAATTACTTATAGGTACAAGACTTGGTACGCGGTTCATTATCGAACGCTATCCTCTTGGATGGAACACTGTGTTGGTTTGAGGAATGTTGAACATCTTCTTTCTTGGGTTCATCTTTCTTAGAGGGTGGCTTGCTATGAGCCTCTGAATGAGTCTTAGGGACAGAGTTAGTGTGGGGTGCCGGTGAGGTTCTACTATGCGTCCCACTAGATCCATTATACTGTCGCCCTATAGCTTTTGCAACAACATTATCTATCAGTGCTTGCAGTTCTGCACCGGTCATATGTATCTTAGTATTTTCATGGTTTTCCACCGGATGACTGTTTACTTCCTCCGATCTAGCCATGTAGCTTAATTGCTACATAAAATCAAATAAGGACAAGGTTTATATAGAAGCTTATACAGTTTTATCGTTCTTGACGATTTATTAACCATGGTCTTTAATAACTATTTTTGGTTAATTTGTTAAGTACATACATATTCAGGATCTTTATCATAACCCTAAATTATAAGTTAATAATAGCATAAAAAGGCCAAGTCACGTAGACAAGTTTAATTTATAAGCCCAGATTTTATGGAATTAAGGCTTGAATCAAAGTTCATTACCTTTCTTTGACATGGAGTTGTAGGCTACCACTGTCTTTAGTCTCAGAGGACGTTAATTATAGCCCGTAGGCACTTCATCTTTAGAGGGATGATTATTTTAATAAGGAAAATTGGAGTAATCCAATTTAAGGGTGACTTATGCGATTTTATCGAATCACATTTTTGCCACTAATGTTAACATGTCTTCAGATGTTAACAAGGATTTGAATCTTTTGAATAGGTTCTACCATCTTGGCCATGTCTGCAACGACATTTAGACTAGGTTTTACCATTAAGATTCTTTTAATATTTAACGCAGAACAATCCTAAATTGAGATGTTAACAAGGATCTGAATCTAATTGAGGAACTACCATCTTGACCCTGTCTTAAGGTGACATGTGAGCTAGGTCTTGTCCTTTTTAGATTTTGCCATTTTATTATAAAGGTAGATCTTATAAAAGGAATTATATTTTAAATCTAACCGTTCCATTAAAATTTAAACAAGTACATGGTTGCTCTAAACGGGACTTCTAACTGAAATGACTTGCCAATGCAGTGGCAAATCAGAAAAATATAACAAAGGAAACAAATAAGGACAAATAAAACGAATTAGGATTAGTCCTATGTTCTTTGTCTAGACTCGAGAATGTGCAACTGTGTAACTGAGATTAAACACAAAAGGCTAGTGTTTAATTCACCCAGTGTTGGCTCTGATACCAACCAGTCACACCCCAATATTTCCACGTATTACCGGTGGGCTCGGTGGGGAGTATCGTGACATAGTTGATATCGTCATAGTCAAACAACACAAATTTAAATGCACAGCGGAAGCAAAAGATAGATTCTTTTTAACTGAATAAATTGTAATCTTAAGTATCACAAAATAGTTGAAACAGATCCACAGGCGGATCGAAAGCAAAAGGAAACTGTTCAACAGACTTTAACATCTAGAGCTTGCGAGACTTGATTATTGATGCCTGGAGTAGCCAGCCTATTACGTATAGTACCTGCACTTAGCCTTTTTGGAAAATACGTCAGTTTACCCTGGTAAGTACAACTTAACTGACTCATTTTGAAAATAGTTTGAAAATTAATTTGAATGCACTTAGGCAAAAATATCATTTATAACTTGGGACAATTATTTAAAAATAATCTTGTATACAGATTTACTTATATGTCGTCCATTAGGGCCGGTTTGTAGGGCCGGACAAGATTAACTGACACGCCACAGGTATAATGCCCACAAGTTTGATTCCTTTAAGTGGATTACCAGTTTTTACATAATGCAACTATCAGGTGTACGCCTACACCCCGTGCTTAGGTCGTGGCCATTTCTTTGAATGATGCCAAGGATATCCGAGACAAGGTCATTTAACCGCCAAAGGCCATACACTAAATAATATAGATTAAAACAGGTTATGTAAATACATCAATCACATTCCGATTTAAATGACTACAAACCCGACCAAGCGGTACTTTTATAGTACCGTATCCCAAGCCCGTATAGGGAAAATAAGTTAAAAGTATTTACCTGAGCAAAGTATAAATCAAAAACAGCAAGTGCATGTAGCTTTTACCGGGCTCCTAATCAGGAACGAAGGTTTTTAATAACCTATTAGATTCCTAACGGGTCTTTAATTAAGTCTAAACTTAGACCGGTTAGTTTTAAAAGAGGATACGGTCCAAAAACGCATGATTAAGCGAAGAAAGGATTAGAATGTGGTTTAGACCCGACAAGCTTGGATACTTGATTAATATTGGTAAACTAAACACATTCTGGATTTTGAGATGAAAATGATATGGTTTGTCCTGTTTCGGCTATTATATGCAAACTAGTTACACAAGCTGATCCGAACGCGAAAAGTACGTAACGGGTAACCAAATGAGTCATATATAGGTTTCCTAAGTTAATATGCCTTAAATATGTTTTGACATCAGTAAGATATCTTCTATTATGCCCCAAATGAATTTAAACTCAAATTATGCCCCATAAGGGCATTTTGGTCATTTAAAAGGTTATAAAAGAGTTTAAATATAAATCTGAGTTTCAGGTATGATATAATCGTTAAAAATACTTAATTTACTAAGTTATATCAGTAGGATATTACCTATATGTGAAATTTATCATTTATAACCAAACTATGTACCGAAAGGGCATTTTGGTAATTTCACCTAAGGTTTAAAGATCAAATCTGGAAATCTGAGTTTAAAACTCTTGCTTACTGCTAAAGTATAAAAATTTACTTAAAACATCAGTAGGTATCAAGTCTTACATATCTAAAATGGTTTTAATACATACTATGCGTTTAAAACGCGTAAAATGGCGGTTTTAAGCGATTTCCGGGTTTTATAAGAAAAGTTGATATTTTTATAATTCCAGAAGGCTTAAAATATTCTATTTACTATTTTAGATCTGTAGAAAAAGGTTTGGTATCAAAAGGATTGGTAAAACTCATTTTATAGCCTAAAAGGGCATAACCGGCAATTACCGAATCAAGCTTAGAACTCTATGTTATGCTTAGCCTAAAAATAAATAAAAATCTCCAAAAATCCCAAAATATTATTTTATATCAGTGGGTAAAAAGTTTGGTATCAAAATTTGGGTTTAGAGAGGCTATGTGCTAATTACGCCATTTATTTACTAAAAAGCTTTCTAATTACGCTATTGAGCATAACTCCTAATCTAAATCTCAAACTGATGTCAAATTTTAGGTACAAGTTTATAAATCAGTAACTAAGGTTTCTATTCTTTTACTTTTTCAAAAATCTCTTTTTAAGGTCAAAAGGGCATAATAGTCAACATTTAAGCATTTAATGGAAACATGCATATGAATCGGATAACTAATGAACCAAGTTGTATAATCACAGAGGGTTATACTTATATGAAACCTGGTCCTAATAAAGCTCTAAGACATTTCTAAACTATGCTCTAATGGGTCAGAACTGAAAGTCAAAGCAAAAGTCTACTTTTGCGACTTTCGGTTCCGAACCGAGCGTAAACTGAAAATTGTCGAGTTGAACATGTTTAGACATGTTCTTACATTAATTACTAAGTTATATTAATGACAAAACAGGTTGCATAGCTTCTACATTGCTAATTATGCATTTATTTGAAAATTAGTTTTCTGTAGACTTTTTAAGATTAACTTTCACCCGACAATTGACCTAGTTAGAGTGGGAATCAGAGGGTGCCCTTTTAAGGGTTTATTGTCCACATAATTACCAACTCATAGGTACTTTCTATTTGAAATTTGACTGGACAAATTAAGATTAATGACGAAGTCAAACCTTAATTATGACGGATTGACTTTAAGCTAATTAACTAAGCAAAACTGAATTAAGGAAAGTTAAAGAAGCTTACAATAGTCCTAAGCACGACTAAGAATCCCTAGGAAGTGTGCTTGAGCTCCAGGAATCTCCAGAAGTTGAGTTTAAATGGTTTTCAAAGTGTATGCCAAAGTGTTGCAACAATGGGTTCTTATATAGTGAGTTTAATTCATCAAGATCATGCCACAATGGCCTATAGATGTTCGTTGATCACTTCCAGGTGTCCCTAGGCATGGAAAAACCATCAAACAAGCCCCTAGAATCGAATACAAGGTTTCTAAGTCGGTTTAACTTGCTGAACTCGCACCTGTGCATGAATTCTGACCAGCTAAGGCCGTCGCGTAGCGTGACGGCAGAGGGGGTTGCTGGTGGCGCTACGCCAGCATGTGGGTAACCAGCCGAACAAGTTTCAGTTGTTTACATTTCAGCCCCTGGTCCTTTCAAACGTGGTTTTAAGTTTATTTCTTGCACTTTTGGTCCTCTAACTTGACTTTTAAGGGCTCCAAGACATAATTAAACATTGTTAAGTCCTTGGTTAACTTTATGATCACCCGTAAAGCCTTTAATTTCAACGTTGACGCTTTTAACCCCTCGTATACGAATATTGTCATAACTTTCTCATACTTTATCGAAACCTTGTGAAATTTTTATCACTTATTCTAGTGAGCATAATTAATTGTTACAAAGCTTCGGGTTTGCTAAAAGGTCACTCAGAGGTATACTTTAAACATGTTGACACATTTAACCCCTGTAGTTTGTAATCTCTCACTTTCTTCCACAATTAGCTTCGTATGATCCATGATTCATTCGTTTAAGGGTATAAACATCATGTAGGGTTGTTGAAAGATATATTTATCCATTGTTGACATTTTGAATCCTTTTACCCACATAGATTCCTTGTTTGTCAACTTTAGTCCCTCTAAATCAATTCTTTACACGTCTAAAGTCCATGACACATGTTGATATATTATTGGACATGAATTTTCAAGGTGTTACACAAGGTATGTTGGACCTTTTGAAATTATCAAAAGAATAGGATCAGTAGCCTATCAGCTATAGTTACCAGAGGAAATGGTAGGAATACATGATGTATTTCATGTGTGTAACCTCAAGAAATGCTTAGCAGATGAATCATTGGTAATACCTCTTCAAGAGATAGAGGTAAATGAAAAACTTAAGTTTATAGAGAAGCCGATTCAGATAGAAGATAGAAGATCGAGAATCTCAAATACAAGAGATTAGTTCTGGTCAAAGTAAAATGGGATTCGAAGAGAGGACCAGAGTACACATGGGAACTGGAGTCAGAAATGCAACGGAAATATCCACACCTATTCCAGTGAATCTCGAGGACGAGATTTAAAACAAGGTGGGGAGGATATAATAACCCTTAGAAAAACACCCTAAACCACTCCATAAAAGCGAAACCGAACATGTTTAACCCTAATTTAAAAAAAAAACAAATAAAATCATGATTTTTACCCGGTCGCGGGCCGCGACAGGGTTGCCTGGATGTGTCGCGGGGCGCGACAGCTCTAACTTTGTCGGATTCCCCTTGTGCCAAGTGGCACGACACGCGTCAAGCCTAGGTTAGTGATCAGACAATCCTACCCATAGCTAGGGTGCCCTCGCGGGGCGCGATAGGACCAGGGAAGGGAGGTCGCGAGGCGCGAGAGAGCTCGGAGAATCCTATAAATAGAGCAGACATTCAAACATTTACCCTCGCTCAAATCTTTCTTTATTTCTTTCTCTCTATATAGTGTGAAAATAACAGCAAAAATACCCCTAAAACACGAAGCTCTGCCCCGTTGTAAGTATTTTAACCCCATATCACTAATTCGTTACCCTACCCGATTGATCTAGGTGTAACACCCCCGTGTTTCGAAAGTCAAAGTCAAAGTCAAGATTGAAGTCAAAGGGAGACAAGATTACTAATTGCGATCTGTCACTCCTTGCTCAATTCCTGTTTTGACTTCTTTGACTTCCAGTTAGTCTAGTTTATGCTTAACGTTAGTTGTATTATGTGGAGTATTTATTAAGAATCGAGGTTTATTCGATAATTATCACATATTTGATCGCTTTATCGCTTATCGCAATCGCGCTCATAACTCAAACTACGTGTTCTGAATATTGTTTTACGTGTGTGTGTGCCTTATGTGTTACTTGTGCATGTTTAATTATGTTATCTTATGGTGATCAATCGAAACTCAATCGTAATCGAATCGCAAATGCTAAACGCTAGTGAAATAGGATGATTGTATGTTAGATATAGTAGTTGGGATTAAAAGTAATTTGAATAGGAAACTCTATCGCATCGCAACACTTGCAATCGTAATCGAAACGACAAAACTCGTCGCACCGAACACTCGAACCAAGTGACTGATCGACCAGGCGACCACCCGATCCACCAGCCCCTTTCCACTTTGGGTAACCTTATAAATACCCCCTGTCCACATCAAACTTTCCACTTTTGCTCTCTGACGTCCGACCAGCGCTCTTACTTACTTTTTCCTCCGATTTCTCGCAATTCCGGTAAGATCTCAACTTAAATCTTGCACATCTTTGATCTACACTTGATTCTACACCTTTCTATCTTTTGAATCTTAACTTTTAACCGTGAAATCACTAGATTTGAGGTGTTCTAGGATGATGTCATCATGGTGTTCTTAGGAACTTCATGTTTTGGCCTCAATCCGCCGAAAACAACTTAGATCTAACCGATTTCCACATAAACAAACAAAGATGTTTCATAAGATTTAAACTTATTCACCAAGAAAAGGATTGAAAGATGGTTTCCAACTTTCCTTCAACTCTTTTACACTCAATGCACTCAAAACCGATAGAATCGGAGCTTGTACCGACTTTCTACTCATTCTTGCGGATGTGTTGGTTCAAGATTTGGATTCTATCCACGAGACTACCGATTTTGGGTTAACCAAGAACAACCGTCTTGAACCGGTTAACTGGTTGAACTTGGGTGATTCCTGTTCAATCGGGTCACTAGAGTCAAGATAGGGTTCTGTTGCTTAACACGTTCTCAAAACGTCTCGATAAAACGACAAACAATCAAAACAACCAAGTGTAAAAAGAACGGAACGACCAATCAAAACGTCTCAATCGGACTGTCATCCGAACGGGTTGTTACCCGATCAATTTACACCTTGGTCCCACACTTAACCTATTTTCAAAACCTTGAAGGATGAACATTGAACTAAGTGCTGGTCGATCGGATTACCACCCGAACGGACTACCACTCAACCATGAAATGATTAGACTTCAACACTTAAACAATTTTCAACATGTTCAAAACCAACGGATTGTCACCCGGTCGAACTACTATCCGATCGAACGAGAAAATGTGGTGAACTTGTTCTCGCTAAAGTGTCCAACTAATCAGGTTATCCTCCGATCGAACAACCGTTCGACCGACCGACCTGAAAGATAGAGATACTTCTATGTTTTCAAAATGCTACAACAAAAACTTCAAAAGATAAGCCATCATACACAAACACATCCCTCCCAAAGGAAGTGACAATCCACTCGAAAGGTCACCAGATCGGATGACCATCCGAGCGGACTGTCACTCGAACGACCAGCTGTCCGATCGGACTACCATCCGATCGAACTGCTGTCCGACCCACTTATACCTTGCATCGTTTTACGCGTCACTCATCGTTGTGCTATCGTTCTAATCAGGCTAACCTTACTCTCTAGCGCTCCCTTCAATCCATCAATCGTTGTAAGTATACTCGATCCCTTTTGCCTTTATGCACTTTTGGGTGTTACATAGGTTACTTATTCTAAATCACATCGAACACACTACACAATTCTTTTAACGCTAACCGTTACAGCATATTATACGTGACTTAATGAATTCTTGTTTGTTATGTTTACACATGGAATGCTGTCTACCTGCCTTAGCAACGATAGTACTATAGTTTGGACTCAGCACCTGTTCACTCAGGGGTTGTTAAGGACAATTAGTTACATGGCTCACCTTGGTGAGTGTGTATCGCGAACTGCCTTCGGCAGTCAACCCGCAGTCATTGGTATCGATAGTTTCATGTCGATAACTAACATGCCTCATTTCACTCTGTGTACGTGCTGGTTATGCGTAACCAATTTCGAAATCTATTATATCTACTAAACTTGTAGGCTCACCTTTACACTATATGTATTGACTTTTACTTTAACGCATGTGACAGGTGCGTAGGATGCTTATTTGCTTACTTTGCTGTGAAATCAAGGCTAGGAAAGCCCTAGGTCAACAATAAACAATTGTCTGTAATAAGAATCTGAGTTGTCGGAACAGAACAATTTGACTAGATCTTTTCTGTAATAATTGTATTATCATTTATGACATGGCATGGGACTTGTTGCTTTAAATATTTGGTAAATATAGTTGTTATAGAAACTTCTGGACAATCTATTTCGCTCAGTGCCACGCCCCGATGATTCCGCCATCGGTTGGGGTGTGACAGATTGGTATCAGAGCCATAACTATAGGGAATTAGGCAAGACTCGACCTAGTGCGGGCCGACGTCCTAGTAATGACCTAGTCTATAGTTAAGTACCAACAGACCGACTAGTGCGTGCTTTTAGGGGATCTGTACGAGCTTGCTTGCTGTATCTCGCTATTCTCGCCTATGCAACACTATCGCTGCACTCTAATTTTCAAAATGAACTGGTAATGGGGTCGAGATCAGGTGTGAAAACCACAGACTCTCGACTAAGTTGCTTGTTTGACCCGCATTTTTATCTATAAACACGAGGCTTTGCGTTGAATTAGAAGTGAAATCCATACTTTAACGCAAGTTTTCATCTCTATTTTTATCAAAACAGGAGCAAAGTTGTTAAGTTACGGGTGAAACCCGAACCTTGATGAGTTATTCCGCCATAATTTTGTTTCACAAAACTCTCACCAAAGTCTCGACGGACTCCAACGGCTTGAAGTCCCACTATAACTGGAAAGATAAGTGCTATTCGCCGAGATTCGAGGTGAGAGCATAGTCCCGAAGGTTAAAGTGTGTACAAAAGGTCCTTGAGAATAGTCGAATCACTTTGGTTAGTCAAAGTCTATCTAGCCGCAGACAATCCATTCCTCGATTTTTTGTGTTTCAATACTGAGATCGCTACTGCCGAGTCTGATATTCAACGATTTTATGAGAATTTTATGTGGTTTATGTGATTTAATTGTTTATGTGTTACGATTTTTGGTGATTTATTCGCTTTTCGCGTTCGCTTGATCGACACACACGAATAAACGCTTCCAAATTGCTAATTGTGGACGACCTTATGCTAGATTATACGCTTATACTATACTATTCGCTATATTATTCGCGATCGCTACTCTAGAACGCCCGCGAACTTGTAATTATAGGTTTCTGTATTCTGATTGCATCTTGTGATTACCTGCTTCTGTGCTTCTGTGACTTACATGCTTATGTGCTACCGTGTTACATGCTACTGTGCATATGTGAATATGTGATTATGTGCCTATGTGACCATATGTTTGGACGTGTTCCTGAGCTGTGATAGTATTAGGCGTGTGACGTGAGGTTCGATTTTATTGTAATTGAGCCCTATGGCGATGTCTGTTACAGACAATGTCGTCATCTGGACCCCGCCACTCACGAGTTTCTCGTCAAGAACATAGAGACAAACGCCTCGCTGCCATGATCGCTAAGCAAGTGGCAAAGAGTGTTCCTCAGATTGTGAGCGAACTTTACGAAAATATGAGCAAATCATCCGAGGAATCCAGAACCGAAGCTCCCAAGGTTACTCCCAAAGCTACTTTCAGCTTCAAACAGTTCAAGGTATGCGGACCGAAAGAGTTCACCGGCGTGGAAGGCCCTACAGCTTTATTTCAATGGTTTGACTTGAACGAAGTCACCCTGCGACAGAGCGGATGTCCTGACAATCTCCGCACACTGAATGCGACCGGCGTCTTCCAGTCCCGCCCTCTAGACTGGTGGACTGCCGAAAGGAACAAGCGCGGAAATGATGCAGCCTATGGTCTGTCATGGGACGAGTTGAAGAACGTTATGATCGAAGAGTTCTGCCCTCCCCATGAGCGCCAAAAGCTGGAGGATGAATTCTGGCATCTGAAGCAAAAAGAAGGTGACAACGCTGCCATGACTGCTCGCTTCAAGCAGCTCAGCATTATCTGTCCCGATCAGGTGAAGACTACTGACATAACGATCAAGAAGTATATCCGCGCTCTGCCGGATTGTGTTGCAGATTTTGTGCAAGCTTCAAAACCAGCAACGATCGAAGAAACATACTTGCTTGCCGCTGAAATCAACAACAAGCGAGTAAAAGCTGGTTTTTGGGAAAAAGCTTCAAAGAACCTGCACCAAGCCACCGCCACACCAACTGCCGACACCACCGCCACCGCATCGCAGTCTTCAAAGTCCTCTCGTCGCAAGAGGAAGAACAACAACAGCAGCTCCAGCAACAAAAACTGTGTTGTCACTACCGCTGCTCCACTTCAAGCGGTACCAGCTTAGCAACAACAACACTGATCAGCTCCAGCTCCAATCACCTATGCACTGCTCGCAAAGCGTGCTTATACTGGTCCCCACCCTGCCTGCCCGACATACTCCTATCATCACCCGGTGGGTCTCGCCTGCCGTTTTTGCGCGCACTGCAATACGTACGACCACTTCACTGCAAACTGCCGTACTGGTCCCCGCCAACCACCAACTCAAGCCAGTGCTCATCAAGCTCTGCTCCCAGCCCCTCAAGGCCAGCAAACGGCTCAGGCACCCGCGGTCAATGCCAGAGTCTGCTTCGCATGTGGTGATCCCAACCACTTTGCGAACATGTGCCCGAACAGGGTTGTGAAACAAGAGCCCCAGCAGCAGCAGCCTCAGCAACAACAGCAGCAACATCATCAACAGCATCAACAACAACAGCAACAAGCCGCTCGCGCCAGAACTTTCAACATCAATTTGCGCCAAGCCCAGGCTGACAACAACGTGGTCAATGGTACGTTCCTTGTGAATGGTATTTATGCATCGTGTTTGTTTGATACTGGAGCTGATAACTGTCTTGTATTGTTTGAGTTGGAAAAGCTCCTTAATCGTAAGCGCTCCCATCTCTCCTCGACGTTCGATGTCGAAGTCGCCACTGGAAGAACCATCGCTGTTAATTCTGTTCTTCGTGAATGTACTCTGGAACTCAACAATCACACCTTTCCGATTGACCTTATTCCGATGCAGCTCGGAAGTTTTGACATCATAGTAGGCATGGACTTTCTTCGTGAAAACCATGCTGAAGTTGTGTGCTTTGATAAGATGATTCGATTCGTGCTCGCTAACGGCGATGTATTATGTGTTTATGGTGACACTCCTTCGAAAGGTCTAAAGCTTATGTCGTGTACCCAAGCTAGCAAGTATCTCCGCAAGGAATACGAAGCTTTCTTGGCTAACATTGTAGTAGCGGAGAAGGAAAAGAAACGAAGGCCAGGTGTAATCGATGTTCCTGTAGTTCGAGAATTTCCTAGCGTTTTTCCGGAGGATCTTCCCGGACTTCCACTAAGTTGTGATATCGACTTTCGTATCGACCTCATTCCTGGAGCCAACCCTGTTACTAAAGCTCTTTATCGACTCGCTCCATCTGAAATGCGCGAACTCTCGAGTCAGCTCCAGGAATTACTTGATAAAGGCTTTATTCGCCCGAGCACCTCTCCATGGGGTGCACCAGTCCTTTTCGTCAAAAAGAAGGATGGGTCGTTTCGGATGTGCATCGACTATCGGGAGTTGAATAAGTTGACAATCAAGAATCGCTATCCCCTGCATCGAATTGATGATTTGTTTGATCAGCTACAAGGTGCTACATGTTTCTCGAAGATCGATCTACATTCAGGCTATCACCAATTACGCATTCAAGAAGAGGATATACCCAAAACCGCTTTCCGCACTCATTACGGCCACTATGAGTTCGTTGTTATGCCTTTTGGTTTAACTAACGCACCCACGGTTTTCATGGATCTGATGAATCGGGTGTGTAAACCATTTCTTGACCGCTTCGTCATCGTGTTCATCGGTGATATCCTGATCTATTCCAAGTCGAAAGCCGAACACGCGCAGCACCTACGTTTGGTTCTCGAATTACTCCAGGGGAATCGACTCTACGCCAAGTTCTCCAAGTGTGAATTTTGGCTAGAGGAGGTTTAATTACTCGGTCACATTGTCAATAGTCAAGGTATTCATGTCGATCCCGTGAAGATTGAAGCAGTTGAGAGTTTGGTTACGCCAAAGAACCCGTCTGAAGTCCGTTCTTTTCTCGGACTAGCGGGCTATTATCGTCGATTTATCAAAGGATTCTCTAAAATTGTTGTGCCGCTTACCGCCCTCACGTACAAAGACAAATCCTTTGTTTGGGGAACCAAACAGGAGTCTGCCTTCCAAACCCTCAAGTATATGCTTTGCAATGCTCCTGTCCTCACTTTACCCGACGCAAACGACGACTTTATAGTCTATTGAGATGCCTCGAACCTTGGTCTTGGTTGTGTTCTTATGCAACAAGACAAGGTTATCGCCTACGTGTCTCGTCAGCTCAAGATCCACGAGAAGAACTATACAACCCATGACCTCGAGCTAGGCGCAGTTGTTTTTGCGTTAAAGATTTGGCGACACTACCTGTATGGTACCAAGTGTACGATATTCACCGATCATAGGAGCATACAACATATCTTTGACCAGAAGGAACTTACTATGCGTCAATACCAATGGGTAGAACTTCTCAACGATTACGACTGTGAGATTCGGTACCACCCAGGCAAAGCGAATGTTGTTGCCGACGCTCTCAGCAGGCGGAGTTATCTGCATAGCATTCCCAATATTCCAGCCCAGCATCATCTTGAAACCCTTATTCGCGACGCCCAGCATGCGTGTTTTACCAAACAAACATTGGAGAAAGAGAGAATCTACCACGACGGAGCCCATCTTGTTAATAAGTCGAATGGGATATTCCATTATTTGGACCGATTTTGGATCCCTAAGCGGAGCGATTTGCGATAGATTTTGATGAACGAAGCCCACAAATCCCGGTATTCTATTCATCCCGGTGCCGACAAAATGTACCAGGACCTTCGCTACAAGTATTGGTGGCCGGGAATGAAGAAGGATATCGCTCTCTATGTTGGGAAGTGCCTGACTTGCTTAAAAGTCAAGGCTGAGCATCAAAGACCCTCTTGTTTGCTTGAACAACCCCCGATCCCGGATCATTCTCTGGTTTGCTTGAACAACCCCCGATCCCTGTATGGACTTCATAACCAAACTCCCACGAACAACCGCAGGTCACGATAGCATCTGGGTTGTCATTGACCGTTTGACCAAATCTGCTCACTTTCTGCTTATACGAGAAGACTACAAGGTAGAACGATTAGCCCGAATCTACACCGATGAGATCATTTGTAATCATGGGACGCCTCGCGACATCATCTCTAACCGTGATGCTCGGTTTACCTCGCGACTGTGGGAAACGTTTCAAGCGGCTCTCGGTACTACGCTTAATCTAAGTACCGCATTCCATCGACAAACCGACGGTCAGACTGAGAGAACGATCCGTACCCTTGAAGACATGCTCCGTTCGTGTGTCATAGATTTCGGTGGTAATTGGGACGCTTAGCTGCCGTTAGTCGAATTCTCGTATAATAACAATTATCATTCCAGCATTCAAATGGCACCATTCGAGGCTTTATATGGAAGAAGATGTCGATCGCCTATTGTATGGCACGAGATCGGTCACTCGCAACTAACCGGTCCTGAGCTATTGCAAGAAACGACTGACAAAATCCTCCAGATACGAGACAATCTGCTGAAAGCTCGGAGTCGTTAGAAAAGTTACGCCGATAGATGACGCAAGCCCCTTGAATTTGACGTTGGTGACTACGTACTCCTAAAGGTATCACCTTGGAAGGGTGTGGTCAGATTCGACAAGAAAGGGAAACTAGCGCCTCGATATGTTGGACCTTTTAAGATTCTGGAAAGGATCGGAAAAGTCGCCTACCGACTCGAACTATCGGAGGAACTTAGTAACGTCAACCCGACTTTCCATGTTTTGAACCTCCGAAAGTGCCTGGCTGAGCATGATTTAACTGTATCTCTTGATGACCTCCAAATAAACGAAACACTACACTTCGTGGAGAAGCCTGTCGAAATCATGGAGCGCCAAACCAAGCAGCTCAGACACTCGCGCATTCCTATTGTAAATTCCGATGGGAAGGCAAACGAGGCGCAAAGTTCACTTGGGAACTCGAAAGTGACATGAAGGCGAAGTACCCGCAGTTGTTTGATACGGCTTCAGCCTAATTTCGGGATGAAATTCCCTTAAGTAGGGGAGGCTGTAACACCCCCGTGTTTCGAAAGTCAAAGTCAAAGTCAAGATTGAAGTCAAAGGGAGACAAGATTGCTAATTGTGACCTGTCACTCCTTGCTCAATTCCTGTTTTGACTTCTTTGACTTCCAGTTAGTCTAGTTTATGCTTAACGTTAGTTGTATTATGTGGAGTATTTATTAAGAATAGAGGTTTATTCGATAATTATCGCATATTTGATCTCTTTATCGCTTATCGCAATCGCGCTCGCAACTCAAACTATGCGTTCTGAATATTGTTTTACGTGTGTGTGTGCCTTATGTGTTACTTGTGCATGTTAAATTATGTTATGTTGTGGTGATCAATCGAAACACTTGAAACTCAATCGTAATCGAATCACAAACGCTAAACGCTAGTGAAATAAGATGATTGTATGTTATATAGTAGTTGGGATTAAAAGTAATTTGAATAGGAAACTCTATCGCATCGCAACGCTTGCAATCGCAATCGCAATCGAAACGACAAAACTCGTCGCACCGAACACTCGAACCAAGTGACTGATCGACCAGGCGACCAGCCGATCGACCAGCGGTCCGATCGAGCCGCAACTCGATAGATCAGCCAGTCGACCGGGCTGATACCCGATCGACCAGCCCCTTTCCACTTTGGGTAACCTTATAAATACCCCCTGTCCACATCAAACTTTCCACTTTTGCTCTCTGACGTCCGACCAGTGCTCTTACTTACTTTTTCCTCCGATTTCTCGCAATTCCGGTAAGATCTCAACTTAAATCTTGCACATCTTTGATCTACACTTGATTCTACACCTTTCTATCTTTTGAATCTTAACTTTTAACCGTGAAATCACTAGAGTTGAGGTGTTCCAGGATGATGTCATCATGGTGTTCTTAGGAACTTCATGTTTTAGCCTCAATCCACCGAAACAACTTAGATCTAACCAATTTCCACATAAACAAACAAAGATCTTTGATAAGATTTAAACATATTCACCAAGAAAAGGATTGAAAGATGGTTTCCAACTTTCCTTCAACTCTTTTACACTCAATGCACTCAAAACCGATAGAATCGGAGCTTGTACCGACTTTCTACTCATTCTTGCGGATGTGTTGGTTCAAGATTTAGATTCTATCCACGAGACTACCGATTTCGGGTTAACCAAGAACAACCGTCTTGAACCGGTTAACTGGTTGAACTTGGGTGATTCCTATTCAATCGGGTCACTAGAGTCAAGATAGGGTTCTGTTTCTTAACACGTTCTCAAAACGTGTCGATAAAACGACAAACAATCAAAACAACCAAGTGTAAAAAGAACAGAACGACCAGGACGGAATGCCGTCCGATCGGACTACCGTCTGATCGGACTATCATCCGAACGGATTGTCACCTGATCAATTTACACCTTGGTCCTACACTTAACCTATTTTCAAAACCTTGAAGGATGAACACTGAACTAAGTACTGACCGACCGGATTACCACCCGAACGGACTACCACTCAACCATGAAATGATCAGACTTCAACAACTTAAACAATTTTCAACATGTTCAAAACCAACGGATTGTCACCCGGTCGAACTACTAACTGATCGAACGACAAACTGCGGTGAACTTGTTCTCGCTAAAGTGTCCAAGTAATCGGGTTATCGTCCGATCGAACAACCGTTCGACCGACCGACCTGAAAGATAGAGTTACTTCTATGTTTTCAAAATGCTACAACAAAAACTTCAAAAGACAAGCCATCATACACAAACACATCCCTCCCAAAGGAAGTTACAATCCACTCGAAAGGTCACCTGATCGGATGACCATCCGAGCGGACTGTCACTCGAACGACCAGCTGTCCGATCGGACTACCATCCGATCGAACTGCTGTCCGACCCACTTATACCTTGCATTGTTTTGTGCGTCACTCATCAATGTGCCATCGTTCTAATCAGGCTAACCTTACTCTCTAGCGTTCCCTTCAATCCATCAATCGCTGTGAGTATACTCTATCCCGTTTTGCTTTATGCACTTTTGGGTGTTACATACGTTACTTATTCTAAATCACATCGAACACACTACGCAATTCTTTTAACGCTAACCGTTACCGCATGTTATACGTGACTTAATGAATGCTTGTTTGTTATGTTTACACATGGAATGCTGTCTACCTGCTTTAACAACGATAGTACTATAGTTTGGACTAAGCACATGTTCACTCAGGGGTTGTTAAAGACAATTAGTTACATGGCTCACAGTGGTGAGTGTGTATCGCGAACTGCCTTGGGCAGTCAACCCGCAGTCATTGGTATCGATAGTTTTATGTCGATAACTAACATGCCTCCTTTCACTCTGTGTACGTGCTGGTTATGCGTAATCAATTTCGAACTCTATTATATCTACTAAACTTGTATGCTCACCTTTACACTATGTGTATTGACTTTTACGTTAACGTATGTGACAGGTGTTTAGGATGCTTATTTGTTGTGAAACCGAGGCTAGGAAAGACCTAGGTTAACAATAAACAATTGTCTGTAATAAGAATCTGAGTTGTCAGAACAGAACAATTTGACTAGATCTTTACTGTAATAATTGTTTTATCATTTATGACATGGTATGGGACGTGTTCCTTAAATATTTGGTAAATATAGTTGTTACGGAAACTTCTGGACAATCTGTTTCGCTCAGTGCTGCACCCTGATGATTCCGCCATCGGTTGGGGTGTGAAACTAGGACCCACCTATGCATGTCAAGGCTCTGCCTGACTAAGTTCGTTGGGGTTCTGTCTCGTGTTGTGTGGCTAATGTGATTTGGGTTATTTTACTAACACGCGTGCATTGTATGTTTTTAATAGAAACTCAAGAAAATAATCAGGAAATATCACCAGAAAGCCCGTAGAAAAACATAAGTTTGCAATGTGAGTCATTCTCTTTTTCTACCAAACTGTGTTACAAAATCTCAAATGTTTTCAGTTATACTGACAGTGATTGAGTCTTTGTATTCTACAATTACTGCCGGTATGTGGGGTTTTGTATACACTACTAATCAAGCGTTACTATTGGACAAAGAGTTAGCCAATAGTAATATGACATCAGTCATTGTAACTGCCAACATGACAAATACTGAATGAGTAATTGGGTAGATATAAACATTGTAATCGCTCTTAATCCTGTAAAGTTATAAAAGCTTAGTTTTGTAAACTGGAATGCACTCGCCCGTATTTCTTGCTGATAAAATATTTTTAAAATGCATTTCAGGTAACTTGATGTGAAAGATAATAAAGCCAGCTAAGGAGTACTGAAGGCTTAGAGAAAGTGGCTATAAAGTTACCTAAATAAAAGTTTATGTTTTCAGCAACTAGGGGTAATCCCTATAAAGATATTATGAATGAACTATGGATTTTTTATCCCATTTGTTTAATATAAAAGTTTGGTGTTTTGAAACTCTGAAATTTATTTCCTAACCACGATCCTGATGTTTTAATTCCGCTGTCAACTTAATAAAAACCGATACCACCAGCTCGTGTTCGCGGCTCCCGCTCTCGGGGTAGGGGTAGGGGTCGAGGGTTGCAACAAATTCACCCCGTTTTCCATGTTTCCTTGCTTCGGAAATGCATTGGCAAGCCAATCCAACAAATTACTCCGCTTCATTTGGTTGATGCCACTGCCACCCTCATCCTTCAACCGTAAAGATCTTACAAACCCGAACAGTGCAACGATGGTTGCTGAATATTCCTCAAAGTCTTATCCAATGGGACGGGTTATCCACGGATGAAGCCACGTGGGAAGATAATGATCAGCTGCAACTTCAGTTTCCATCTTTCACCTTGAGGACATTTTCCAATGGGGCCGGTATTGTTATGAGTCCAGAAGGGCCAATAGCTGATCATAACCCAACTAATATGGATCAGGAGCAAAAGAGTGGTAAGAATTTGGTGTGTGAGTGGTAAAAATGAATTTGTTAGATCTGAGTTTTCTCTTTCTCATCCCGTTCTTGTGAGTTTGTAATTTCCCATCCCCCTTCTCCTTCAGTAGTTGCTGAATACAATTGATCCAATACCATTTCAATTTAGTTTGTTCCAACGGGACTCATCCCGTTCTTGTGAGTCTGTAATTTCCCATCCCCCTTCTCCTTCAGTTGCTGAATACAATGATCCAATACCATTTCAATTTAGTTTGTTCCAACGGGACATATGGGGTAACGGTTTACCTTATAAAAACAATTTTTTTATTATAAATGTAATTATGTAAATGGTTGATAGATCAACATTTATGATTAACTAGGTTGTCAAAACCAGTTGATTAAACCGGTTAACCCCTCGACCCAGCATAACCCGTTTAACTAGATTCGTCAAGGAGACAAATTGCATAACAACCTGATAATTTTAATTTGAAAATAATAAGTGGTTCGAGAATAACCAAAAAAATTATTTAAATTCCACATTTTGAAAATAAAAAAAAAAAAGTTTTTAAAAGCATTCCGTCAATTGATCGGTTTAATTAAACGGGTTAAAAAATTCAACCAAACACAACCTGTGTGTAATTAGACCGGTAAGCTGACAAATTGTATATTAAAAAGACTCCACATGATAGCATGATTATTTTAATTTAAAGTTAACTAGGTTATAACCCCGTGTATTACACGGGTTGAATAAATGAATTTTATATACCAAATAATAAAACATTATCTTTTTAAAAGCCTCCTTTATTGCACGAGTTAAAGAAATGTAATTTTATATATTAAATAATAAAATAAGTTATATCCATAAGAACCATGATTTAAAGTAGGATAAAATTTAATATTAGCTCATTATTTATTTATTTATTTAATTAAGATAAGATAAGTTTGGAAGTGATGTGAAAAAATCATAAAATAAATACCTACAATGAACGAATGTCACACGTTAATGTATTGTTATATAGTATAGTATAGATAAAAATTTAGATTGATATAAATAGATTATTTTATATCATAATTACTAAGTGATATAATGTATTTTATAGTATAGTATAGTGCCCCTACCAAAAGGTTTAGAAAAAAAGACGTCACGGTCTAAAAGGGTTAGAAAAAAAGACGTTGAGGACTCAGATGTTAAAAAATTTCTTTTGGGGCTAAAAGGGTAAAAGTGATATAACCACATGGGCCAAAATCATAATTTACTCTAATATCAAATTAGATAACTAAGTTTGAATTTGAAGTAAATAGATAAATATAAAAGTAATAATTAAACTAAATAATATTTAGTAGGAGGATTATCTATATAATTAATTAGAAAAGACTAAATTAAAATTATAATTATCTATAAGAGATGGCCTAATACGATGACAAGTGTCCTCAAATTTGTTTCTTTTATTATATGTACTAGTATTAAACCCCTGCGTTGCAGCGGTTGTCGTAAAACGGTGTCAAGTAGTATCAATGCTATACCATTATCAGCGATTACCAACACCGAAAAACTCGTAAAAACAAAATAAATAAAAACGAGAAAAAAAATAAAGCCGAGCAAAAAGCAGACGTAAAATCTTTGAATTACGCACGCTCGTTGCAGAGAAATTAAATCGAAATGTAAAACATAGAAAAAATAACTAAGTTAATTCAGGACCCGTGCGTTGCGACAAACGTGTCAAACGGAAAAAATAGATGTGTTTTGACGGGCCAAACGGGAAAAATATACGAAAAATGTTGAACCCCACACGCACGTTGTGGTGCGTTAACTCACAAAATTTAGAACGAAACGGAAAGCTTGGGAATGATGAAAAGTATGGTGGAACAAAATTGAAAATTAAAAAGAGTTAGGGTTAAATTGGAAAAGATGAAAAGCTTTAGATTGGGGGGAGGGGGATATTCCACGGTCCTCCCAACCGCCGAGGTGATCCCACCTCGCAGACCGCCACCCAGCAAGCCTGAGTCTGGAGGTAAATCCGCTACCGTAGGGGCATTGGGAACGAGGAAGACTCGAACCCGCCACCTCCGGGTTAGAATGCGGGCTGGTGGCCATTGGGCTGACACCCAATGGTTAAAGCTTTAGATTAATAAGTAAAAAATAAAAAATAAAGGGTCTAAATTGCAAAAGTATAAAAGTTTTGGGTAATATTATTAATAAGTAAAAAACAAAGGGTCTAAAACAAAGGATATTAATAATTTATTAGATATTAGATTTAGATATTTATAATATTATTAATTGGATTTATTAATATTAAAATAAAGATAAGGATAAAGATAAAGATAAACAAAGGGTCTAAAACAAAGGATATTAATAATTTATTAGATATTAGATTTAGATATTTATAATATTATTAATTGGATTTATTAATATTAAAATAAAGATAAGGATAAAGATAAAGATAAAGTGATATTTATATATGTTGGTTATTAGTATTAAAAGAAATATATTAGTTAAATAAATGTAAATAAAATTTATGTGGTTGAAGGAGAGAATCCCATGTGCCATTATTTGTAGTCTTTTATTAATATTTAGATATAGATAGATATAGGGTTGCTAGTTCTAACATGAGAATAAATATATACATTCAAAAATTCTGAAAACGAAAAAAGTTCTTGAAAGCATCCTGTCTAAGACGTGTTAGGAGACTATAATAGTAAGATAAATAAACTAAACTTGAGCCTTCATACTTTTCAAGCATGGAGGCTACTTATGGACTGAGTTGTCATTTAGCATTTGTTTGATTTTATTCAACAAATAAATAAATTAAGTAATCACATTATAAAACTTAAAATAACATATAATTATATTTGAATCAACTTTGGTTTTTTGTATATGAATTAAACAACGCGTAAGTCGTAACACACATGCTCCGACCTTAAACAACTCCTAACCATGCTACATGTGAGGCTTAATATAATAATTAACATTTTAATTTATAATTTAACTTATTTAGTTATGGTACACGTTTTGATTTATATTAATAATAATAATATAGTTATTTAAAGATATCTTTATTTTTATACTCTTGAGACTTGACTGATATAAAAAAATGATGGGTTTACAAAATTAGAAAGAGAATACTATCCTACGGCCATGCGTTGCATATGTTCTTTTGTCTATTCCAAATTCCACACAAACCTTGTTTGTTATTATTATATTTAATCTTTTCTAGTGATTGTTTGTTTAGCTCTTAATAAGACTCTTGGTGAGACTAAATATGTATTTCTCTGTCTCATATCGAGGCATAGTGACCTTCATAAAGCAATGAGATGTTTACATGTTAATACTACTAAGTTTAAACTATTTCAACGTGTAACGTTATGCAAGTAGTTGTCAGAAAACATAGTTGATTAAATATATGATTTTTAAACTTTAGATATAAATAATTATATTTGTATTTGTTGAGAGCTTCGTAACAAGCTTAGATGTGTTCGAAGTGGAGCTCAAAAGAATGAGATATGGATACTTAAAGTACTGAGTTTGATGTGGAACTTGTAAGAAGAAAATTGGGAAAACTTGTCGAATATTGGTGGATGAACAAACCATTAAGTGGTTTATAAGGAGCCAAGTTGATTGATGGCTTCTTTAGTTGTGTTTTACTCTACGCCTACACATGCGCCATGTGCAAGGAAAAAGTTAATTCCAATGGCCCAAAAATTTCGAACGTCTGCATATTGTGACCTACAAACATGAATATTGGAACAAAACCCCAAACCATGACAATAGGAGGGCTAGTGGTAATCATATTCTTGTACTCGACTATAAAGTGTGTCCCTTACCAGATCTCATATCGACAGGGCGGACATTACTCTTTACCCATAGGGTTCACATATATACTCATAATATACATGTTTAGTGGCTTATGTGGTTATAGATTACTCGTTGAAATGCCCATTACCTAAAATCCGATTTTAAACTTGGCTTTGGAAAACCGAGTTGAAATATCAAATAATCAACTGCATTTCTAAATGTTTTATAATTAAACTTAATGTTTTGAAGTTTCTAAAAATTTCAACATGTTATATATTATAATATTGTTATATCCATAACCATCCCAAACTCACAAAAAAATTCAAACGAAACCCTATACCCGTACCCATACCAAAATACCTGTCCCAGTTGTTCCAGATTTTACCGCCATGTTCAAGTTCTTTAGGCGTTCCTATGAATTAGGTTTAGAGGCCTCTTAAGGACTTTTAAGTTGAACGAGGGTGAGACAATGGTTTAGTTACACTAAGCAGTTTAAGCCGTGGTAACTACAACTAGAAATGAGGTAAGACATGGGTAATGTGAGTGAGTTGAAACAAGTGTCATAAGTTTACAAAAATTGAGAGAACTCACACAAATTCTTGTTTGTTGGCATATCAAAGAAAATGGTAAATCAACGCAGAACAAAAGATGTAGCGACAAAACAGTGACAAAACTTTTATTGATTTACCCAAACCTAAAAGCCTCCCAATCAAACCCTAGATCTAATAGATTGTAAGATCTCTAAGAATACCAATAAGATCCAGATCAAGATAAACAGATGAAACAAGAACAATACAAGAAAATAATAGTGAAACAAGAACAATACAAGAAAATAACAGTACAATTAGTTATTTTTAATATTTGTATCCTAAGAAACAGACGCGTCTTATGAATGGATATTTGAAATGTGTTTAAAAAAAATGATTTTTTTTTCTTAAACTAATATACTTGGTAAATATTATTATATCTTTTTTTTTTTTCACACAAATATATTTATTTACTTTATGGACTACACTAATCACATTTTTCCATTTTGGGACATATAAGGATAGATAAATCTATGTAATTTATTTTGAACGGCAAAAAACGATGTGTTAACCATCGTGACACCGGACGCTGTGGCCAAGGTTGACTACTCGACGGTCGCCAGCCCCTTGGCTCTTCTAGATTCGCGGAAACCTGACCTCCATCCGCCCGAAGGCACGACAATCGAATAATCGGTAAAACCTCGCCTCCCATCCAAGACGAACCGGCGCCACGCGTATTTGCCCTTCACCTGGATGCCACAAAAAAATAATGAGAGATAGTGGGATTCAAACATGAGTCATAAGAAACACCAAATTTTTCCTCAACCACTTCAGTAATACCTCATTGGCATAAATCTATGTAATAACGAAACAAGTTTTGTCTAACCCGTGAACAAAAATTAATACACATAGACATGTGCAAGTCAAACTACGGATGGGTTCCTTGCTTCTAGAAAAGAATTCCTACACCTTCACCAATCACCAACTAGTCGGCCAAAACACCCCCTACCCCACCCCCAACCCCACCCACACGCTGAAAGCTCCCCCAATCCCATATATATACACCTACTCACCCATAAACATTTTAAAGTTCTTAGCTTTTCAAAAAGTCCACAAAACCCATTTAAGAAAATCTAGTAACATATCAAGAAAGTGCTTTTGTGTGTGTGTGTGAGAGAGATGGAATGGAATTGTAGATGGAGTGTGAACACTGTTACTCCTTTTTTATTTGAGTCTAGTGGTGATTCTGAAGAAGTAAAATCAGATGTTCATCACCATCATGATCAAGAACAAGTTGAGGCAGTCATAGATGAATCATCTCAAGGCGTATCGTTTCGATTCGATGATGATGTTGATGTTGAGGATGATGATGATGATGCTCAGTCTTGTAGTTATGATCATTCATCCATAAGCACCAGGTATGGTGATGATCATAGCCAACATGATCAACCTAAATCTAAAAGGCTAAGATATGATGATCATGAAGATAGTAACATCAAGGATGATGATGATGATGGTGATATTGATGATGTTGATGATAAGATGGATTCATCTAAGCGACAAAAGAGGTCTCATAACTTTTGTGTTGATAATTTGTTAAATCAAAGAGAGATTGATAGAAAATTCTGGGAAGCTTGTTTGGCTTCTTGAATCTTGATGTATATAGTTTTGATTTTCTCCCATTTTTATGTTTGTTTCTTCATGTCAAACTTCAAATTTCTGGAAAAGAATTCAACTTTTGAAGTGTGAAGAGGGAATCCTATGTATTTTAATCGAAGATTAAGAGAATTAATTATATATGTTGTGAAAGTTTACAATGGCCATTTATGTTATTTGATGTGGAGAAAATTTAATGCAACATGCACCATAGAGTTTATTTAAATGGATATTAATATTGCATAAATGCATACATGATAATTAAAATAAGGTCATGTATGATTCGACTTTAATTTTGTTTATTGAAATTTAGGCTTACTTTTTGATTTACCGGAATAAATCTAGATATGATTAAATAAGTCATGAACAAATAACCCCTAAAGTATTGATGACGTATAATATTTCAACATTTTGTGGGTCGTGTTCAACGTAGAATTAATTTTCAGAGTAGAGATGTATGAAAACCATATAAGCATTTGTGTTTATAAACGATGTCGTCATATTTAAATAATATATGCCTAAACGTCTATATATGCAATTCTCACGTATCTCTACTTCTAACGGATTTTGTATTAATTATTAAAAAATTTTAAAAAAATTAGATAATTATGACGACGGGCCAATGGATTGCTCCATTTATCCGTCTTGGGCTGTTACCATGCAGGCCCAACAGATAAGGCCCAAAAAGCGATTAACTTGCCCATTAAGGTTCCCCTTATATGAAAACGGGCGCGGGAAGGAAAAGATCAGAGAACACAGGCTGCATTTAATACGTGACATGAAGAGGATCTTTGGCTGGCGTTGTACTTTTCAGCCGGAAACATTAAATGAGAAGGAAATCCTACCGTTGGGGGTCAGACACGTGTCTGAGCCCCCCGAAGACCGACATAATCCGTTAGATCATCTCGTTAATATCGCACATGTGAGATAATGTCTCTCAGTTATATAAGGAAGAGAGGAGACGATCAAGAAAGCAAGTTTTAAGGTACTACACTAAATGCTCTCATATTTATTCCGACCTTAATTCTCCCACATTAAATACACACACATATTTATTAGATTCACACCATAGAGAAACATTCCGGTGATCACATTTGTCGGAAGAAGCTTCTCATACTCTCGGGCAAGTTACTTATTCTCACGCCGGAGCTTGGTCATGGATCCCCCCCCCCGGGGCCCTCCGTGACGAGGCTAACGGTTTACTTTTTTGTAGTAACGAAGGCTGGGATATTCCGACGTCAGCGAAGACCCTATAAACGTCATCAGGGATCTTGGTATTCGACATTGGCGCCATCCGTGGGACCTTCAGTCTAGCTGGTGCTCCCACTCCAAAACTCCGACGTTGTGATAACCCATTTCAAGAGAAACAACATGGCAACACCACCCAGCTCTCGAATCATCCAGATGGTGCAAAGCGATCGTGATAAGGTCACAGTGGAAGACATTACCCACGGAGAAGAGAATGAAAACCAGGTGGAAACCCTGGAAAGGGAGGAAGCCATCACTCCAGATTTTGTTGCCATGCACAGAGAAATGTTGAAAAAATATCTTGAGGATCTAGAAAGATAGGAGAGACTTGTTAGCCTCAGGGCTAGACTATCCTTTGACACGCCATCCAACTAGGAAGGGGTGGATCTGCAAGGCAAAAACAGTGGCAATGACCCACTAGAAACCTTCATGACAGCCCTCAGGCAGATGTCCTCGGAGGAAAGAGAATATCTCATTACAGGAAAAAAACAGAAAGGAAAATAAAAGGAGAAGGAGAATCAAAGCGATGATGGTCTGGATCAGCCCTACCTCCCTCGGGACTTAGCAGAAATCTCAAAGTTCACCAGGAGAATCGCTGAAGCACCTATGCCCCTTAAGACGAACCTGCCTCCGAACTTCGACAGATATGACGGGACTAGAGATCCTGAAGATCATCTCCATGCTTTCAAAGGTGCAGGACAACTAGGACGGTGGCCTATGCCAGTTTGGTGCCACATGTTCATGCAAACTCTAACGGAGGGAGCCAGGCTCTAGTTTGACAGTCTTCCCCCAGGAGGAATTGACAGCTATGAAGAGCTAAGTGAGAAGTTTTTGAGAAACTTTGGTCAGCAAAGAAAAGTGATCAAAAACCCAAATGAAATCATGCATATAAGGCAAAGGGACAATGAACAGATAGATCAGTACATGGAGAGGTTTGTCAAGGAAAGTATGAACTTCATAGATGTCCCGGAGGTTATGAAGATCAGTAGTTTCATCAATGGACTGAAGCATGCACAACTGTGTGAAAAACTAGGGGAGGAGTTCCCACACTCATTCGATAATCTCATGGATAGGGTCAGGGCCTTCGTCAGGGGCAAAGACACGGTCAGCAAAGCTAAAGAAATGGATACCCCTCCCCGAAGGGTCGACCCAGCTCCAAAACCTCCCGAAAAAGGTACACCTTACTCATGAAAAACAGCTCTTGATAGAATATTGCATTATAGAATGAGACCCTCGTATTCCCCATATAGGCCTCGGGGGAGAGGCCCGTTCGCCTACTCTGATAGCTTCACCCCTCTCACCAAAACTCCAAATGAAATATTGGCCACTGAGAGGGTGAAGAATTCCTTCCAAAGACCACCACCCATAAAACCAGGGCCAAAGGCACAACTGAACGAATATTGTGACTTCCACAGGGGATTTGGTCATAAAACTGATGATTGTATGTATCTAAAGAGGGAAATAGAGGCCGCGGTAAAAACGGGTAAACTCGCTCATTTGGTCAGAGAAATTAAGAAAGGAGGAGGGGACCGCAAGGGAAAAGATGTGAGGGAGCCTGGAAGGGCAGATGTCGACATGATCAGGAGAATGGATGAGTTTGATACCACCAGGAGTGTAAAAGCCAGAGTCCTGAGCCCCACAGACCGCATGAAGGGCCCCATTTTGATGCCACACCTGGAGGAAAACAAGGTACAGCGGCTCCCCCTCAACATTTCAGCCATAATAGCTGGGCACAACGTAGCCAGAATACATGCGGACGGGGGAAGCGGAGTAGAGGTAATATATGAACACTGTTTCCTAAGGTTTGACAGAGATGTGAGGGATCGGCTCGAGGAAGATTCTATCCACCTAGTAGGTTTCAACAATAGTGTGTTATACCCCTTGGGAAAGATCAGACTCCCATTTACAGTCGGGGTAAGGGATCGTGTCCGAACCATAAATTTAACATTCACAGTGGTCAGAGCACCCTCAAAATACAATGCAATCCTGGGAAGACTTGGGATTGGCGATTTGTAAGCACAACATCAACCCCATATGGAGCTCTAGTGTTCCAAACGCCAAAAGGCTTGGCTTGGGTAAAATCTGCATACGAAGTAGTATCTTCTGTCTCTGAGGGAGAGATGTCTGAGAAACCCCAAAAAGATGGGGTCGAAGAGTGGGTCCTCTGTGATAGGTTCCCAGAGCAGACGGTTAAGGTGGGGAGCCACCTGAGTGACAAATGTAAGAGTGCCCTCAAGGAGCTGCTCCTCTTCAACATAGACGTGTTTGCATTCCAGCACGGGGACATGACAGGAATCCCAAGGAGTCTGACCGAGCATCGACTCAATACATACACCTGGGCAAGACCAGTAAAGCAAAAGAAACGAAGCATGGGTCCTAGCAAGAGGAGGGCCGCCTGTGAAGAAATCAGGAAGTTGCTCAGAGCCGGAATAGTAAGAGAGGTGAAGTATCCATCCTGGGTTGCCAACCCAGTCATGGTAAAAAAGAAAGACGCGGGGTGGAGGATGTGCATTGACTTTCAAGATCTGAATAAAGCATGCCCCAAGGACTGCTATCCCCTCCCAGAGATAGACGTCCAAGTGGACTCTTTATCTCAGTACCCCCTAAAGTGCTTCTTAGATGCTTACAAAGGATAACATCAAATACAAATGTCAATGGAAGACGAGGAAAAAATCGCCTTCATCACAGACGAGGGAACCTTTTGCTACACCAAAATGCTCTTCGGGCTAAAAAATGCCGGGGCCACTTACCAAAGGTTCATGAACACCCTTTTCAGAGAGTAGCGGGGACGGAACTTGGAAGTGTATGTCGATGACATCGTCATAAAAAGCCTAACCGAGATGGCCATGATAGACGATATAGCCGAAACCATCCAAGCTATGCAAGATGTGAATATGAAGCTGAACCCTGGGAAGTGTTGCTTTGGGGTAGAAGAAGGGAAATTCCTGGGAGTAGTGGTTACTAAGGGCGGAATCAAGGCTAATTCGGAGAAAACTCAGGCTGTAGCTGAAATGCGATCCCCCAGGTCCCTAAAGGACATTCAGCAGCTGAATAGAAGGCTAATTTCCTTAAAGCGCTTCCCGTCAAAGGTAGCAGACAGGACTCTTCCCTTCATGAAGGTACTGAAGGATTGTCTCCAGACAGACAGATTTAAGTGGACCCCAGAGGCGGAAGCCGCTTTTCAAGAAATGAAAGAGTACATCTGCAAGCTCCCAACTTTAGCCACCCCAGTACCCTGGGAGGATTTGCTTTTATATCTGTGTGCCTCAAAAACGACCATAAGTGCGGTCATGATGGTAGAACGGGAGGGAAAGCAGATACCAATATACTTCATTAGCAGGACCCTCAAGGGTCGTGAAGAACGTTATATGCCCCTAGAGAAGTTGGCTTTGGTTCTTGTCTTTGCATCTCGGAGACTCAGAAGATACTTCCAAGGACACAAGGTCACCCTAATGACAGATCAACCCCTCCAAAAGTTGCTAAGGAGGCCAGAGTTATCGGGTCGACTGGCTAAATGGGCAGTAGAGTTGGGAGAACACTCCTTAGAATTCAAGGCCAGAACAGCCATGAAGGGATAAATATTGGCCGACTTCTTGGAAGAGGTCCCTGAGGATGAGGAGAAAGAACTTTTAAAGTGCGAAGCCCTGGAAAGGAAAGAAAAAGAAAAGGAAGATGAGGCAATATGGAAACTATTCACAGATGGGGCCTCCAGTGAAGAGGGAAGTGGAGCGGGCATCACCCTGATCAGCCCAGAGGGAGTTGAGCTAACTTATGGAATCAGGCTGGACTTCGAAAATACCAACAACATAGCAGAATATGAAGCCCTTTTAGCAGGACTAAGATTGGATAAGAAAATGAAGGCAAGAAATGTGGAGGCCAGTACTGACTCGCAGCTAGTAGTCAAGCAGTACCAAGGGGAGTATGAGGTCAAGGACAATACGATGGCTCAGTATGTAGCCAAAGTGAAAGAAACAACCAAGGCTTTTAAGACCTTCAAGCTAGAATATATCCCCCGTGGGAGAAACAGGAAATCCGATGCCCTCAGCAAGCTGGCCTCCATGGCATTCGACCACCTGGCATGAAAAGTCAAAGTGGAAGTCCTAACCTCCCCTTCTCTTGGCACAGAAGAGGTGGCTGCGATTGAAAACGCATAAGAGACATGGATGACACCGATCGTAAGATTCCTTAAAGATGGGATACTACCTGAGGGAGACTGGGCGGCCAGGAAGGTAAGAGTCAAGGCTTTACATTGATTGATGGAGAACTTTACCGAAGGTCATACCTGGGCCCATCCGTGAAGTGCGTCGATAGTGAATAAGCTAAGTATGTGATTAGATAAATACATGGGGGGATTTGTGGAATGCATTCTGGGCCAAGAACAGTAGTAGCAAAGGCAATGAATGCGGGATTCTATTGGCCTAGAATGTATGAGACAACATCAGAGGAGATCAAGAGATGTGACAACTTCCAGGTCCATGCACCCATGACGCATTGCCATAAGCACCCAATGATACCTGTTTCAACGTCTTGGCCCTTCCAGAAGTGGGCCATCAACATAATTGGGCCATTCCCACAAGGCCCAGAAGGGGTTAAGTATGTGGTGGTCGCCATCGATTATTTTACCAAGTGGATAGAGGCAAGGTCCTTGGCAAAGATAACCGGGGAGAAGATGAGACGGTTTGTACTAGACAACATCATTTGCAGATACAGGGTCCCAAAGGAACTGGTGAGTGACAATGGTGTTCAATTTGCTGGAAAACTCTTCAGGCCATGGTGCGAGCAGATGCACATACACCAAGTGTTTACCTCTGTCACCCATGCCCAGAGCAATGGACTTGTAGAAAGGGCAAATCAAAGCGTCATCAAGGGAATAAAGGGGAGACTCGGAAGGAAACAAAAAGGATGGCTAGAGGAATTGCCGTTCGTGCTATGGGCATATAGAACCACCCCCAAGGACTGCAACGGGGAAACCCCCTTCAGCTTAACTTATGGAACGGAGGCTGTCATCCCGGCTGAGATAGGGTCTCCAACTGCCTGAATGAAGCTCAGAGAGGCCGAAAATGAGCAAGACCTCCGGATGAACCTGAATTTGCTTGAAGAGAGAAGGGAAGTTGCAGCAGTCAGGGAAGCTAAATACAAGAAACACCTTGAAAGCTATTATAATGCCAAGATGAAAAAACTCAATCTCGTCCCAGGGGACTTGGTCCTAAGAGCAAATGAAGCTAGCCTACAAGAGAACACCGGGAAACTAGGGCCCAACTGGGAAGGGCCCTACCAGGTCACTTGGGTAAACGGCAAGGGAAGTTGCAAGCTGGAAACACTTCAAGGCAAAGAGGTCCCAAGAACATGGAACCTCATGCAACTCAGGAAGTACCACATGTGAGACATAAAGAAGTCTTTAAGGAAAAATGGTCAGGGAGCCACTTTTGTAATGATTAACTGCTAGTCAGGGGCTTACCCCAAGAAAAAAATCTTTTGTAAAAACTTGTACTGGAGGACTTGGTCCCCAAGAAATGAATGACAACGGACAATTCACTTGTCCCCTTTTGACAAAATAACAGGTATTGTATCAAGGCAGACGTACCTAGAAAGCTTCAAACCTAATAACGAACAAACACACGTGTACAAGGTATGCTCAAGATACCAAACGCCCGGTTGTGGGGCAAAATAGGGTCTAGCTAACCCAAAGAAAACGGACAAACATTCCAAAGAAAACATAATCTGACATTATAAACTTGTCCAAAGGTTGTCCTCGAACAGAAAATCTTGGTTTACAAAACAAATCATAAAAAAAAAAAAAGAAAACAAAACACCTTTGTAAGAAAACTACAAAAAAAACCAATACATACACACCGGAAAAGAGAAGCCTTCTATGTATAAACTGCAAAGCAAACATACATGAATATGATAGGGAATTTTGCTAACCTAAAAGAAGAACCGGTATACAAACAAACAAGCCAGAAAACCTAGTAAATAGATTAATGAAATTTCCACAAAAACGCGACAAATAACCAAGGATCTCCAAGAAGCTCCGGGTAAGAACACCTGCAAAAAGAGCAACAAGCACGACAAGAGCAAGATTGACATGATACAGTCAAAAGATAGCTAGCAGTCATACAATTAAATACCAGGAGAGCCTCTACACAAAGACTCCCCCCCCCAAGCATCAAAAAGTTAAAAGTATCCTAGAGTGCATAATTGTTTAGATTACAACCATATCGAAACAAGCTTAATGTTCAGAAATTACTGGGACTCATCCCAAGACAGAGGCTTCAGAGAAGATGGACCAACGGGAGCCAGCAGGGCTTTCAGCTCGTCAATAGAGATCATGGGGTGCCCAAGAATCTTCTCAAGAAAGGCAGGGGTTTTGCTTCCAAACTCTTTATCTAGTTTAGACAGTTGCTTTTTGGCCTTGGAATTGTAAAGAGAGGTCTCTTTCCTGCCCAGACCTTGAGCTGAGTAGGCATAGCCATCCCTTAAACCTGCCTGATAACCCACATCCCGGTAAACCCTATAGACTTGCTCAAGACTACTTTCAAACTCCTCCGACTGGGAGACAGCAGTAAGGAAGGCCCCGAATCCCTTGGTGATTAACCAATGCTTCTCCTTGGCCAACCTTTGGTTATCATCAACCGTCATTCCATACTCGGCATACATCACATCTAGATCTTTCTGAGAAACAGAGTCAAGCTCCCTTTGATGCTTCAGCTCGGCGGCTAACTCCTCCTTCTCTTCTACCAAAGCTGCCATATCCCTCTCCCAAGCCCACTGTCTCTGCTCCAGCATAACACCAGCCCCCTGAGCAAAAGACGTTACAAAAAATCCACAAAGAATCAAACAAAAAAAAGGGGAGAGGGGAGAAAGGTTATGTACCTTCTCCTCCTGCAGTTTACGCTCAGCCTCAACCACCTGACACCGAAGCTCAGCAGCAACGGTTTGAGAGGTCTTAAGATCACTCTTGAGCCCCTCGTTCTCCCTCCTCAGATCATCAACTCGCTGTAACATGCCAACACCCCTGAAAAACTCTTCGCAAAGCGACATGCTGTATTGATCATCAAAGAGATCATCCCTCAAGGCAGAATTCATAAATTTATGGAAGGGAGGAACAACATGAGTTAAGAAGTCCCGGGCAATTTCAGGGGTACCCATCACGGAGGACTGAGTGATTCTCCACTTGGGGACATACGGGGCAGGAAGGGCATCGGCAAACAAAGGAGCCAAGGAGATCGGGAAGTGAAACCCTCAAAATGAGAAGGTTTGCTGGTCCCAGTGGCATGGTGAGAGAAATCTCAAAAGCTGGGGTAATGCGAGCAACACTTACCTCCGGAGTCTTGTCCCTAACACGAGAAGAGGAAGGGGCAGTAGGGATCTCAATAGGAGCATGAGATCTTCCCTGCTCCAAACACAAAAAGGAAAAAGGGGAAGAAACACCAGAAATCTATCGAAACAAAGTAAATACAAGACAAAGGATAAATAATGGGCTCACCAGCAGAGGCTCACTCACTAAACTGGAGGATTGCAGATGCTTAGACAAAGAGCCCTTCACCCCGATAGGAGGAAGTTTAGAAGCAGCTTGTGACACGGGAGGGACCTTCTGGCCATTGGCACTCCGGAGCCTCAGCCGGATATCACGCGGGGCCGGGGCTCGCTTGGGACTAACAGCTTTTCGCTTACGAGCCAAACGACTCTCCAGGTGTTCCTCATCTTCATGGCTAGAATGCTTAACTTGAAGAGAATCAGGGGAACTCTCTTCTCCATCAGAAGAAGCCCCCTCATCTTCTTCCACAGCAGTAGAGCCCCCTGCCTGAACGGACCCTCTAGTAACCTGCATCTCAACACCTCGGTTCAAACCCGGTTCAACCTCATCATCAACCACAAACTTAACATCTCTGGAATCCACTTGAAGCAACCTCCACAAAGTCAACTCTGCACAAAGGAAATGCTAAAGATGACTACACAAGCCCTAAAAAATAGAAATAGATACAACAAGCCAAAAACACGAGAATACCTTTTTTGCCAAAAAAGGCCTTAGGACGGACCGAGTAGGAGGGGCTCAGCCCTCCCATAGCCAGGATTCCTTCGAAAAAGGTAAAAGCTTTCGTCGAATTCTCGTACATGCGCTTCCATTGGACGATTTCATCAGCAGATAAGACGGGAATGCTGTCTTTGATGGCAGCCTCAGCATCCCTCAATGGTGGAGACTCTGGTATCATAGCAGCGGAAACAAAGATAAACCTGCTCTTCCATTCTTTAGGGTAGGTGGAGGTCGGCATAAAAGAGTAACAGGGCCGAGACATGTTGTCCTTCCGTTTGGCGAAGGTGAACCAGTCACCATATGAAATTAACTTATAGAACACGGGAATTGACGGCTCACCAGAAACCGCCGCACAGGATAACTCAAAATGTACCACCCTCATAAACCCTAGAGGGTGCAATTGGGAGAAATGAACTCCGAAATGGCGCAACAAATCTATCTTGAAGGAAGAAAGGGGATACCGAACACCACAGGAGGAAAACGCCAAGGTATAGAGAACAATCCGATCTGGTGTACATTCGGCCGATTCATCAGGGCCTGGCAGAGTAGGAGAAAAATGCTCGGGAATCTTATAGGTCTCAATGAAGGACTCCAAATCCTTCGCTGTCAAAACATACCGAATTACAGAGCGGCCGGTACGGCTCATAGTAAAGGAAGAGACAATGAACAGAAAAATGTGAGGAAAAAAAGGAAGAAGAAAGAACTAGTGGAAGTTAATAAATATTCAAAGGGAAATGGGGGTATTCAAAGAGGTAACTGACAAGAAGAAAACCGTCACATCACCATCTCTTCAAATTTGAAAATTATGCACGTGTATTAAGGGGATTAAACCCCCGCCATTGATATTCGGTAGATTGATGAGCCTCGAAAAAAGAAGGGGCGAGTAATGATTAGCTAAGGGTGGGCCCACATTCTTAACCCAAGAAAATTACTTCCTTTAAACAGTTATGACTCAGCCCCGGATCATGAGCCTTGGGTCTTAGAACCAGGAACTAAAGATGACTTGACGACGGGCCAATGGATTGCTCCATTTATCCGTCTTGGGCTATTACCATGCAGGCCCAACAGATAAGGCCCAAAAAGCGATTAACTTGCCCATTAAGGTTCCCCTTATATGAAAACGGGCGGGAAGGAAAAGATCAGAGAACACAAGCTGCATTTAATACGTGACATGAAGAGGATCTTTGGCTGGCGTTGTACTTTTCAGCCGAAAACATTAAATGAGAAGGAAATCCTACCGTTGGGGGTCAGACACGTGTCTGAGCCCCCCGAAGACCGACAGAATCCGTTAGATCATCTTGTTAATATCCCACACGTGAGATAAGGTCTCTCAATTATATAAGGAAGAGAGGAGACGATCAAGAAAGCAAGTTTTTAGGTACTACACTAAATGCTCTCATATTTATTCCGACCATAATTCTCCCACATTAAATACACACACTTATTTATTAGATTCAGACCATAGAGAAACATTCTGGTGATCATACTCATCGGAATAGGCTTCTCATACTCTCTGGCAAGTTACTTATTCTCACGCCGGAGCTTGGTCACGGATCCTCCCCCCCCCCCGGGGGCCCTCCGTGACGAGGCTAACGGTTTCTTTTTTGTAGCAACGAAGGCTGGGATATTCCTACGTCATGAGCGAAGACCCTTTGAACGTCATCAGGGATCTGGGTATTCGACAAATTAAAATATCATTATTTTATAATGAGTTATTAAATTGTTTTTTAAGTTATTTAATTAAGAAAACTCATAACTCGATGAAGGGGTTGGTTCAAGTACAAACTATATTTATCCTACAAACTGTAAGAACATATCCTAGCAATTAAAAAAAATTAAATTAGCACATACCAAAAACAATACATACATCAAAGTAGCACTTTTGAATTATATTAGCACATGAAAATTTATCAAGATAATTGATTTTAGCACATATTTGAATGATATCAGCACATTGAAAACAAAAGAAAGATCCAAACAAAGAATTAATTGTTTGTTAGCATATTTATAGGGAATTAAATATAACTTATATTATTTAGGATATTATTTTATCATTTCTCTATAATTGGTTGGATGTCACGTGACACTTTTTAAATGGTCTTAACAGTTTGTATGCGAAATATGGTTTGTATTTGATCCTACTCCACTCGATAAATAGTATACTTCTTGATGTATGATTGTATGAAGTAATTTGGTGATGTCTATCATGTAAAAATATATTATAATCTAATGTTTCATGAAATTCAATGTAAAACAGAGAGTATGGATTTGATGTTTATTTTGTTCATGGGTTTTGTGCAAGGAAAGATTACGGCAGTAGCCTTTGGATCAAGCTTTTTACGAAAATAGCCATTTGACCAGGCTTTATGGACCTTCCCATCCAAGTGAACCCCATTTTTATGCACCTTCAATCCAGCCACAACCAAGCGGACACGTGTCCCTCTTACCTGAACCGGCTTTATGCCGCTACACATGTCAGCCGAGCCGCTTCATGCCCAAGCCGAGCCGCTTCGCCCAATATCTGATTTATGCCGCTTTGTGGTACTGCCAAGCCGAGCCGCTTCATTGCCAAGCCGAGCCGCTTTGCCCCATTCCAAGCCGCTACACCCTGGATCTAAGCCGTTTCAGCATGCCACCTACCCCCAAGCCGTTTCATTTGAATTTATGAGCTTTCAACCCATGCCCAAGCCGCTACACCCTGGATCTAAGCCACTTCAACATAAATATATATATATATTTGTCGCATGTTTTCCATCTCCTTGCCGATATAAACTCCAATAATGATACCTGCAAATTAATAAAAAGATAAATAATTTTGAGTAATGTTTATTTGGCATGAAAACAATAAAAAAATATGGCTAGAAAAAGAAACACTGTCCACATCAATATTTAAAAACGATATTTCTTAGTTAAAAGATATAAGCTAGTATGTGTATAAATTTTTTTGATATTTTTCTTAGACGGCCTTCATAAAAAAATATAGAGAAAAGAGTATTTTGATATTTTTTTGATGTATTTTGATATTTTTTTGATGTATTTTGATATTTTTTAAAAAATACTACTGAAGCGGCTCGGCTTGTACTTGTAGCGGCTCGGCTTGTACTTGTAGCGGCTCGGCTTGTACTTGTGGGGCAGGGGGCGAAGTGGCTCGGCTGACATGTGTGGCGGCATAAAGCCGGTTCAGGTAAGAGGGACACGTGTCCGCTTGGTTGTGGCTGGATTAAAGGTGCATAAAAAAGAGGGTTCACTTGGATGGGAAGGTGCATAAAGCCTGATCAAATGGCTATTTTGGTAAACACCTTGGTCAAGCGGTTACTGCCGTAATTTTCCCTTTGTGCAATTGATTTTCTTATTTGGCATCTCTAGGCATATGTTTGTAATTTTGTAAAGATGTAGGTAGGCTTTTTGTGTGGAATAAGTAATGATGGAAGTTACATTTTGTCAAATATGTCGGAATGAGGTTTCTTTTAGACATGACAACCATGCTGGAATGTGGATTTCACCTTTTATCATGTAAATTTGAAATAAGTATACTATAGAAAGGAAGTGGATTATAAGTAGTACACCCGATTGTATGGGTGAGTTTTGGTAAGTGATGGTAACAACTTTTATTTATTTATTAATTTATGAATTTACATAAAACGTCATACTTAGGAAAATATTATCGACCGCTAAAGGTAACACTATTTATATGCAGGAATATTGGATTTTAATAATTTCAACTATTCGTCGTTGATCGCCAATAGTCCCAACTTCAAAAATAATCATTGTTAGTGCCAACTATTGATATATTAGCCACCATTGGACCCCGACTAACTAAAATCTAACACCGTTAGTCTCCGGTTGCCGGGTCAAAAAAAAAAAAAAAAACGTTTCTAAAGGTCCATCTAAGGTTACAAAGAGGTTTGAGACGGAAATGTTGACTTTTTTGGCCAAAAAGAAGTTTTCCGACGAAAAGGGAGTTTTCCGGCGACTATAATAATTGAGGCTTTTACTAGAAAGAAAAGATTCCTAAATGTTCGTAATAAGGTTACAAAGAGGGTTGAGACGAAAATGTTAGAGTTTCCGGCCAAAAATGAGTTTTCCGGCCAAAAATGAGTTTCCCTGCTAAAAACGTTTTTCCGGCGACCGGAGACTAACGTCGTTAGGGTTCTGTTAATCAGGGTCCATTAGAGACCAATATGTTAATAGTTGGGCTGCCAGTGGTTATTTTTAAAGTTGGGATTGTTAGCGGCCAATGACGAATAGTTGAGATTATTAAAATTCAATATTCCTTATATGTAAAAGTTATTAAGGGATTGGTTCAAGCAAGAACTCCTTCCAGTTGTGAGAACTTAAGAATCAAATTAGAGGCCACCATTAAGCCACATATGCATTTCTTTTATTGTAGGAAGGGCAGTTTGGTAACTTTACCCCCTGCAAATTCTTATTATCCCTTGCCTTTATATCCCTTTCTTTCTCTCTCTCCCCTGTTTTTCAGAATCCCAGATCTAGAATCTCTCGACTCTCTCTCTTGCTCATGCTAATGTTCCCACAAGTAACACATAAGGCACACACACACGTAATACAATACCAATTTCGCATAATTCGAGTTTCGAGTTCGATTGATGAGTCGATTAGCTTGATTATTGATTGATTAACTTTATCGCATTGTTACTTCCTACTATTCAAGGTCGATAAACAGTCGTATTGATTAAACATTCGATCACTTTGATTAGACAACACTTAATCCACATAATACAAAATATGAAAATAGACTAAATATAGTCAAAGAAGTCAAACTTTGACTTTGACTTTGACATTCGAAAACACGGGGTGTTACAGCCTCCCCTTGTTTAGGGAATTTCGTCCCGAAATTAGGTTGAAAGCTACACAACACCGTGAATTATTTTACCAATTAGATGCTTCAGATCTTCATTTAAACAACTGCGGGTACTTGGCCTTCATGTCGCTTTCGAGTTCCCAAGTGAACTCTGCGCCTCGTTTGCCTTCCCATCGAACTTTCACGACAGGGATGCGCGAGCGTCTGAGTTGCTTGGTCTGGCGATCCATGATTTCAACAGGCTTTTCTACGAAGTGTAGCGTTTCGTTTACTTGAAGATCATCGAGCGGTACGATTAAATCATGGTCAGCTAGGCATTTTCGGAGGTTAGACACGTGGAAAGTCGGGTGGACGTTACTAAGTTCTTCCGGTAGTTCGAGTCTGTAGGCGACTTTTCTGATCCTTTCCAGAATCTTAAAAGGTCCAACATATCGTGGCGCTAGCTTCCCTTTCTTGCCGAATCGGACCACACCCTTCCAAGGTGATACCTTCAGGAGTACTTAGTCGGCAACGCCAAATTCAAGGGGCTTGCGTCTCATATCGGCGTAACTTTTCTGTCTATCTTGAGCTTTAACCAGGTTGTCTCGAATATGGAGGATTTTGTCAGTCGTTTCTTGCAAAAGCTCAGGACCGGTTAATTGTAAGTGACCGATCTCGTGCCATACAATCGACGATCGACATCTTCTTGCATATAGGGCCTCGAATGGTGTCATTTGAATGCTGGCATGATAACTGTTGTTGTACGAGAATTCGACTAGTGGCAGGTGTTTGTTCCAACTACCACCGAAGTCTATGACACACGCACGGAGCATATCTTCAAGAATACGGATCGTTCTTTCAGTCTGTCCGTCGGTTTGAGGATGGAATGCGGTGCTTAGATTAAGCGACGTACCAAGAGCTGCTTGAAACGTTTCCCACAATCGCGAAGTAAACCGAGCGTCAGGGTCTGAAATGATGTCACGAGGCGTACCATGATTACAAATGATCTCGTCAGTGTAGATTCGGGCTAGTTGTTCCACCTTGTAGTCTTCCTGTATTGGCAAAAAGTGGGCTGATTTGGTCAAACAATCAACTATAACCCAGATGCTGTCGTGACCAGATGGCGTGGGAGGAAGTTTGGTTATGAAATCCATAGCTATACTCTCCCACTTCCATATGGGAATTGGAGGTTGTTCGAGTAAGCCAGAGGGTCGTTGATGTTCAGCCTTTACTCTTGCACAAGTTAGGCAACTTCCAACATACAGAGCAATATCCCGTTTCATGCCCGGCCACGAGTACTTGTAACGAAGATCCTGGTACATTTTATCGGCACCGGGATGAATAGAGTATCGGGATTTGTGGGCTTCGTTCATTATAATCTTTCACAAATCGGTTCGCTTAGGAATCTAAATTCGGTCCAGATAATAGAAAATCCCATTCGCTTTGCTTACAAGCTGAGCTCCATCATGATAGATCCTTTCTTTCTTCAAAGTACGCTCGTTGAAACAAGCATGTTGGGCTTCGCGGATAAGGGTTTCGATATTATGCTGGGCTTGGGTATTGCGAATACTGAGCAGATAACTCTGTCTGCTGAGCGCGTCGGCAACAACATTTGCCTTGCCTGGGTGATAACGAATCTCACAGTCGTAATCGTTAAGAAGTTCTACCCATCGGCGTTGACGCATATTAAGTTCCCTCTGATTAAAGATGTGTTGTAAACTCCTGTGATCGGTGAAGATCGTACACTTGGTACCATACAGGTAGTGTCTTCAAATCTTTAATGCAAAGACAACTGCGCCTAGCTCGAGGTCGTGGGTTGTATAGTTCTTCTCGTGGATTTTGAGCTGACGAGATGCGTAAGCTATAACCTTGTCTCGTTGCATAAGAACACAACCAAGTCCAAGGTTGGAAGCATCACAATAGACAATGAAGTCGTTGTTTCCATCGGGCAACGTGAGAACATAAGCATTGCAGAGCATATGCTTGAGGGTTTGAAAGGCAGACTCTTGTTCAGTTCCCCAAACAAAAGGCTTGTCTTTATGAGTAAGGGCGGTAAGCGGCACAACGATCTTAGAGAATCCTTCGATAAATCGTCGATAATAGCCCGCTAGTCCGAGAAAAGAATGAACTTCAGACGGGTTCTTAGGCGTAATCCAACTCTTAACTGCTTCAATCTTCGCGGGATCGACATGAATACCTTGACTATTAACGATATGTCCCAGAAATTGGACCTCCTCTAGCTAGAATTCACACTTGGAGAACTTGGCATAGAGTTGATTCCCCTAGAGTAGCTCGAGAACCAAACGTAGATGTTGCGCGTGTTCGGCTTTCGATTTGGAATAGATCAAGACATCGTCAATGAACACGATGACGAAACGGTCTAGGAACGGCTTACACACGCGATTCATCAGATCGATGAAAACCGCGGGTGCGTTGGTTAAACCAAAAGGCATAACAACGAATTCATAATGGCCATATCGAGTTCGAAAAGCGGTTTTGGGGATGTCTTTCTGTAACACCTCGAAAATTTATGTCCAATAATGTATCGACACGTGTCATGGACTTAAAACGTACAAAGGATTGATTTAGAAGGACTAAAGTTGACAAACAAGAAATCTATGTGTGTAAAAGGATTCAAAATGTCAACAATGAGTAAATATATCTTTCAATAACCCTACATGATGTTTATACCCTTAAACGAATAAATCATGGATCATACGAAGCTAATTGTGAAAGAAAGTGAGGAATTACAAACTACAGGGGCTAAATGTGTCAACATGTTTAAAGTATACCTCTGAGTGATCTTTTAGCAAACCCAAAGCTTTGTAATGGTTAATTATACTCACAAGAATGTGTGATAAAAATTTCACAAGGTTTCGATGAAGTATGAGAAAGTTATGACAATATTCGTATGCGAGGGGTTAAAAGCGTCAAACCGCAAAAGTATGTCAATTCGTAAGGTATCGGACCTTCCGGAATATGACCATGAGTTTAGAATACTCAATTTAACCTTAATATAGTTTAGATATAGGCTTAGAGGTGTTTGGTGCGCAAAAATAAACTTTTATGTCATGCAGGGACTAAAAGTGTCAAAAAGTGCACAAGTTTGCATTTTCGCGCATATCTTGCATTCTGAATATCCCAGGACACCCAAAAATTTATGTAAGCACTAAAATATTTTATTTTAGTGTTTGGCTTGATAAAATTCCATTCGTCGCGTAATTTGGATCGTTTTTAGCGTCCGTCCGTGTTTCGTCGTAATTAGCCGAACAACGGGACCGTACGACCGAACGAACCGACATCCAGCATATTTTTGAGCATGTTTCATGTTCCTTATGCTTAGGCATCATTGTAGAGCCTTAAAAATGGTTTATCGGGCCTTAGAAGTGTCGGAAATGACTTTTGGAGGTGCAGGGGCCAAAACTGTCAAGTTTTGAAAGATTGCATGTGCTGTGCAGGTCCCTTACGGACCGTATACAGGCCATACGGTCCGTATAGCATGCCCAGTTCCAGAATTTTAAAAACCAGCTGTGGTTTTGCTTCCCTCTCACAATTCTTGATTCTATGGGCTGAATTAGGGACACCCATGGTTTTCTAAATCAGTGGGTATACTTGTAGGGCTGAGATCGAATCCCGTTTACCGAGGAACGATCCTAACGGCTCTCAAAATCCTATAAATACCCCCCTTTGATTTGGGTTTCATTGCACCATTCATTCCTTCTAATTTCTCTGCAATCTTTGAGGGTCTTGAGCTTCTTGAGAACCTCTCTCAGTCCTTTGGACTATTGTAAGTGATTCTTTCATGCTTAGTTTATTTGCTTGCATTTTAAACCGAAAAGTCAAGCGTTATCGATAAATGCTTTGACTTGTAAACGGTTAAGCCATGGTTCGAAGCAAACATGGCTACGTGACCGTAATTAGGTAGGTGTTAAACCCTCTAAAGGGCATCTCCTAATTACCACGTTTACTTAGTTTAATTGTCGGGTCAAATTAAAGTCAAACGGGTTTGTTTTAAATAATATTAATAATTAATAATGAAGAAGTTATAAAATCAGTTTTGCCACTTTAAAACTTGGTAAATATTAGTTGAACATGTCTAAGCATGTTCAACTCGACAATTCTAAGTATAGGTACGGTTCACAACCGAAGGTCGCAAAGTTTGACCTTTGCTTTGACTTTCAGTTCTGACCCGAATTAGCTTGAGTTTAGTTATGCCTTAGGGTCTCTTGTGACTATGTTATATGTTAGTATAACCTCCCAAAGTTATACTACTTGGTTCTTTAGAATTAAAGATTATTACGTGTTTCCATAATGCCGAAATGTTGACCATAATGCCCTTTGATATTAAAACGAGAACTAACCGGTCTAAGTCTAAGCTTAATTAAAGACCCGTTAGGATTCTGATAGGCTATTAAAAAACCTTCGTTCCAGATTAGGAGCCCAGTAAAAGCTATCTGTACTTTCTGATTTGATATACGGCTGGGATTGAATTTATATTCAGCTCAGGTAAATACTCTTAACTTATTTTCCCTATATGGGCTTGGGATACGATGCTATAAAAGTACCGCTTGGTCGGGTGTATGTAGTCATTTAAATCAGATTGTGATTGATGTATTTACATAACCTGTTTGATATGTATTATTTGGTGTATGGCCCTTGGGGGTTAAATGACCATGTCCCGGATATCCTTGGCATCATTCATGAAATGGCCACGACCTAAGCACGGGGTGTAGGCGTACACCTGACAGCTACATTATGTAAAAACTGGTATCCCACTATAAGGAATCGACCTTGTGGGCATTATACCTGTGGCGTGTCAGTTAACTTAAGTCCGGCCCTACAAACCGGCCCTAATGGACGACAAATGAGTAAAACTGTATACAAGATTATTTTGAATAATTGTCCCAAGTTATATAATATTTTTGCCGAAGTGCATTTAAATCAATTTTCAAACTCTTTTCAAAATGAGCCAGTTAAGTTGTATTTACCAGTGCAAACTGACGTATTTTCCAAAAAGGCTAAGTGCAGGTACTAGACGAAATAGGCTGGCTACTCCAGGCATCAATACTCAAGTCTCGCAAGCTTTAGATGTCAAAGTCTGTTGAACAGTGTTCCTTTTTAATTGATCCGCCTGTGGATCTGTTTCGACTGTGTTGTAATACTTAAACATTACATCTTGTTCAGTTGAAATAAATCTTTATCTTTTGCTTCCGCTGTGCATTTTATATGTTGTGTTGTTTTACTATGATGATATCAATGACGTCACGATACTCCCCACCGGGCCCACCGGTGACACGTGGAAAATTGGAGTGTGACAGGTTGGTATCAGAGCCAACACTGAGTGAATTAAACACTAGCCCTTTATGTTTAATCTCAGTTACACAATTGCACATTCTTGAGTCTAGACAAGAACATAGGACTAATCCTAATTCGTTATATTTTGTTTCCTTTGTTATTTTCTGATTAGCCCTTGCATGGGCAAGTCGTTTCGGTTAGAAGTCCCATTTAGGGCAACCATTTCTATTATAATATCATTCCTTTTTATAAGATCTACCATTATGATAAAATGGCAAAAATCTAAAAGGACAAGACCTAGCCATGTGTCACCTCAAGACAGGGCCAAGATGGTAGTTCCTCAATTAGATTCAGATCCTTGCTAACATCTCAAATTAGGATTGCTCTGCGCTTAATGTTAAAAGAATCTTAAAGGTAAAGCCTAGCCTAATTGTCATTTCAGACATGGCCAAGATGGTATGACCTGTTCAAAAGATTCAAAGCCTTTTTAACATCAGAAAGCATGTTAATATGCTTGACGAAGTGTGATTCGATAAAATCACATAAGTCATTATTAAAAAGGGTTGTTCTAAATTCCCTTATTTGTATAATCATCCCTTAAGGATGAAGTGCCCACGGGCTATAATTAACGTCCTCTGGGACTAAAGACAGTGGTAGCCTGCAACTCCCTGTCAAGAAAAGGAAATGAACTTTGATTCAAACCTTAATACCTCGATTCTATAAAATCCTGGTTTAATAATTAAATCTGTCCGCGTGGCTAGGCCTTTTGTGCTATTATATATAATTTAGGGTTATCCTGGATAATTAACTAAAATGGGTATTATAAACCATAGTTAATAAATCATTTAAAACAATAGAACTGTATAAGCTTCTATATGTAAACCTTGCCCTTGTTTTCTTTTATGTAGCAATTAAGGCTACATGGCAAGGTCGGAGGAAGTAAACAGTCATTCTTTGGAAAGCCGCGATGATGATAGGGTTAATATAACCAAAGGCGAGCTCCGTACACTGATTGATACAGCTGTGTCTAAAGCTGTAAAGGAGCAATTCAAGGAGGTTAGTGAGACGTATAGTAGAACTTCTTCGGTACCCCACTCTAAGTCTGTTCCTAAGACTCATTCAGAGGCTCATTGCAAGCCACCCTCAAAGAAGGATGGACCTAAGAAAGAGGATGTCGAACATTCCTCAAACCAACATAGTGTTCCATCCAAGAGAATAGTGTTCGATGATGAGCCACGTACCAAGTCTTGTACTTATAAGTACTTTGTTTCCTGCAAATCCCGGGATTTCACTGGGGAGAAAGGAGCAATTGATTGTATGACCTGGTTAGATGAAATGGACACTGTTGTTGATATCATCGGTTGTGCTGAAAGGGATATAGTGAAGTATGTATCCCAATCATTCAAGGGAGAGGCTTTGGCATGGTGGAAGTCTCTCATTCAAGCTGCTGGGAAGATCCCACTCTATAACATGTCATGGGAGCAGTTTGTTATTCTCATTAAGGAGAACTATTGTCCACAACATGAGGTGGAAAGGATTGAATCAGATTTCTTATCACTGGTGATGAAAAATTTAGATTGTCAAGCTTACCTCACCAGTTTCAACACCATGTCTAGACTGGTTCCCTATCTTGTGACACCAGAGCCCAAGAGGATTGCTCGCTTCATTGGGGGATTAGCCCCAGAAATCAAAGCCAGTGTTAAGGCTTCGAGACCTGCTACTTTTAGATCAGTTGCTGATCTATCTCTATCCCTCACCTTGGATGCGGTCAGGTTAAGATCGCTCAAGAACTCTGAAGAGAGCAAGAGGAAGCATGAGGAGGATAGCTCACGAGGGTCGGAGAAGAAGCACAAGGGAAACACTGAGTCTAAGAAGTTTGGGTCTGGAAAAGGTAGTCAGCAAGCAGAGGAAAAGCCAAAGTGCTCAACTTGCCAAAAACGCCACTTTGGTAAGTGCAGGCTTGAGACCAAGTCTCAATCAGGACCACCTGCATGTGGGTTGTGCAAGTCTAGGGAGCACAAGACTATTGACTGCAAGAGAATTAAAGATGCTACCTGCTACGGCTGCAACGAGAAAGTGCACATTAAGTCCAACTGCCCTAAATACGCCAAGAAGCCTGAGGAAACGAAGAAGACCAATGCTAGGGTCTTCCAAATGAACGTACATCAGGCAATTCAGGACGACAACGTGATCACAGGTACTTTCCTCATAAATGATGTATATGCTAGAGTACTGTTTGATTCGGGAGCTGATAAGTCATTCATAGATGATAAGTTCTGTAAGTTGTTGAATTTACCTGTTAAAACCTTAAGTGTGAAATATGAGGTGGAGTTAGCCGATGGAACCTTAGAAACCGCCTCAACCATGTTAGATGGATGCGTTATATCTTTTAGGAACCACTCTTTTCCTTTGTCCTTGCTTCCTTTAGAGTTAGCCGGATTTGATATAGTATTGGGCATGGATTGGTTATCGCATAACCAAGCCCAAATCATCTGCAACAAGAAGCAAGTAGTGATTAAGACTCCGTCCGGTGAGTCACTTACCATTCAAGGAGATACCCAACACGGATTGCTTGAGCAAGTGTCTATGCTCAAGGCATCTAGGTGCATGAAGAAGGGTTGTGTCATTTATATGGCACAAGTAACGGTCGACGAGCAAAAGCCCAAGATTGGAGATATTCCAGTCATTTCTGAATACCCTGAAGTTTTCCCTAAAGAACTACCTGGTTTGCCACCAGATAGGCAAGTGGAATTCAAAATTGATATCATCCCCGGAGCAGCGCCTGTTGTGAGAGCACCTTATAGGTTGGCACCAACAGAGATGAAGGAATTGAGGACGCAGCTAGATGATTTGCTAGACAAGGGTTTTATAAGACCTAGTTCATCTCCATGGGGAGCGCCAATTTTATTCGTCAAAAAGAAGGATGGATCAATGCGTCTATGCATTGATTACCGTGAGCTTAATAAGGTTACTATCAAGAATAGGTACCCTTTTCCCAGGATCGATGATCTATTCGATCAGCTTCAAGGGGCAAGCTACTTCTCCAAGATTGATTTGAGGTCAGGCTACCATCAATTGAAGGTTAAAGATGAAGACGTACACAAGACTGCGTTTAGGACTCGCTACGGTCATTATGAGTTCTTAGTGATGCCTTTTGGGCTCACTAAACGCACCAGCCGCATTCATGGATCTCATGAATCGTGTATGCAAGCCTTATTTGGACAAATTTGTCATTGTCTTCATCGATGACATCCTCATCTACTCAAAGAGTCAAGCTGACCACGAGAAGCATCTCCGTTGTATTTTGAAACTGCTTCAACAGGAAAAGCTCTATGCCAAATTTTCAAAATGTGAATTTTGGCTTCGCGAAGTCCAATTCCTTGGACATGTTGTGAGTGAGCATGGTATCCAAGTAGATCCCGCTAAAGTTGAAGCTGTCATGAACTGGCAAGAGCCAAAGACGCCCACGGAGATTCGCAGTTTCGTAGGATTGGCCGGGTACTACAGACGATTTATCGAGAACTTCTCAAGAATTGCAGCACCCCTGACTTTGCTAACTCGCAAGAATAGTAAGTTCAATCGGGGGCCTAAGCAGCAAGAATCCTTCGATATATTGAAGCAAAAGTTGAGCAACGCTCCTGTTTTGACGTTGCCTGATGGAATTGATGAGTTTGTAGTATATTGTGATGCATCACACACCGGGATGGGGTGTGTGCTTATGCAGAAAGGCAAGGTCATTGCCTATGCTTCACGTCAGTTAAAGGTGCACGAAAGGAATTACACCACCCATGACTTGGAGCTGGGTGCCGTTGTATTTGCACTAAAGCTTTGGAGGCATTACTTGTATGGAACGAAGTGTGTAATCTACTCAGATCACAAGAGCCTTCAACATTTGTTTAATCAGCAGGACTTAAATATGAGGCAGCGACGTTGGATGGAAACTTTAAATGACTATGATTGTGAAATAAGATACCATCCAGGTAAGGCAAATGTGGTTGCTGATGCTTTAAGTTGAAAGGAAAGGATAAGGCCTATAAGAATCAATGCCAAGAGCATTGAGATAAAGAATAATTTGAATGAAAGATTGTTAGCAGCACAGAAGGAAGCAGTGCTGGAAGCTAACTATCCTAATGAGAAGCTAGGAGTAACTGAGGAGCAGTTATCCTACGGCAAGGACGGAATCCTAAGGTTGAATGGACGAATATGGGTTCCAATTTATGGAGGACTTCGGGATGTTATCCTCCAGGAAGCCCACAGTTCCAAATATTCCGTTCATCATGGAGCTGATAAGATGTACCAAGATTTAAAGGCGAATTATTGGTGGATAGGCTTGAAGAAGTCTATAGCTGCCTATGTAGCTAAATGCTTGACGTGTGCTCAAGTCAAAGCTGAACATCAGAAACCGTCAGGTTTGCTACAACAGCCTGAAATTCCCACTTGGAAATGGGAAATGGTGACAATGGATTTCATCACCAAGTTGCCAAAGACTAATAAAGGAAATGATACTATTTGGGTGATAGTAGATAGACTGACTAAGTCAGCACATTTCCTACCCATTAAGGGAACCTACAGTTCTGACATGTTAGCCCAGTTGTATGTTGATATGATTGTATCTCTGCATGGAGTACCAGTGGCTATTATCTCTGACAGAGATACCAGATACACGTCACATTTTTGGAAAAGTTTCCAACAGTATTTGGGCACGCATTTAAATTTCAGTACGGCTTACCATCCTTAGACGGATGTGCAAAGTGAGCGTACCATTCAAACCCTGGAGGACATGCTACGTGCGTGTGTGATTGATTTAGGCGATAGCTGGGATAAGCCCCTGCCATTGGTCGAGTTCTCCTACAATAATAGCTACCATACAAGCATTCAGGCTGCGCCTTTTGAGGCATTATATGGTAGGAAATGCAGAACGCCCATCTGTTGGGCAGAAATAGGAGACACTCAATTATCAGGACCTGATATAGTTTTCGAGACGACGGACAAGATTGTCCAGATTCGTGATCGCCTGAAAGCTGCCAGGGATAGGCAGAAAAGTTATGCTAATAAGATGCGAAAACCTCTCAAGTTTGAGGTTGGTGATAAGGTCCTACTTAAAGTATCACCCTGGAAGGGAGTGATGCGATTTGGTAAGAAAGGTAAGCTAAGTCCGAGGTATATAGGACCATTCGAGATCATCGAATGTGTTGGATCAGTGGCTTACAAGTTAAACTTACCTGAAGAGCTCAGTGGTATTCATAATGTATTCCACATGAAATGCCTAGCTGATGAATCACTAGTCATCCCACATACAGATATGCATATAGATGAGAGCTTGAAATTTGTGGAGAAACCTTTGTCGATTGAGGATCGACAGGTTAAGAAGCTTCAGAGGAAGCATGTGCCTATTGTAAAGGTTAAATGGGATGCCCGTAGAGGTCCCGAGTACACGTGGGAGGTAGAATCCACAATGAAGGAAAAGTACCCTCATTTATTTCAGTAAATCTCGAGGTCGAGATTTCTTTTAAGGGGGTGAGGATGTAACACCTCGAAAATTTATGTCCAATAATGTATCGACACGTGTCATGGACTTAAAACGTGCAAAGGATTGATTTAGAAGGACTAAAGTTGACAAACAAGAAATCTATGTGCGTAAAAGGATTCAAAATGTCAACAATGAGTAAATATATCTTTCAATAACCCTACATGATGTTTATACCCTTAAACGAATAAATCATGGATCATACGAAGCTAATTGTGAAAGAAAGTGAGGAATTACAAACTACAGGGGCTAAATGTGTCAACATGTTTAAAGTATACCTCTGAGTGATCTTTTAGCAAACCCAAGGCTTTGTAATGGTTAATTATACTCACAAGAATGTGTGATAAAAATTTCACAAGGTTTCGATGAAGTATGAGAAAGTTATGACAATATTCGTATGCGAGGGGTTAAAAGCGTCAAACCGCAAAAGTATGTCAATTCGTAAGGTATCGGACCTTCCGGAATATGACCATGAGTTTAAAATACTCAATTTAACCTTAATATAGTTTAGATATAGGCTTAGAGGTGTTTGGTGCGCAAAAATAAACTTTTATGTCATGCAGGGACTAAAAGTGTCAAAAAGTGCACAAGTTTGCATTTTCGCGCATATCTTGCATTCTGAATATCCCCGGACACCCAAAAATTTATGTAAGCACTAAAATATTTTAGTTTAGTGTTTGGCTTGATAAAATTCCATTCGTCGTGTTACGCCCCAATCCTACTATTAAATACGTACAAATAAGTAGGAAAATATTTTTGAAAATTTCGACATGACCTATTCGTTTGGACATCATTAACCACCTGTTTTACAAACCAAACTTAAACACTAAACATTTCTGACAAAAACCCAAAACAAACAAACAAGTTCACATTGGTCACGACATGATTTCCATCTACCAAATTTTTTTACCCTACGACAAAGATGACAACATACTAACTAGACTTAAATACAAAAGACCAAGTCTTAAACCATTCCAAAAAGGGGCTTAACAACGGAAGCGAGAAGCGGGCGTAAACCATGTGTGCACGTTCCAAGTCGTCCAATCGCCTAAGTCGAGGATTTACCTACATTAAACATCAACTTTAAAAAGTTAGTAAAGGCGCTTATTTAGTCCACAACACCAACATAGTAATTACAATCAATATATATATATATATATACGTCCATTTCTTCTACGCATTCGATTACCCATTTAATGGGTATGACATACGATCTCATAATGAAATTTAAGCATTTCGCATTCGATCCGATAATATCGGGTTATTTGCTTTCAACTTAAAATCGTTTGTTCTATCCGTATAACGGATTGAACCTTCTTGCATACAATTTTGCTTACATGACCACCCGTTCTAGACGGATGGTCTCATATCCTCACTCGACCTAGTCGTAAGGACCGGTCGGTTTGCATAACTTAGCATAATCCTTCTTTAGCATAAACGAATCCGCAAGGGATCTACCATTCTTTTACTAGCATTGCAATTAACCATAACATAGGATAATTCTCATAACAAGGGTCGTTAAATATAATTACTAACAAATAAATAAAAAGTAAACTTTCGTATGAACGGATCATACCTCGATCTTGTGAACCTTCCGTTTTCTTAGCACTTGAGCCTTCTTCCTTCACGCCTATACCAATACATAATTTCATTGTTTTAGTACTCCGATTTCATTTCGTTAATTCCTCTATATTACACATAATTGCTCTTTCAAGCATTTCATCAAACACCTTGTGTGCGTTACACTAAATAAGCATAATGTACAATTATTTGAAGCATAGTTTACTAATTCACCTACATAACATCATTATACAACCAATTTTCTTAAAACTTTTTACTCTACATCAAATTATCTAGCATTCAAGTAATTCAAACAAGATCATATAACAAGAATACATGAATTCATAATCACTATGATACTCGTTAACCATGACACAATTCCACCAAGTGGGTTTCTTTCAATTAACTAAAATTGAGCATGATTCCTACACTAGGGAGTGCCCTTATCATCTAAACAACACAAATCATGCCACGGATCTTGTTCGGGTCGAAACCCCTTTCTCTAAAATTCACCAAATTCAAAAATTCGACTTACCAATCTACTAGATATGCTTAGAGGTTTGAAGTTTTAGAACATGCAGCAATTAAACTTGATTTCTCCTTGTCAATTGCTGAATTCTTGCAAGAACAAGGTAACCCTTGTTTTTCCCTGCCCTTGATCGATCCCAATTACGCACACAAGAGTGTGTTTTTGGGTTTACCAATATCAATCCTTAATTATAAAAATTTTACACATTAACCCCTTCTAATTTGATAAGCATTTAAATTAAGCATTACTTCAATTTCTTAACCTATTCTTTTATCATAATCCCTTAATTAGGTTACTTTGTTCATTTTTATTTAATTTAATTAAGTACCGGGTTTTTGGGGTGTTACAAATCTACCCCCCTTAAAAGAGGTTTCGTCCCCGAAACCTGGATATATAATAAATCTTAAATGTGCACATACCAAAAAGAAAGGGATAGTGTCTTCTCATCTCATCTTCCGTCTCCCATGTGAGTTCTGAACCCTTTCGGTGTTGCCATTGTACCAACACCTGTCGGACCGTCTTGTTGCGGAGCTTCTTCAACTTGACATCTTTGATGGCTATTGGTCTTTCGATATAATTCAACCCCTCGTCCAACTCAATGTCATCGAGAGGTACTAACGCGGTTTCATCCGCAAGACATTTTCTCAATTGCGACACGTGGAAGGTATTGTGAATTCCGTCTAAAGTAGGCGGTAATTCTAATCGATATGCAACCCTTCCAACACGAGCCAAGATTTTAAACGGCCCAATATACCGAGGACCTAATTTACCCCGTTTACGAAAACGGATTATGCCTTTCCATGGTGACACCTTCAATAGAACGAAATCTCCAACTTGAAATTCGATAGGACGCTTCCTTTTGTCTCCATAAGCTTTTTGTCGATCCTGGGCTGCCTTCAAACGTGCCCTAATCAATTCAATTTTCTCATTTGTCATTGCTATTAAATCATTTGGCGCGAGCTCCCTTTGCCCCACTTCACCCCAACATACGGGAGTTCTACACTTCCTCCCATATAGTAATTCGTATGGTGCCATTTGAATGCCACTGTGGTAACTATTATTATAAGAAAATTCCACTAGTGGTAAATGGTCATCCCAGTTTCCCCCAAAATCTAAGGCACACGCCCTCAACATATCAATAAGTGTTTGAATGGTTCTTTCTGACTGACCGTCAGTTTGAGGGTGGTAGGCGGTACTTATGTGCAATCTCGTTCCCACGCTTTCGTGAAATCTTTGCCAGTAACGAGAGGTAAATCTAGTATCACGATCTGAGATGATTGACACAGGCACCCCATGTCGAGACACGACCTCATTCATGTAGATTTCTGCCATTTTCTCGGAAGAATAAGCTTCTTTAATGGGTAGAAAGTGGGCGCTTTTCGTAAGTCGATCTACGATTACCCATATTGTATCATACCCCTTTTTCGTTCTTGGAAGCTTGGTTACCAAATCCATCGTTAGTTCTTCCCATTTCCACAACGGTATTCCCAATGGTTGTGATTCTCCGTAAGGCTTTTGGTGTTCTGCCTTCACTTGAGAACACGTTAAGCATTTTGCGACATACTTGACGATATCGCGCTTGTTGGTTTTTAAATCTCGATACATCTTTGTAGCCCCAGGGTGGACCGAATATCGTGACTTATGTGCTTCATCGAGTAGTGCGGCCTTAACTTCACAAAATCGGGGTATCCAAATTCGGCCGAATCGCGTCTTGAGCCCGGTCGAATTTTCTTCTAATTTATCAATAACACCTTTTAATCTTTCTTTCCTTAAGTCTTCTGCTCCAAGAGACTTTCTTTGAGATTCCCGTATCGTTTCAAGTAGTCGTGGCGTAACTACCATCTTCATGGACTTCACACGGAGAGGAGACGGATACTCTTTTCGGCTTAACGCATCGGCTACCACATTTGCTTTCCCCGGGTGATAGAGGATATCACAATCATAATCTTTGATAAGTTCTAGCCATCTTCGTTGCCTCATATTCAAATCTTTTTGTTCGAAGAAATACTTGAGGCTCTTATGATCCGAATAAATTGTACATTTCGCACCGTATAAGTAGTGTCTCCAGATCTTTAAGGCGAACACTACTGCTGCCAATTCCAGATCGTGTGTTGGGTAGTTCACCTCGTGAGGCTTTAGCTGCCGCGACGCATAAGCAATAACCTTTCCCCTTTGCATCAAAACACAACCTAACCCCTGATGGGAAGCATCTGAATAAACAACCAAATCTTCAGTTCCATCTGGCAACGTCAGGACTGGAGGACTCGACAATTTCTCCTTTAATATACGAAAAGCCTCTTCCTGTTCCTCACCCCACACAAATTTTTCTTTCTTTCTCGTCATTCTGGTTAGAGGTAGAGCTATCTTCGAGAAATCCTGTATGAACCTTCTATAGTACCCGGCAAGGCCCAGAAAACTTCTTATCTCTGTCGGGTTCTTCGGAGAGACCCACTTCATTACAGCATCAATCTTTGAAGGATCAACTAAAACACCTTCCGCATTGATCACGTGACCCAGGAATTGCACCTCTCTGAGCCAAAAGGCACATTTTGAAAATTTTGCGTAAAGTTTCTCCTTGCGGAGAATTTCAAGTACTTCACGCAAGTGCATTGCATGTTCAGCTTTGCTTCGCGAATAGACTAAGATATCATCTATGAACACGATTACCGATTTGTCTAACATGGGTCGGCACACCCGGTTCATAAGATCCATAAACGCAACCGGCGCGTTCGTCAATCCAAAGGACATGACTAAAAATTCATAGTGCCCATAACGGGTTCTAAATGCAGTCTTTGGAATATCCTCCTCCCGCACTCTAACTTGATGGTACCCCGAACGCAGGTCTATCTTGGAGAACCAGCTCGCCCCTTGTAATTGATCAAAAAGGTCGTCAATTCTAGGTAAAGGGTTGCGGTTCTTTATGGTTAGTTTGTTTAATTCTCTATAGTCGATGCACATGCGCATCGACCCGTCTTTCTTTTTAACAAAAAGGACGGGTGCTCCCCAAGGCGACACACTCGGGCGTATGAAACCCTTATCTAGAAGATCTTGCAACTGTGTCATTAATTCCCGCATCTCGGTGGGGGCAAGTCTATAGGGAGCCTTCGCAACAGGCTTCACACCCGGATTTAATTCGATGCGAAACTCTATCTCCCTTTCGGGAGGAAGTCCCGGCAGTTCTTCCGGAAATATATCCGGAAATTCGTTCACGACCTCAACGTCTTCAAGCTTCGGGAGGGTTTGTCGGGCATCTCCTACATAAGCTAAGTATGCTCTACTCCCGTTAAGCACGTACTTATAAGCTTGGACCAAGGTACACAACTTGGTTTCCACGTTTCTTTCTCCTTGAATACTTAATTGTTTTCCACTTGGAGCTTGAATAACCATCACTTTAGTTTCACAGTTAATCTCCACATGGTGTCGCGCCAACCAATCCATCCCCACGATCATTTTAAATTCCCCCAAAACCATGGGTATCAGGTCGATGTCAAATTCTTCATCTTCTATAGTGAATTTACAATTTCTACAAACCTCATGTAACGTATACATCTTGCTATCGGCTATTTCTACTTCTAAAGGCATTGGCATTCGTTCGATCTTAAAGGACGGATGTTGTATGATTTCATTCGAAATAAACGACATAGTAGCTCCAGTATCAAATAGAACATAGACCGGTATGGAGTTTAGTAAAAAGATACCTGAAATCACATTCGGGAGAGACTTGGCTTCTTCGGATGTAATTTGGTACATTCTACCCTTGGCCTTAGAACCTTCTTGTTTCTTATCTTCCTTCTTCGACTCTTGCTGGAGTTTCGGGCACTCAGATTTGATGTGCCCCTTTTCGAAACAGTTGAAACAAGTTTTCGGGCTACTCGGACATTGATAAGATGAGTGTCCCTCCTTACCGCATTTGTAACACCCTTTCTTGCCTAACAAACATTCCCCCGTATGAAGTTTTCCACAAGTCTTGCACGGCGTGATACCACTCTTCGACTTATCCTTTCTTCCTTGCTCTTGATACTTCCCCTTTTTGGTCGGGGTCGAACTTCCACCTTTTTCATTGGGTCTCTTTTCTCCACGCTCTTCTTGCCTCTTGATCTCGATTTCTCTATCCCGCGCTAGATTGATGAGCTCGTCAAGAGTCTCACACTTCGAGGGAGTGATGAACTCCCTAAATTCTGCCTTTAATACGCCATAAAAGCGATTAATCTTCATCCTTTCAGTTTGCACAAACTCTCCACAAAACTTCATCTTATCCAAGAAAATGTTTGATATCTCATTTATCGTCTCGTTTCGCTGTCGGAGGCGTAAGAAATCCTCTTGAATCTTATCAATGGCTGACTGAGGGCAGTGATATTTTATGAAAGGATCCTTAAACTCCTGCCAGGTCATTGTTTGGAGCCTCTCTTCACCTATCTCTTTACTGTGTGCATCCCACCAATCTTTTGCCTGAAAAGTGAGTTGGCCGGTGGCGAACATCACCTTATCTTCGTTATCACAACGACTTCGAATGAACACTGCTTCTATATTTGAAATCCATCTTTGGCATGCGATCGGATCAATTTTACCATCATACGTTGCCGGATTGCACGCCATAAAGTCTTTATACGTGCATCGTCGTTCCTTACTTTTACTTCTAGACCCCTCAAATAGTTCTTTCAATTCCTCGATCTTACTGGTCATCATAGCATCCACAACCCCCAGAACTCGGCTTTCTACCTCCTGAGCCAACCGTGGAAGATTGGCTTGCATAACCCCTTCCGCTACTTCCGTAACTTTGTTCTCGAACGCTTCTTGTCTAGCCACATCGTCATCATCATTAACGTTGCTTGCATCAGCCATCTATACAACAGCATATCTTTGTTTAATACAAATCACAAACTTTCGGTATATATCATTGTTCATTAATCAGCATTTACTTATTCCATTTCATGTCATTTGGTTCATTTCTGTTATACTTTCACATTTCAAGCCTTTATCCATTTTTAAGATTTCCTCCATTTGTCCATAACATTCGACGCATTACTTTCGGCTTTTATGGTTTCATTCGATTGTAACCTCTATCCGTGGTTACATCTATCCTTATAGGTCTTATATGGGCATTACCCGACAAGGAAATAGGCTTTCAATCAATTCGGGAACTCGAAATACGAAAAAGGACATCAATTGAAAAGTTTCAGCAAACCAGACTTCCGCTAGCCGTCGGCGACGGCCTAGTCTCCCGTCGGCGACGGGTTCAGGATTGTGGCGTCGGCCACCTTCACCCGTAAGCAGGTAAGTAAGGCGTCGGCACTTGGGGGGGCGTCGGCGACGGCCAGAGGCCCATCGGCGACGGCCTCTCCTCTGCTGAAACGATGCTGAACTCATTTTAGGCTTTTCCGACCATTTCCCGAGTATATTTCCCGCTACCCGGGTCCAGGGGTTTCTTATTTTACCCATCTTATAACTTCTTAGCATACTCAATCTTAAAACTCATTCGTGACGCATTATACATACTCATACTAAACAAATATTTAAAACTTTACCTCGTTGACGATCTCGGAACGAGCACACCTTCGCGAGAGCCATTGGTTTGAGTTCAAGCGCTATTATTCCAGCTCGAATCCCTCAAACCTAGGCTCTGATACCAACTTGTTACGCCCAATCCTACTATTAAATACGTACAAATAAGTAGGAAAATATTTTTGAAAATTTCGACATGACCTATTCGTTTGGACATCATTAACCACCTGTTTTACAAACCAAACTTAAACACTAAACATTTCTGACAAAAACCCAAAACAAACAAACAAGTTCACATTGGTCACGACATGATTTCCATCTACCAAATTTTTTTACCCTACGACAAAGATGACAACATACTAACTAGACTTAAATACAAAAGACCAAGTCTTAAACCATTCCAAAAAGGGGCTTAACAACGGAAGCGAGAAGCGGGCGTAAACCATGTGTGCACGTTCCAAGTCGTCCAATCGCCTAAGTCGAGGATTTACCTACATTAAACATCAACTTTAAAAAGTTAGTAAAGGCGCTTATTTAGTCCACAACACCAACATAGTAATTACAATCAATATATATATATATACGTCCATTTCTTCTACGCATTCGATTACCCATTTAATGGGTATGACATACGATCTCATAATGAAATTTAAGCATTTCGCATTCGATCCGATAATATCGGGTTATTTGCTTTCAACTTAAAATCGTTTGTTCTATCCGTATAACGGATTGAACCATCTTGCATACAATTTTGCTTACATGACCACCCGTTCTAGACGGATGGTCTCATATCCTCACTCGACCTAGTCGTAAGGACCGGTCGGTTTGCATAACTTAGCATAATCCTTCTTTAGCATAAACGAATCCGCAAGGGATCTACCATTCTTTTACTAGCATTGCAATTAACCATAACATAGGATAATTCTCATAACAAGGGTCGTTAAATATAATTACTAACAAATAAATAAAAAGTAAACTTTCGTATGAACGGATCATACCTCGATCTTGTGAACCTTCCATTTTCTTAGCACTTGAGCCTTCTTCCTTCACGCCTATACCAATACATAATTTCATTCTTTTAGTACTCCGATTTCATTTCGTTAATTCCTCTATATTACACATAATTGCTCTTTCAAGCATTTCATCAAACACCTTGTGTGCGTTACACTAAATAAGCATAATGTACAATTATTTGAAGCATAGTTTACTAATTCACCTACATAACATCATTATACAACCAATTTTCTTAAAACTTTTTACTCTACATCAAATTATCTAGCATTCAAGTAATTCAAACAAGATCATATAACAAGAATACATGAATTCATAATCACTATGATACTCGTTAACCATGACACAATTCCACCAAGTGGGTTTCTTTCAATTAACTAAAATTGAGCATGATTCCTACACTAGGGAGTGCCCTTATCATCTAAACAACACAAATCATGCCACGGATCTTGTTCGGGTCGAAACCCCTTTCTCTAAAATTCACCAAATTCAAAAATTCGACTTACCAATCTACTAGATATGCTTAGAGGTTTGAAGTTTTAGAACATGCAGCAATTAAACTTGATTTCTCCTTGTCAATTGCTGAATTCTTGCAAGAACAAGGTAACCCTTGTTTTTCCCTGCCCTTGATCGATCCCAGTTACGCACACAAGAGTGTGTTTTTGGGTTTACCAATATCAATCCTTAATTATAAAAATTTTACACATTAACCCCTTCTAATTTGATAAGCATTTAAATTAAGCATTACTTCAATTTCTTAACCTATTCTTTTATCATAATCCCTTAATTAGGTTACTTTGTTCATTTTTATTTAATTTAATTAAGTACCGGGTTTTTGGGGTGTTACACGTCGCGTAATTTGGATCGTTTTTAGCGTCCGTCCGTGTTTCATCGTAATTAGCTGAACAACAGGACCGTACGACCGAACGAACCGACATCCGGCATATTTTTGAGCATGTTTCATGTTCCTTATGCTTAGGCATCATTGTAGAGCCTTAAAAATGGTTTATCGGGCCTTAGAAGTGTCGGAAATGACTTTTGGAGGTGCAGGGGCCAAAACTGTCAAGTTTTGAAAGATTGCATGTGCTGTGCAGGTCCCTTACGGACCGTATACAGGACCATACGGTCCGTATAGCTTGCCCAATTCCAGAATTTTAAAAACCAGCTGTGGTTTTGCTTCCCTCTCACAATTCTTGATTCTATGGGCTGAATTAGGGACACACATGATTTTCTAAATCAGTGGGTATACTTGTAGGGCTGAGATCGAATCCCGTTTACCGAGGAACGATCCTAACGGCTCTCAAAATCCTATAAATACCCCCCTTTGATTTGGGTTTCATTGCACCATTCATTCCTTCTAATTTCTCTGCAATCTTTGAGGGTCTTGAGCTTCTTGAGAACATCTCTTAGTCCTTTGGACTATTGTAAGTGATTCTTTCATGCTTAGTTTATTTGCTTAGCGTTTTAAACCGAAAAGTCAAGCGTTATCGATAAATGCTTTGACTTGTAAACGGTTAAGCCATGGTTCGAAGCAAACATGGCTACGTGACCGTAATTAGGTAGGTGTTAAACCCTCTAAAGGGCATCTCCTAATTACCACGTTTACTTAGTTTAATTGTCGGGTCAAATTAAAGTCAAACGGGTTTGTTTTAAATAAAATTAATAATTAATAATGAAGAAGTTATAAAATCAGTTTTGCCACTTTAAAACTTGGTAAATATTAGTTGAACATGTCTAAGCATGTTCAACCCGACAATTCTAAGTATAGGTTCGGTTAACAACCGAAGGTCGCAAAGTTTGACCTTTGCTTTGACTTTCAGTTCTGACCTGAATTAGCTTGAGTTTAGTTATGCCTTAGGGTCTCTTGTGAGTATGTTATATGTTAGTATAACCTCCCAAAGTTATACTACTTGGTTGTTTAGAATTAAAGATCATTACGTGTTTCCATAATGACGAAATGTTGACCATAATGCCCTTTGATATTAAAACGAGATTCTTAAAAATGTGAAAGGACAAAAACCTTTATTACTGATTCATAAACATGTCCACAAAATTTCACATCAGTTTGAGGTCTAGATTAGGAGTTATGCTCATTAGCGTAATTAAGAAGCTTTTTAGTAAATAAACCGCATAATTAGCATATAGCCTATCTAAACCCAAATTTTAATACCAAACTTATTACCCACTGATGTAATATAATATTTTGGGGTTTTTGAAGATTTTTATTTATTTATAGGCTGATCGTAACCTAGAGTTCTAAGCCTTATTCGGTAATTGCCGGTTTTGCCCTTTTAGGCTATAAAATGAGTTTTACAAAACCTTTTGACCCCAAACCTTTTTATACGAATCTAATACGATAAATAAAGTACTTTGAGCCTTCTAGAATAATAAAAATATCAGCTTCCCTTTTAGAACCCGGAAATAGCTCAAAATCACCTATTTAAGCGTTTTTAACGCATAGTGTATATTGAAACCATTTTAAATCTATAAGACTTGATACCTACTGTTGTTTTAAGTAAATTTTCATACTTTGGCAGTAAGCAAAAGTCTTCAGCTCAGCATCCCAGTTTTGACCTTTTAAGCCTATGTGAAATTACCAAAATGCCCTTAAGATGCATAGTTCGGTTATAAGTGATAAATTTCACATATAGGTCATACCCTACTGATGTAACATTAGTAAATTAAGTATTTTTACTGATTTAATTAGACCCGAAACTTAGATTACTATTTAACCTCTTTTGTAACCTTTAAAATGACCAAAATACCCCTACGGGGCATAAATTGGTTTTAAACTCGTTTTGGGCATAATGGAAGATATCATACTGATATCACAACATATCAAAGGCATATTAACTTATGGAACATGTTCATGACTCTTATGGTTACCCGTTACGCATGTTTCGCGTTCGGATCGGCTTATGTAACTAGTTTGCATATATTAGCCGAAACGGGTCAAACCATATCGTTTTTGTCTCAAAATCCAGAATGTGTTTAAGTTACCCATATTAAACAAGCATGCAAGCTTGTCGGGTCAAAACCACATTCTAAACCGGTCTTCGCTTTATCATGCGTTTGAACCGTGTATTCCTTTTGAAAACTAACCGGTCTAAGTCTAAGCTTAATTAAAGACCCGTTAGGATTCTGATAGGCTATTAAAAAACCTTCGTTCCAGATTAGGAGCCCAGTAAAAGCTATCTGTACTTTCTGATTTGATATACGGCTGGGATTGAATTTATATTCAGCTCAGGTAAATACTCTTAACTTATTTTCCCTATACGGGCTTGGGATACGGTGCTATAAAAGTACCGCTTGGTCGGGTGTATGTAGTCATTTAAATCGGATTGTGATTGATGTATTTACATAACCTGTTTGATATGTATTATTTGGTGTATGGCCCTTGGGGGTTAAATGACCATGTCCCGGATATCCTTGGCATCATTCATGAAATGGCCACGACCTAAGCACGGGGTGTAGGCGTACACCTGACAGCTGCATTATGTAAAAACTGGTATCCCACTATAAGGAATCGACCTTGTGGGAATTATACCTGTGGCGTGTCAGTTTACTTAAGTCCGGCCCTACAAACCGGCCCTAATGGACGACAAATGAGTAAAATTGTATACAAGATTATTTTGAATAATTGTCCCAAGTTATAAAATATTTTTGCCGAAGTGCATTTAAATCAATTTTCAATCTCTTTTCAAAATGAGTCAGTTAAGTTGTATTTACCAGTGTAAACTGACGTATTTTCCAAAAAGGCTAAGTGCAGGTACTAGACGAAACAGGCTGGCTACTCCAGGCATCAGTACTCAAGTCTCGCAAGCTTTAGATGTCAAAGTCTGTTGAACAGTGTGTCACACCCCCAAAATCCACACGCGGAGTACCACCGCTTGGAGGCGTGACATGACCAGGATCAAGCCATCAATCATATCAAACATAGCATTTAATAATAATAGTGGGTACGACTGATGTTCAAAACCAAACGTTGTATATGTAGCGGAAGCATTAAATGTAAAACCCAAAACATAAGTATCAATGTGTGAATGTAAAAGCGTTTAATAATCATTCACGTGTTCTTGTCCACAACGACCCGCTTCTCCTCTGGTGCAAGCTCCAAGTATACCTAAGGTCCTGCAAGGCATGCAACAAATAATCAACAAACTAGTTGAGCGAGTTCACAGAAAGTAAGTTTATAACATAGTGCATAAGTATAACTAGTGGGGGCTTCCCATACTAGTGTGTACTAAAGGTGGGGGCTTCCCAAACCTTGTGTTTATATTATCGGTGGGGGCTTCCCACGTTTATCCTTACTAATGAGGGCTTCTCATCAGTGGTACTTACTAGACTAACTTCCAACCATGTGTTCTTCTTTACCGAGAACAGGAATACGTACAGGGTCACGTAGGCTTTACGTGACGTGCCCTTCCCCGAGGACAGTGGTACGCGTGGGGGCTACGTAGGCTTTACGCAGCGTGTCCTTCCGACCCGGAAGACAGTAGAAGGTATTGGGTTACGTAGGCTTTACGTAACGTGTCCTCCCGACCCGGGAGACAAATGGCAAATACTGGGTTACGTAGGCTTTACGTAACGTGTCCTGACTATACTGAGGACGATGGTCTATAGTCTAGTGAATGCGTAAGTACGAGTAACTCTTTCAATATCAACATATCGAACCCAATTCCCAACCCGGGAATCCCATGCCTTGGCTGTGTGAACTCACCTTGGTTTGCTCGGCAGATACACAAATAAAAGACTCTTGAACTAAGGGTGGTCAACCACGTCCTAACAGGGTTACCACACAAGTCAGGTTCGGTTCAAATAGTGCACGTATACATCATGGCAAACACGTAAGCACGTAAACAGTCAACACATTAAATACACCACTTGTGCGATTCGGATGGTTGGGCCAAAGAGCTTGTGCGAGCCCAACCATCTTGTGCGATTACATGACTAAGCCCAATCTATACCCGGCCCATCATACACATAAGCAGTTTGAACATTCACGGCCCAATAATTATCATACAATTTGTGCGATCCAGTTCATGTTGTGCGACCCGATTAAATTAGTCCAGCAATAATGCCCAGCCCAAATATAACATGCGGCCCAAAATAACACGAAATGACGTTGTGCGATCCAGCTGATCTTGTACGATTCAGCTGGGTTGTGCGAAGCACTTTGGGCTGTCCGGCCCAATAGTTTAAACTCGTGTGATCCAATTTCGTTTAGTGCGATTAGGAACCCTTGTGCGATCGGGTTTCCTTGTGCGAATGGTTCATCTTGTGTGATCAGGTCCACTTGTGCGAGTGGACCTGTTGTACGTGTGATCTTGTGCGAGTGGACCCCTTATGTAACTAAAGGTCTTGTGCGGCCGATTATTAGGAAATCAGTTACAATTATTCAAAGTTTCCAAGTTTATCATGATTGTCAATTAACATAATTCCAAGTATTTGGTTACCCTAGTATCGATCAAACAAAACAATTGCAACACCAAATCATATGAACCCTAAACAAACATTCATGAACAAATATTAAAATCATTCAACTTGATATATTATACTATCATGCAAACCATCCGAACAAGTAAACTGATTCATCCAAGATGTGTAACAATCCAGCCGATTAACATCTATTCGGTACTAATCATCTAGTCTAAATCATCCCAGCCGAGAACATATACATTCGGTTATAGTTAGGATCATAACATCATCACATACAATCACTAACATACAATCAATAATATCACACGGATCATACATAACACAATCAAACATACTAACATCATACAACCAATCCGATAATCCAAAATCAAAGCATCATTTAACAAGCAATTTAATAACAAACACTAACCGGATTACGAGTAGTAAGGATGATCCGAGTAGTGTGGATCTTGTGCCGTCGGGTTCCAAGCAAACGAGAGAGAGAAAAATAGCGACTAGGGTTCTTGTGTGTGATGGTGTTTTTGTGTAACAAATGAAATCATAAACCCCATAGGGGTGTTTACACGTTTGGAGGGAGTGGGCCGACTCTACCTTGGGCCGCCCTTAAGTCCAATTTCAAGTGTACAAGAGGTGTAGCCCGAAAGGCTTGTGCGGTCGGGTGTAGTTCGTTCGGGTTGGGCTCGATTAATACACACATAATAAACACACATATTAAACATAGCACATATCAAATAATCATTCGCTTCGTAAGTCAAGTTCATATAGTCATGACATGTTCATAAACGTTACACAAACATAGGTCTAGAGTTCGAGTTGTCACATTATCCCCAACTAATTGGAAATTTCGTCCCGAAATTTGGTATGCACTCACTGAGGAAGCTAGGTAAACTGTATTGTTTACTGATTTTCCTGGGGTGTCACATCCTCCCCCCGTTGATCTGGAATTTCGTCCCGAAATTCCGAAGTAGTAGCTTCAGCCTCAGTAGTGGTTGCATTGGTTTCGAATAACTGGGGGTACTTTTCTGTCATCCTGTCTTCGCGTTCCCAGGTGTACTCTGGGCCACGTTTGGAGTTCCAACGAACTCGAACAAGAGGGATTCTCTTGTTTTTGAGGACCTTCACATCCCGGTCCGTGATTTCAACTGGTTCCTCGACGAACTGCAACCGCTCGTCGATAGTGAGTTCCTTAAAAGGAATGATGAGGGTTTCATCTGATAGGCACTTCTTTAAGTTCGACACATGAAAGACATTGTGAACTGCCCCGAGTTCAGCTGGTAGGTTTAGCTTGTATGCTACTTTGCCAATCTTTTCTGTGATTTCGAATGGTCCGACGTACCGCGGATTCAGTTTGCCCCGTTTGCCAAAACGAACCACACCCTTCCAGGGTAAGACTTTCAATAAAACCCGGTCCCCGACCTGAAATTCCAAAGGCTTTCTACGCTTGTCCGCGTAGGCTTTCTGACGGTCGCGTGCTGCCGCCATGCGTTGTCGTATCTGTGCGATCTTTTCCGTGGCGTCCACAACAATCTCTGGACCCGTAATCTGACTATCCCCCACCTCTGCCCAACAGAGAGGTGACCGGCATTTACGCCCGTACAATGCCTCAAATGGAGCGGCTTGTATGCTGGTGTGATAACTATTATTATACGAGAACTCCACCAAAGGGAGATGCTTTTCCCAGCCGTTGCCGAAATCGATAACGCATGCCCGAAGCATGTCTTCGAGAGTTTGAATCGTTCGCTCAGACTGCCCATCCGTCTGAGGGTGATATGCTGTGCTCATGTCTAACCTTGAGCCGAAAGATTTGTGCATTGCTTGCCAAAGTTCTGACGTGAATCGTGCATCGCGATCCGAAATGATGGATGTGGGCACCCCGTGCCTCGAAACAACTTCTTTAAGATAGACGTCTGCGAGAGTGGAGAACTTATCCGTTTCCTTTACAGGTAGGAAGTGTGCAGACTTGGTGAGTCGATCCACGATCACCCATATGGTATCATTTCCACGCTGGGATCTGGGTAAGCCTGTAACAAAATCCATGGAAATTTCTTCCCATTTCCATTGAGGTATCTTAGGCTGCTGAAGTAGGCCAGCTGGTTTCTGATATTCAACCTTGACTCTCGCACAGGTCAAGCATTTTCCAACGTATGTAGCGATGTGGGCCTTCATGCTAGGCCACCAATAAGTAGTGCTGATGTCGTGGTACATTTTATCCGACCCTGGATGTACCGAGTAGCGAGACTTGTGAGCTTCATCCATTACAAGTTCGCGTAGACCGCCATAAAGTGGAACCCAAATACGCCCCGTTACATAGTAGGCGCCGTCTTCCTTTAGTTCCATTCGTTGCCTTGAGCCGCGTAAGGCTTCAGCCTTGACGTTTTCGGGCTTCAGTGCTTCTGCCTGAGCATCTCGTATCTGTGCAGGAAGGCTAGACTGAATCGTAAGCTGTAGCGCTCGCACGCGCCGTGGTAAAGTGTCTTTTCGACTTAGAGCGTCAGCCACAACATTGGCTTTGCCTGGATGGTACTTGATAGCGCATTCGTAATCGTTCAGTAGCTCAACCCATCGTCGTTGACGCATGTTCAAATCCTTCTGCTTAAGAATATGCTCGAGACTCCTGTGATCGGTGTAAATCGTGCACCTGGTACCGTACAGGCAGTGTCGCCATATCTTAAGCACGAAAACAACAGCTCCCAGCTCTAAATCGTGCGTCGTGTAGTTCCGTTCATGAACCTTGAGTTGACGAGAGGCGTAAGCGATAACCTTGTCGCGCTGCATTAACACACATCCAAGTCCCCGAATGGATGCATCACAATATACCACGAAGTCATCTGTGCCCTCTGGCAATGAGAGGATAGGTGCACTGCAAAGTCTATCCTTTAGGTGCTGAAAAGCAGTCTCCTGGGGCTCTCCCCAGCGATAGGTAACACCCTTCTGTGTCAGTAGCGTAAGCGGCTGAGCAATCTTTGAGAAATCCTTGATAAATCGTCTGTAATAACCTACCAAACCCAAGAATTGGCGTATTTCCGTTGGCGTTCGTGGTGCAGGCCAGTTTCTGATCGAGTCTACCTTGGATGGATCGACATGGATCCCATCCCTGTTTACCACATTGCCTAAGAAGTGGACTTCACGAAGCCAGAAGTCGCATTTAGAAAACTTAGCGTACAGCTGTTCCTTCCGAAGGAGTTCCAAAATAAGGCGTAGATGTTGCTCGTGTTCCTCCTGACTCTTGGAGTAAATCAGGATGTCGTCGATGAAAACAATGACGAACTTGTCAAGATAGGGTTTGCACACCCTGTTCATAAGATCCATAAATACAGCAGGCGCGTTCGTTAACCCAAACGGCATGACAAGAAACTCGTAGTGGCCATAACGAGTTCTGAATGCAGTCTTGGAGATGTCCTCATCCCGGACTCTCAGCTGATGGTACCCCGACCTCAAATCTATCTTCGAATAGTAGCACGACCCTTGCAACTGGTCGAATAAGTCGTCGATGCGCGGAAGAGGATAACGGTTCTTCACCGTCACCTTGTTGAGTTCACGGTAGTCGATGCACATCCTGAACGTACCGTCTTTCTTTTTCACGAAAAGTACTGGAGCTCCCCTAGGCGAAGAGCTTGGACGAATGAAACCCTTTTCCAAGAGCTCTTGTAGCTGCTTTGACAGTTCCTCCAATTCTGATGGAGCTAGATGATATGGTGCGCGAGCTATGGGTGCTGCTCCTGGAGCGAGCTCGATTTGAAATTCGACCTGACGATGAGGCGGTAAGCCAGGTAAGTCTTCAGGAAACACCTGAGGGTAATCGCGTACAATTGGAATATCCTCCAATTTCTTTTCCTTCGTCGATGCATCTGAAACAAGAGCCAAAATGGCTGTGTGACCCTTACGTAAGCATTTCTGAGCCTTCAAGAAAGAGATGATGCCGACCACTGCACCACTCTTGTCACCTTGAACTTCGAGAGGTTCCTGACCAGAACGAGGAATGCGAATAATCTTCTCGCTGCATAAGATCTCTGCTTGATGTTGGGACAACCAATCCATCCCAATCACAACGTCAAAACTACCCAAAACTATGGGAATGAGATCGATAGAGAAAGCTTGACCAGCTAGGATAAGATTACAACCCTGAACTACGTGCGTGGCTTCTAGACTTTTACCGTTAGCTAACTCTACTACATGTTTGGTGGGTAAAAGTGTTGGTGCACGTTTTAGCAGTTGACACATTTTCACAGACATATAGCTTGTATCCGCACCCGAATCAAATAAAACAGTAACATAAATGTTGTCGAGGAGAAACTTACCCATAACCACATTGGGATCGTTCACTGCGTCGCCTCGACCTAGTACGAATGCACGACCACGAGCTTCATTGTCGTTGTTGTTGTTTCCCCCGTTGTTGTTCCCGTTGCCCTGGTTATTGTTGTTGCGGTTCTGGTTCAACTGAGGGCAATCGCGTTTGAAATGACCTTCAGCCCCACACTGGAAACATCCCCGGTTTCCACGCTGTGGCTGCTGCTGCTGGTTCTGTGGAGCTGGTTGCTGAGGCTGCTGATTCTGATTCGCAGGCCGTGGACTCCTACAGTCTTTGGCCTCGTGACCCATCTTAAGACACCTTTGACAACGACCCTTGTTACACGGGCCATTGTGATGTCTGTGGCAATTGTGGCACTTAGGCTGACTTCCCTGATATCTCCTCTGTCTGTGACCACCAGAGGATTGCTGACTGGGACTCTGATAGTGGTCAATCTTCTGCTGCTGAGCTTGTGGCTGAACAGTCGCTGAACCCCTGCTGGAATCTCCATCCCATTTTCTTTTGCTTTCGCTAGTAGTAGCAGGAGTAGCTGAAGGAGTGACTGTAGCAGTAGCGTTGACACGCTTAGGCAGTTTATTCTGATCCACTGCCTGGTCGGTGATGCGATGAGCGAGACGCTGGATTTCCTGGATGTTGTCGAGATTAGCCGATGTGACATGGCTCTGGATTTCTGGTGCCAACCCCTTGAGATACATCTCGATGCGCTTGTATGGAGGGTCCACCATAGTTGGGCACAATACGGCCAGCTCATTCGACCGTTTAGTATACGCTTCGATCTCTGACCCAACCATTTTCAGATTATACAGCTCGTCTTCCAACTTGTGAATATCTTCACGTGTACAATACTCCCTCTTGATAAGTTCCTTAAAATCGTTCCAGGGTGTGGCGTTAGCAGCTGCCAACCCCAGAATTTGCACCTGCGCGTTCCACCAGGTTAGCGCGATTCCTTCCAAGGTGCCGGTGGCAAACTTGACCTTGCGAGCCTCAGGGCACTCGCACATTTCGAATACTGACTCTAGCTTTTCAAACCAATGGAGGAGTCCCACTGCCCCCTCGGTGCCGCTGAAAGAGTTTGGACGACAGTCCATGAAGTTCTTAAAGGTGCAAACTTGCTGTGCTGGTTGACCTGCTTGAGTTGCTGCAACTGCCGCAGCAACTTGAGCTTGAACGAGAGCCTCTAGCTGGGCTTGTGTCATGTTAATTCTTCCAGACATGATCTTCATTGTAACAAGTAGCATAGGTAAGAATGGTTCGCGAATAGGGCGATGACAGAAAAGAGTAAGCACGTAGGGATTCTCATGCTATGGTATCATGTGTATCTAAGCGTAATGCGAGCAAAGTTCTAAATAGTTCTAGCAAACAGGCAATAAACATAAACCTTATTACCTAGGATGTCGAGTCTTGCACGTGGAGCGAAGCGCCGTTGTGGATAGTTGAGAGCACTGTTCTGGTTATAGTCCGGTTTTAATAAAAACGTTTTCCCATATTAAAACCAAGTTCTCTATAACCAATGGCTCTGATACCAATCTGTCACACCCCCAAAATCCACACGCGGAGTACCACCGCTTGGAGGCGTGACATGACTAGGATCAAGCCATCAATCATATCAAACATAGCATTTAATAATAATAGTGGGTACGACTGATGTTCAAAACCAAACGTTGTATATGTAGCGGAAGCATTAAATGTAAAACCCAAAACATAAGTATCAATGTGTGAATGTAAAAGCGTTTAATAATCATTCACGTGTTCTTGTCCACAACGACCCGCTTCTCCTCTGGTGCAAGCTCCAAGTATACCTAAGGTCCTGCAAGGCATGCAGCAAATAATCAACAAACTAGTTGAGCGAGTTCACAGAAAGTAAGTTCATAACATAGTGCATAAGTATAACTAGTGGGGGCTTCCCATACTAGTGTGTACTAAAGGTGGGGGCTTCCCAAACCTTGTGTTTATATTATCGGTGGGGGCTTCCCACGTTTATCCTTACTAATGAGGGCTTCTCATCAGTGGTACTTACTAGACTAACTTCCAACCATGTGTTCTTCTTTACCGAGAACAGGAATACGTACAGGGTCACGTAGGCTTTACGTGACGTGCCCTTCCCCGAGGACAGTGGTACGCGTGGGGGCTACGTAGGCTTTACGCAGCGTGTCCTTCCGACCCGGAAGACAGTAGAAGGTATTGGGTTACGTAGGCTTTACGTAACGTGTCCTCCCGACCCGGGAGACAAATGGCAAATACTGGGTTACGTAGGCTTTACGTAACGTGTCCTGATTATCCTGAGGACGATGGTCTATAGTCTAGTGAATGCGTAAGTACGAGTAACTCTTTCAATATCAACATATCCAACCCAATTCCCAACCCGGGAATCCCATGCCTTGGCTGTGTGAACTCACCTTGGTTTGCTCGGCAGATACACAAATAAAAGACTCTTGAACTAAGGGTGGTCAACCACGTCCTAACAGGGTTACCACACAAGTCAGGTTCGGTTCAAATAGTGCACGTATACATCATGGCAAACACGTATGCACGTAAACAGTCAACACATTAAATACACCACTTGTGCGATTCGGATGGTTAGGCCAAAGAGCTTGTGCGAGCCCAACCATCTTGTGCGATTACATGACTAAGCCCAATCTATACCCGGCCCATCATACACATAAGCAGTTTGAACATTCACGGCCCAATAATTATCATACAATTTGTGCGATCCAGTTCATGTTGTGCGACCCGATTAAATTAGTCCAACAATAATGCCCTGCCCAAATATAACCTGCGGCCCAAAATAACACGAAATGACGTTGTGCGATCCAGCTGATCTTGTACGATTCAGCTGGGTTGTGCGAGGCACTTTGGGCTGTCCGGCCCAATAGTTTAAACTCGTGTGATCCAATTTCGTTTAGTGCGATTAGGAACCCTTGTGCGATCGGGTTTCCTTGTGCGAATGGTTCATCTTGTGTGATCAGGTCCACTTGTGCGAGTGGACCTGTTGTACGTGTGATCTTGTGCGAGTGGACCCCTTATGTAACTAAAGGTCTTGTGCGGCCGATTATTAGGAAATCAGTTACAATTATTCAAAGTTTCCAAGTTTATCATGATTGTCAATTAACATAATTCCAAGTATTTGGTTACCCTAGTATCGATCAAACAGAACAATTGCAACACCAAATCATATGAACCCTAAACAAACATTCATGAACAAATATTAAAATCATTCAACTTGATATATTATACTATCATGCAAACCATCCGAACAAGTAAACTGATTCATCCAAGATGTGTAACAATCCAGCCGATTAACATCTATTCGGTACTAATCATCTAGTCTAAATCATCCCAGCCGAGAACATATACATTCGGTTCTAGTTAGGATCATAACATCATCACATACAATCACTAACATACAATCAATAATATCACACGGATCATACATAACACAATCAAACATACTAACATCATACAACCAATCCGATAATCCAAAATCAAAGCATCATTTAACAAGCAATTTAATAACAAACACTAACCGGATTACGAGTAGTAAGGATGATCCGAGTAGTGTGGATCTTGTGCCGTCGGGTTCCAAGCAAACGAGAGAGAGAAAAATAGCGACTAGGGTTCTTGTGTGTGATGGTGTTTTTGTGTAACAAATGAAATCATAAACCCCATAGGGGTGTTTACACGTTTGGAGGGAGTGGGCCGACTCTACCTTGGACCCGATTAAATTAGTCCAACAATAATGCCCAGCCCAAATATAACCTGCGGCCCAAAATAACACGAAATGACGTTGTGCGATCCAGCTGATCTTGTACGATTCAGCTGGGTTGTGCGAGGCACTTTGGGCTGTCCGGCCCAATAGTTTAAACTCGTGTGATCCAATTTCGTTTAGTGCGATTAGGAACCCTTGTGCGATCGGGTTTCCTTGTGCGAATGGTTCATCTTGTGTGATCAGGTCCACTTGTGCGAGTGGACCTGTTGTACGTGTGATCTTGTGCGAGTGGACCCCTTATGTAACTAAAGGTCTTGTGCGGCCGATTATTAGGAAATCAGTTACAATTATTCAAAGTTTCCAAGTTTATCATGATTGTCAATTAACATAATTCCAAGTATTTGGTTACCCTAGTATCGATCAAACAGAACAATTGCAACACCAAATCATATGAACCCTAAACAAACATTCATGAACAAATATTAAAATCATTCAACTTGATATATTATACTATCATGCAAACCATCCGAACAAGTAAACTGATTCATCCAAGATGTGTAACAATCCAGCCGATTAACATCTATTCGGTACTAATCATCTAGTCTAAATCATCCCAGCCGAGAACATATACATTCGGTTCTAGTTAGGATCATAACATCATCACATACAATCACTAACATACAATCAATAATATCACACGGATCATACATAACACAATCAAACATACTAACATCATACAACCAATCCGATAATCCAAAATCAAAGCATCATTTAACAAGCAATTTAATAACAAACACTAACCGGATTACGAGTAGTAAGGATGATCCGAGTAGTGTGGATCTTGTGCCGTCGGGTTCCAAGCAAACGAGAGAGAGAAAAATAGCGACTAGGGTTCTTGTGTGTGATGGTGTTTTTGTGTAACAAATGAAATCATAAACCCCATAGGGGTGTTTACACGTTTGGAGGGAGTGGGCCGACTCTACCTTGGGCCGCCCTTAAGTCCAATTTCAAGTGTACAAGAGGTGTAGCCCGAAAGGCTTGTGCGGTCGGGTGTAGTTCGTTCGGGTTGGGCTCGATTAATACACACATAATAAACACACATATTAAACATAGCACATATCAAATAATCATTCGCTTCGTAAGTCAAGTTCATATAGTCATGACATGTTCATAAACGTTACACAAACATAGGTCTAGAGTTCGAGTTGTCACACAGTGTTCCTTTTTAATTTATCCGCCTGTGGATCTGTTTCGACTGTGTTGTAAAACTTAAACATTACATCTGGTTCAGTTGAAATAAATCTATATCTTTTGCTTCCGCTGTGCATTTTATATGTTGTGTTGTTTAACTATGATGATATCAATGACGTCACGATACTCCCCACCGGGCCCACCGGTGACACGTGGAAAATTGGAGTGTGACACTTTCTCTTGAATGCGCAATTGATGATAGCCTGAACGTAGATCGATCTTCGAGAAACACTTGGCACCTTGCAGCTGATCAAATAAGTCATCGATTTGAGGCAAAGGGTAACGGTTCTTGATGGTTAACTTATTCAACTCCTGATAGTCGATGCACATCCTGAACGACCCATCCTTCTTTTTAACGAAAAGGACTGGTGCACCCCAAGGAGAGGTGCTCGGGCGAATAAAACCTTTTTCAAGTAACTCCTGGAGTTGGTTCGAGAGTTCCCTCATTTCGGATGGAACGAGTCGGTAAGGAGCTTTGGCAACAGGGTTAGCTCCAGTTATGAGATCGATGTGAAAGTCGATATCACGACTTGGCGGTAGTCTAGGAAGATCATCAGGGAACACCTGAGGAAATTCACGAACCACTGGAACATCTTTGACTTCAACCTTCCTTTTCTTTTCCTTCTCCGCTACTACAATGTTGGCCAAGAAAACTCTGTATTCCTTGCGAAGATACTTGCTGGCTTGGATACATGACATGAGCTTGAGACCTTTCGAAGCTGTTTCACCGTACACACATAATAAATCACCATTCGCGAGCGAGAATCGATTCATCTTATCAAAACACACAACTTCTGCATGGTTTTCGCGAAGAAAGTCCATGCCTACTATGACGTCGAAACTTCCAAGTTGCATCGGAATAAGGTCGATTGGGAAGATGTGATTGTTGAGCTCGAGAGTGCAATCACGGAGAACAGAGTTAACGGTGACAGTTCTTCCAGTAGCGACTTCAACTTCGAATGACGAGGGGAGATAAGAGCGCTTACGACTAAGGAGCTTCTCGAATTCAAACGACACAAAGCAGTCATCGGCTCCAGTATCAAAAAAAACATGATGCATAAATACCATTCACAAGGAACGTACCATTAACCATGTTGTTGTCAGCCTGAGCCTGACGGGCGTTGATGTTGAAGGTTCGGGCACGGGCTGCTTGTTGCTGCTGCTGAGGCTGCTGCTGCTGGGGCTCTTGTTTCACAACCCTGTTCGGGCACATGTTTGCAAAGTGGTTAGTATCACCACATGCAAAGCAGACTCTAGCATTGACCGCGGGTGCTTGAGCTGCAGGTTGGCCTTGCGGGGCTGGGAGTAGAGCTTGATGAGTAGTGGCTTGAGCTGGGGCTTGACGAGGACCATAGCGACAATTCGCAGTGAAATGATCGTAGAGGTTTGATGTGTGTAAAATACAACATATAAATTACATCAAATAAGGCATAAAACTAACCCTTTTTAAGTACTAATGTTGGAAAAAGAGTGTTTTTGTCTTCTTTTTGTATTTTCAGGATTAAATGAGCTCAAATTCACGAAAGAAGCAAAAAGACAGCTAAATCTAACATAAATACAAGAAAAGGAACATAAGTGGATTGCCCGACCCCTCAACAGCATTCTCCCAAGCAAAATAGAGAAGGCAGAAGACTGAACACGCCCCGTGCTCAGCCAGCACGGGGCCGTGCCCAAGAAGCAGCAGAAAAGACAAACCTATAGAAGCTTCTATTGCCCACCACGGGGGCGTGTCCAGTGAACACGGGGGCGTGGCGAAAGTACAGCAGGCGCATTAATTGTAATTGCGAATTACAATTAATGAGGAGAGAGAGTGTCAGACAGGCACGGGGGCGTGTCCAGCGGACACGGGGCCGTGCCCTGCCTTCTGTTCAGCCTATAAATAGGAGTGCTTGGTTTCATTGCAACTCATCCCTTGGCACACCTCCTCTCTCACACTTCATCCACCACCCACCACCACCATAACACCATCATCCACCACCATCATCCATTGTCCATCATAGAGTGTGTGAGTCGTCTCGGGATCCAAGATTGATCGTAAGAGTTCTTGACAATCAAGGCCATGTTTGCCTAAGTCTCTTACATCATTTGGTGAAGACAAGTGTTTAGTATAATACTTTTTATTATTAATCTTTTGCACTTTTTATTTGGTTTTGTATTAATGACTTTAATAACTAGTTGCTTATGTTGAAGGTGATCTTTCCTTATCGTTTGTCCGTGGTGTCTTGGCATTATTTTACTGTCTATATAAAATAAAAGATTTTCACCATTCATATCTCCACGGTCTATATGGAGGTGTGTTGGCTACCTGGTCGGGGGTTAAGGAAACGGTTTGGTAAGGGTCTTGCCCTTGTTCAGCGTTTAGAGGTCCTGCAAGGGACCTGGGTCAAATTTAGTAGGATCTCCTTCAATGCCCATAGGTATTGGATGGCGGGGATCCAAACTCTTTGACCCCCTCATAAGTTAACTACTATTAATACTATAACCCGGCTATTTAGGACTGTATCCCTGCTGACTCAGACTACTTAGTCGAGGGTAACGTCACCGCCAAAAGCGGGGCCTACCATAATTTGCATTAATAACTTAATTCATTATCTTCCAATATCCAACCCTTTAGGATTGTATCCTTGCTGACTCAAACTACTGGGTTGAGGGTAACGTCGCCTTCAAAAGAGGGGCCTACTACAATAACTAAGATAATCTCTTAAACAAGTACAAAAGTGCGAAAATAATCAAAGGTTATACTAATACACGAGTCGGATCCAAGTGATTCATCTTGTCTATCTGTTTTTATTTTTATTTTATTTTTCAGCATTTAGTTAGTTTTTATTTTCTTAGTTTAAAAACCTTTTCTAACATTTTGATTTGATTAGACGTTGAGGATAAACCGGTACTAAAAGCTCTTGTGTCCTTGGACGACCTCGGTATCTTACCAATACTATACTACGTCCACGATGGGTGCACTTGCCCATATGTGTGTTTAGTGTTAGTAAATATCGTGTTTTATAAATTTAAAACTTGGCTAAAAGTGTAAAAAGGGCTTAAAATATACATCTAAATTATATACACACTAGCACGCATCAAGTTTTTGGCGCCGTTGCCGGGGACACAAGGATTTTAAGAAAGTTAGGAATCAATGGCCTAATCATATTTTTATTTTTCTTTTTAATTTTTTAGGATTTTCTTAGTTTTTCAGCTTCTGCGGAGCTCAGCACGGGCCGTGCCGCTGAACACGCCCCCGTGCTCAATCATTGGAACTGGCAATCCTGTTTAAAGTCAGACAGTAAGCTGAACACGGGGCCGAGCTCACTCAACACGCCCCCGTGCCCAAGATTCACTTACTGAAAACAGAACCGTTAGATCCCGGCGGTTGGTAATTTCTGACATAAACATGAGTGATAGTAATTGTTTTTACTTTCGGCACTCTTATGGTACGTGGTGTCAATTATGTGGAGGCGGACATAAAGAGTTAGAATGTTACTTTCTAAATTATAGGCCCCACTACATAGACCCACCGATTCCTTATAACCTTAAGAGGGGCGAAAGTAAAAATAAGCACTATCTCTCCCTCGAATGCGCCCGGCCAGATATTCTAGGGGTAATGCTCCTTGACGAGTTATTTCAACTAGAAGAGCTAATTCTAAATTGGTCAAAAGTGCTTAGGAAGGATTTTATTGATCCGCCCCAAGACGATGACCATGAAGAAATGTTGGGATCGCATTCCGACAACCTCGTTGCTCCCAAAAATACCTTCATACCTAGCGAAGACTTGGACGATAGTCGTCCCTGTGCCGATTGTGCCGTGAAGGACTCTCTATCGACTTCGTTCGGTGCATACATAGACCTGAGCGATTCGGCGTACACCTTCTTTAACGAGAGCCCGGGAAAGGGTTGGACTTGTCCACCTAGAATGAAAATAGGAATTACCCTCACCGACAACCTCTTGCGTTCTCGCCTTAGTCTAGGACAATTAAGGTATCTTAGGCACTTTGGGGTTGTTCCAACCAGTAAAGAACCACCCGATATCAATAAAATCCTTAGAAGAAAGAAAACTCCATAAGACAGCTTCCAGACACGGGGCCGTGTCCAGGTCAACACGCCCGCATGCTCACCTAAAAGATTCTCTGCTGATTTTGTCAGAATACGGACAAAATGTGTCAGGATTTCATCTACACACGGGGCCGTGTCCAGCCAACACGGGGCCGTGTCCAGTGCGCTGCCGTTTTCTTTAAATGTAGCCTGATCCCTGCTCATTTTTGACCACTTCAAAAGACAGAGATTCCTGGGATCTTCACTCATACCATCCTAGGTAAGTGCTAAAAGAAGGTTCCCAAGGACCATCTTGTCCCTTCCACTTTTATTCATTACCTCTTCTTTCAAAAAAATTTTTTCAAACATTTCCTCCATGGAAGCTTGGAAGCTCCATGATTCCAACCTTCTATGTGGAGTTTGTAAGATTATTTGCTAAGGATTCTTGTTTAAAGTTAGTTGTCTAACTTTGTTTTAAATTATCTGTGCTTAAAACCCAGCTGAAAATCATAAAAATAATTTAAAACTCCAAGACTCCTTAGCCTAAAATCCTGCAGACAAGTTGACACAGGGCCGTGCTCAGCGAGCACGGGGCCGTGTCTGAGGCACTGTTTTGTAAAAATTTAGTTTTCTTCGGTTTTTCTCTCAGAAAATGGCAAGCAGAACAAGCGGAGCATCTTCAAGAAGTTACCGACAAGGGAGGAGATCATCAATGGCAGAAGACTCTCTTGTAAACTATGTTTACGCCCTGAGGGAGGCTATTGATGAAATGACGGGAGTGGAGGAAGCATTGGTCGACCGTATCAACCATCTAACAGTGGGACTGGAGGGTTGTCTCCGAGAGGTGAACCTCTTGCACCAGAGGTTAAACCTTCTCGCCTCCCTGGCTTTGGTGCCTATAATAACCCAAAGGGCGTGGAACGTGGTGCCCGAAGTCATCATTCCGGCCAAATGGTATGCCATGCACCAAGAGCCTCCGCAAAGGGTGGTGCAAGGAGTCCCGGTGAATGTTCCCCCTCAGCCACAAGTTGCTGAGGAAAATGAAGACGCCTTCTTCCTTCCAAGGGAGATAGAAGAATGGCTTTAAACGACATCTAGGGAAGAAAACCATCGGCCGAAAGTCCTACTATATCGGGAAACTATTCTCGAAATTTTCTTAAAAAGTAGAACTCTTTATGATAAACTCGTGTACCTCCTGACCTAGTTAGTTAAGTTTTTATCTTATTTTAGGAATATTATGTATTTCTCTATGATTTCAATGAAATGATGGTTTTAAAGTTCGGATGGTTCATAGTGAATAAAACACACTCATGGTGGTGAAGGATGAAAAGGGAAACGAGAAACATGGCCTCATGCACAAGAACAAGGCAACCCGACATCAATTTCTCCAATACAGAAGGTTCAACACGGGCCGTGTCCAACCAACACGGCCCCGTGCTGAACCCCCTGCAGAAAAATGCCCAGTTCAGGTAACTGGACACGGGTCGTGTTCACCAGACACGCCCCCGTGTCCAGGCTTCTGTTTCTTTTCTTTAATTTTCGTTACTGGCACCTGAACACGGGGCCGTGTCCGGTCCCTACGGGGCCGTGTCCAGACTGCCAGTAACATAAATCTTTGCTTTTAACACCATATTACACATCTAATCAACCTAAAAATTTATTTTTGGGACACATTGAGGACAATGTGTAATTTAAGTGTGGGGGGATGCTAAAACCTTGAAATTTTGCAAGTCCTAATAACAAGCCTTACACAAAACTCTATTGGAACCGCTAAACACCCCAATTTTTTTCAAAAATTTTCATTTTTTTTACTTGTCTAAAGTTTAAGTTAGGAATCCTAAGATTAATAAGGTTATATTTTTACAAATTTACAACCAAGAGCGTCGCAATAAAAAGAACCAACATAAGAAAATTATGAAACGGCATGACAAGCTTAGTTAAAATTTGATTATATATACTTGATCACATAGAAAAACCCATTCCCACAAAAAGTGAGTTTTGAGCCTTTATTGAGCATACAAATTTACATCTTTAGACTAAATGCTCATTTTTCGTTTCTTGTGTGAATAGCCGCTTGGTTCTTACGACTCAAGAACTTGCCACGACGATTCATTCCCGGTCCTTACCAACTTAAACCCAAGTAAGTAAATGACGGAGGCATTAGAACTAACCCTTTTTCTTTGTACACCATTATTTTTCATTTTTTTTTACCACCTACCCAAAATCCCCCTAGTTAACCCCTTTGAGCCTAAACCTTTCATTTCTTTACCCTAAAACCTTTTCACCCACCAAAAACCCTTTTTATTTTTACCCTTTATTTTAGTTTCAAGCTCGGTTTTCATGTGACTGAAAAAAAAATTTTGAAGTTAGAAATAAACAAACAAAGCTCCTAAAACAAAAGCTTGTTTGAAGAAATACTTCGGAAAAAAAAAGTCACAAAAACAAAGTGTTTTACGAAAACCGACGCTTTTTACGCTTTTCGCCCTTTTCTACTAACCCATTCACCCACCTTTAGCCCAAGCCTTTACCCAAAAAGTCCTCTTGATATTTACAAAGGTAACAAGTTAAAAAGGAGGAGGATTGATTGCTTGGAAAGCTTATGGTAGGAATAAGTTCCATGCCACTCTCGAGTGATTCATTAAAAATACACTTTCGGCCGAGTGTGAGTGATTTCTCCCGTGAGGTATGTGAACTTGTATATAAATGGAATTTAAAAAAAAGGCATGTTATGCCCAAATAAGTAATTTTTCCTATGAAACGTTCTAAAAAAATCATAACGAATAGGATTGTGAATAAATAAAAATAAAACCCAAAAAGATCTTGGATTCCCGACACTCTATGACAAGCCAAAACCTTCTCTTCTACCCATTCCATTTGGGAGTGTAAGCCACATATTAAAGAGTTTTGCTTGAGGACAAGCAAAAGTTCAAGTGTGGGGGTATTTGATGTGTGTAAAATGCAACATATAAATTACATCAAATAAGACATAAAACTAACCCTTTTTAAGTACTAATGTTGGAAAAAGAGTGTTTTTGTCTTCCTTTTGTATTTTCAGGATTAAATGAGCTCAAATTCACGAAATAAGCAAAAAAGACAGCTAAATCTAACATAAATACAAGAAAAGGAACATAGGTGGATTGCCCGACCCCTCAACAGCATTCTCCCAAGCAAAATAGAGAAGGCAGAAGACTGAACACGCCCCGTGCTCAGGCAGCACGGGGCCGTGCCCAAGAAGCAGCAGAAAAGACAAACCTATAGAAGCTTCTATTGCCCACCACGGGGCCGTGTCCAGTGAACACGGGGGCGTGGCGAAAGTACAGCAGGCGCATTAATTGTAATTGCGAATTACAATTAATGAGGAGAGAGAGTGTCAGACAGGCACGGGGGCGTGTCCAGCGGACACGTGGCCGTGCCCAGCCATCTGTTCAGCCTATAAATAGGAGTGCTTGGTTTCATTGCAACTCATCCCTTGGCACACCACCTCTCTCACACTTCATCCACCACCCACCACCACCATAACACCATCATCCACCACCATCATCCATTGTCCATCATAGAGTGTGTGAGTCGTCTCGGGATCCAAGATTGATCGTAAGAGTTCTTGACAATCAAGGCCATGTTTGCCTAAGTCTCTTACATCACTTGGTGAAGACAAGTGTTTAGTATAATACTTTTTATTTTTAATCTTTTGCACTTTTTATTTGGTTTTGTATTAATGACTTTAATAACTAGTTGCTTATGTTGAAGGTGATCTTTCCTTATCGTTTGTCCGTGGTGTCTTGGCATTATTTTACTGTCTATATAAAATAAAAGATTTTCACCATTCATATCTCCACGGTCTATATGGAGGTATGTTGGCTACCTGGTCGGGGGTTAAGGGAACAGTTTGGTAAGGGTCTTGCCCTTGTTCAGCGTTTAGAGGTCCTGCAAGGGACCTGGGTCAAATTTAGTAGGATCTCCTTCAATGCCCATAGGTATTGGATGGCGGGGATCCAAACTTTTTGACCCCCTCATAAGTTAACTACTATTAATACTATAACCCGGCTATTTAGGACTGTATCCCTGCTGACTCAGACTACTTAGTCGAGGGTAACGTCACCGCCAAAAGCGGGGCCTACCATAGTTTGCATTAATAACTTAATTCATTATCTTCCAATAATCCAACCCTTTAGGATTGTATCCTTGCTGACTCAAACTACTGGGTTGAGGGTAACGTCGCCTTCAAAAGAGGGGCCTACTACAATAACTAAGATAATCTCTTAAACAAGTGCAAAAGTGCGAAAATAATCAAAGGTTATACTAATACACGAGTCGGATCCAAGTGATTCATCTTGTCTATCTGTTTTTATTTTTATTTTATTTTTCAGCATTTAGTTAGTTTTTATTTTCTTAGTTTAAAAACCTTTTCTAACATTTTGATTTGATTAGACGTTGAGGATAAACCGGTACTAAAAGCTCTTGTGTCCTTGGACGACCTCAGTATCTTACCAACACTATACTACGTCCACGATGGGTGCACTTGCCCATATGTGTGTTTAGTGTTAGTAAATATCATGTTTTATAAATTTAAAACATGGCTAAAAGTGTAAAAAGGGCTTAAAATATACATCTAAATTATATACACACTAGCACGCATCAAGGTTGCAGTGAACGCAGAAACGACATGCGAGTCCCACCGGATGATGATATGAGCATGTCGGGCAGAGCGGGTGGGGACCTGTGTATGCACGCTTTGTTGGCGGCGCTTGAGTGGTCGGTGCTGGTCGGTGGTGCAACTGCTGCTGAGCGGGTACGGCTTGCAGAGGGGCAACAGTTGTTGTGACATCACAGTTCTTGTTGCTGGAGCTGCTGTTGTTGTGCTTCTTCTTGCGGTGTGATGATTTGGACGGCTGAGCAGATGAGTCGGTGGTTGCTGCTGTGGTAGCTTGATGCAGAGACTTGGAGGGCTTATCCCAGAAACCAGACTTTACCCGCTTGTCATTGGTCTCGGCAGCGAGCAAGTAAGTTTCTTTAATCGATGATGTCTTGGCGGCATGAACAAAATCGGCTACACAATCTGGCAGAGCTCGAATATACTTCTTGATGGCCATGTCTGACGTCTTGACTTGATCAGGACAGATGATGCTAAGCTGCTTAAAGCGAGCAGTTAAAGCAGCGTTGTCTCCGTCCTTCTGCTTGATGTTCCAAAACTCGTCCTCCAACTTTTGGCGTTCATGGGGAGGGCAGAATTCGTCCATCATGATGGCCTTCAGCTCTTCCCAAGTCAGCTCATAAGCTACATCATTCCCGCGTTTGTTTCGTTCGGCCGTACACCAGTCTAGAGCTCGGGACTGGAAAACGCCGGTTGCATTTAGGGTACGGAGATTCTCAGGACAGCCGCTTTGGCGCAGAGTGACTTCGACTGAGTCAAACCATTGGAACATAGCGGTAGGGCCATCTTCCCCGGTAAACTCTTTAGGTCCACATGCTTTAAACTGTTTGAAGCTGAAGACAGTCTTGCTAGCATCTTTGGGAGCGTCGGTTTGTGATTTCTCCGACGATTTGCTGACGTTTTCATACACCTCGCTCATAGCTTTTGCCACTTGCTTGGCGATGATAGCAGCGAGACGCTTTTCTCTCTTTTCTTGGCGAGTAAGAGGGGTTCGGCATCCAGATGACGACATGGTCTGCAACAGACATCGTCACAGAACTCAACACAGCTATTTGAATCTCACCTCCCACGTCTACTACTTATTAAAGCTCAGGAACACGATACACACGATTCACGTAAACACACAGTCACCAAACTTCACATAGTCATAGAAGCACATAAGCACGTAGGGCACAGAATCACAGAAGCACATAAACACATAAGCACAGATGCAGTCAGAATACAGAAACCTATCATTCAAAGCTCGCGCGTCGTTCGTACAGTATATCGTGTAGCATAGCATAATCGTATCGTAGCATAATATTGTCAGGAATTGCAGCGACTTGTTAGCGTATTGAAATAGAAAGTAATACGAGTCATGTGTGTCGACCGAAGTGATAAAATCGAGGAAGCTTTTCAAAATTTTAAACACATAAACGAATAGATACACATAAAGCACATAAAATCGACAAATTTATCAGAGTCCGCGGTTGCGGGCTCCGAATCGAAACACGTAAAATCGAAAAATAGATTGTCTGCGGCTACTAGACATCGACTACCCAAAGCGATTCGACTATTCGTAGTAGACTTGTCGTCACTTTTCGACTTTCGGGGATCGCGTTTCTGCCTCGATTCTTGGGCATTCAACACGCATTCCCTGGGTCATACTCATGAGTTCAGGTCGTTGGAGTCCGTCGAGGCTTTGGTGAGATAGAATAAAATCCGAAACAGGTTGTCAATAGGGTTTCACCCCTAGCTTAGCAACTTCTTCCTTGTTTTTTTTGCAAAATATGTGGAGATTATTCATCAAAATATGGATTTCACTCCTGATTTGGTATAATTCTCCTCGTTCGGTATTGGAAATAATGAGAAAATTATCGATAAATTGATAAAATCAGCATTGACCAGGCAATTTAGTCGAGAGTTCGCGGCTTTCACACCTAATCTCGACTAAATCACTTGACTTTATTTGAAAATTGGAGTGCAGTGATAGCGGGGGATAATAGAATATCACATAAGCTTGGTCTGTTGGTTCCTAACTATAGTCTAGGTCTCTAAGACAGCGACCCGGACTGGGTCGTGTCTTGCCTAATTCCCTACAGTCATGGCTCTGATACCAATCTGTCACACCCCAACCGATGGCGGAATCATCAGGGCATGGCACTGAGCGAAACAGATTGTCCAGAAGTTTCCACAACAACTATTAATACTATTTAGTTAAATGATACGTCCCATACCGTATCCCAAATAATACAATATATTATTACAGATAACAACTAGTCAAGTAATTCTGTTTTGACAACTCAGATTTAAATATAATAAAATAAATATTGTTTGTTTGCTTCTAAAGACCCCTATCTTGATCAAGACAGACAACTATTTGTTGGGAGCTCTAGACGCTTTATTCTAGCCTCGCTTCCCTAGCAAGAATGCATCTTAAACACCTGTCACATACGTTAAAATAAAGTCAATACATATAATGCAAAGGTGAGCATACAAGTTTGATAATAGCATAAAGAGTTCGTAATAGTTTACGCATAACCAACACGTACACAGAGGAAAACGAAGCATGTAAATCATCGACATGGATCTATCGATACCAATGACTGCGGGTTGACTGTCCGAGACAGTTCGCAATACATGATTACCACTGTAATCCATGCAAGTAATTGTCCTTAACAACCCCCGCGTGAACGGGTGTTGAGTCCAAACTATAGTACTACGTCGTTAAGGCAGGTAGACAGCATTCCACGTGTAAACACAATCAACAAGCATTCATTTAGTCACGTAATACATGCATAACGGTTAGCGTATAAAATAATTGAGTAGTGTGATCGATTGTGATTTTGATAAGTAACGTATGTAACACCCAAAGGTGCTAAAGCAAAAAGGGTTCGAGTATACTCACAGCGATTGATTGATGGATTGAAGGGAGCGCTTGGGAGTAGGGTTAGCCTGAATAGTTCGATAGCATAACGATGAGCAATGCGTAAAATGGAAACAAGTGATGATGGGTCGAATAGCCTGGTCGATTGAACAGTAGGTTCGATCGAACGGGTTATTCGTTCGGTTAGACAGTCCGTTCGGACAGCCTATTCGATCGGCCATCAGGCTCGATCGGTTGGACACCTCGAGTGGATTGTTTCTTCCTTTGAACAGGATGTGTTTGTGTATGATGGTTTGACCTTTTGAAGTTTCGTTGTAGTATTTGAGAACATTGAAGTGTTCTTACCTTTCAGGTCGATCGATCGAACGGGTCGTTCGATCGGCCGACTCAACCGATCGGTTAGGAACTTTGGTAGTAGGTCCTCAGCTGGATGTCACCTGGTCGAACAACATCTTCGATCGGGTGGCACTCCATACTACGAACGAGTTGTAAAATCGATTAAGGGTTGACGCATAGTATCTCATGATCCGATGAGTAATGTTATCAAACAGCTCGTTCGATCGAACATCACCTCGTTCAATACTATACTTCATGAAATTTGTCAAAGTGTGGGACCACTTGCTAGCCGATCGGATGGCCCGGTCGATCGGCTGACATGTCCAATCGATTGGGCTGTTCATTCGAACAGTCTGTTCGATCGGTCAGCATCCTGACCTGGTCGGCCTGTTCGTCTAACACTTGGCCGTTCTGATTGTTTGACATTATATCGAGGTATTTTGACAAAGAGTTTGAACAATGGAACCTTCGTTCTTACTTGTTCCTCCTGCTCGGACAGGAATCACCCAAGTCCGGCCGGTGAACGGTTCGGAACGGTGGTTTAACGTTTAACCCGAAATCGGTGAACCTCGTGGATAGAATCCGAATCTTGAACCACACAACCATTAGAAGGATTAGTGAGTTGGTTCAAGCTCCGTTTCTACCGGTTTGAAGGCATTGAGTGTAAAAGAGTTGAAAGGAAGTTGAAAATCATCTTTCAATCCTTCACATCATGCAAATGTTTAGATCTGTGATAGATCTTAGTTTGTTTATGTGGAAATCGGTTAGATCCAAGTGATTCTTGGTGGAATGAGGCCAAAACATGATGTTCTTGAAGAACACCATGATGACATCATCCTAAAATACTTAAATCTTGATGATTTCACGGTTAGAATTCAAGTTTTGAAAGATAGAAAGGTGTAGGAGCAAGTATTGATCAAGAAAGTACAAGATTAAGGATGAAAAGTTACCGAAATCGGAAGAAATCTGAGAAAAGAAGGGGAGCACGAGCTGGCCGGTCAGGGAGTTTCCAAAAGTTGAAAGAATGGTAATGACAGGCCTATTTATAGGCTTCCCAAAGAGGAAAGGGTTGGCCGATCGGCCAGGCTTCCCGATCGGACAGCCTGCTCGATCGGACAGTCTGTCCAATCGGCTGGGCTGTTCGATCGGTTGGTAGCCTGATCGATCAACAGCCTGCTTGGTTGTTTCGAGCGACGATTCCTGATATTTCGATTTCGATTGAGGACGATACGAGTACGATAGAGTTTCCTATTCATTTACTTTTAATCCCAACTACTATATCTACATACAAGCATCTATAATCCATATTCGATTTCGATTTCGATTGAGTTTCGAGTTTCGATTCGATTGATCCACCACACATAACATAAAGTAAACACGCACAAGTAACACATAAGGCACACACACACACACGTAATACAATACCAATTTCGCATAATTCGAGTTTCGAGTTCGATTGATGAGTCGATTAGCTTGATTATTGATTGATTAACTTTATCGCATTGTTACTTCCTACTATTCATGGTCGATAAACAGTCGTATTGATTAAACATTCGATCACTTTAATTAGACAACACTTACTCCACATAATACAAAATATGAAAATAGACTAAATATAGTCAAAGAAGTCAAACTTTGACTTTGACTTTGACATTCGAAAACACGGGGTGTTACAGTTTGATCGACTTAGCGGAAACCTTTACTTCTACATACCCATACCTTTCTAAATTCCAATAGCATACTTAATAATTAGTACATAACCGTACTTTACTACATTAAGGAGTGATTCCGGATAATCACTCACTTGGTACTAATACTTAATATCATCATCAAATTCACGTTTCGACACAATTACTAACATTTATTATGTAAGGAATCTCTTTACTACTAAAGAGGGAGTCCGGGAAATACTTACCTTACGCATTCGTATTTGCATTCGCTTCCTCATGCTTCCATCCATCTTGGCATGATTCCTATACTTTCATTTCATTGCATCCACATTCTTGTTAATTAGCACATAAAATTATACATATGAACGATCATGTCAATTTCATTTCACATTCGGCTTTCATTAACATTTCAACAAGCATATAGTTTACTCATAGTGCAATACTCATCTAACCACATGATCATAGTTACTTGCACACACCATACTAGAAACCTCCATAATTCTACACTTGCCCCATGATCCATGCTTAGCAACAAACTATATCTAAATGCACTTCTCATGTTAGTTTACTATCAAACGCCTCTTTATCACATTCTATATCTAATTACCAATTTCTTGCATACAATTTCACCTTCTAACTTCACCTAGTCATTTAATCAAACACTTGGCGCGCGTACAAGTTTTTAAACATAATGTACAAGTATTCTTCATACTTTTTCTTTCTAGTTCTTGTTTTCAATCATCTAAAATACAAAATATCAAGATGATATGACAGTGCACGTCCTTTAGGTTTAACTAAAAGTACAGTGCACGTCCTTAACGTTTAAAAGTTGCACTGCAAATCCTTTAACTTTATTTTCGTTGCATTGCAAGTCCTTTATGGTAAAAGGTGTTAATTTTAACTGTTAAATCCCCCATGCCTCCCACGTGAGGGGTAGATTTGTCATTTCCCTTCCTAGGTGACCCCTTTCTTCTTCCTAGGTGACCCCTTTCTTCTTCCTCTCTCCCCCTTTCTCTCACCACCTGCACCTTAAACCCACCTCCACCTCCACTTGCAGTTCCACCGTCAACCAACAACCACCACCTCCATCGTTACCTTCAGCCCACCACCCCAACCTCCACCGCCAACATCGCAAATAATTGGTTCGAATTAAACCAGTTGACCAAATCCTTCAACATCAGTTCCTCCTTCAAGATCAATTCCGTTTCTATGACCTGCTTGTAAACATAAAAAAGCTAGCCTGTTAGAATACATTCCATTTCTTTTAAGGATTTGAAGGTTTAATATTTAAACAGTACCCACACAAGTTTATGATTTTAGGTAACTGGAGGGGCGGTGAGTGTTGCAGAACATTGGAGACTACTGATTTTGGTCACGGCTAGTCTAAACGGGGGAAAAATGGTTGTCGGTTGTGCGTTGTGGTCACCGGAGAAATGTTGGTGATGGTGACGGTTGGTTTCAGCAGTCGGGGAGAGTAACAAGGGCAGAGGAGGCGATTTAGGGTGTCATTTAATCGGTTATGGTTTGAGTCGGGATCGTCGGAGAGAGTTGCAGGTCAACGGGATGGTGAAGGGGGAACTGATCTTGAAGGATTGGTCAACTGGTTTAATTCGAACCAATTATTTGCGATGTTGGCGGTGGAGGTTGTGGTGGTGGGCTGAAGGTAACGGTGGAGGTAGTGGTTGTTGGTTGACGGTGGAACTGAAGGTGGATGTGGAGGTGGGTTTAAGGTGCAGGTGGTGAGAGACAGGGGGAGAGAGGAAGAAGAAAGGGGTCACCTAGGAAGAAGAAAGGGGTCACCTATGAAGGGAAATGACAGATCTACCCCTCATGTGGGAGGCACATGGGGGATTTAACAGTTAAAATTAACACCGTTTACCATAAAGGACTTGCAATGCAACGAAAATAAAGTTAAAGGATTTGCAGTGCAACTTTTAAACGTTAAGGACGTGCACTGTACTTTTAGTTAAACCTAAAGGACGTGCACTGTCATTTTGTCAAATATCAATTCAATTTCATACCATGTTCAACATAACTAACAAGGATTGATCACACACAACATAAGCTACCAAGGATTTGAACAAAGGTTGGACATGGTTGACATACCCATGTCGCCATCCTCACCATCAATGGTGGTTTCACCACTAAGCATCAAATTACTCAAAACCATTCATAATCCAAGTCTTATTTGTTGATTCTAACACATCCTCATACTTAATTTCATATGAAATCAAAGATATATCACATAACCATACTTGTAAAAATCATTAAATCAAAAACTATGACTTACCACATGTTTAGCAAGGCTAGATAATCATGTATTTAGGTCCATGCATAAGATTTAGCCTTGATTTCCATTCCAATTTGCTGATTTTTGGGTTGTTAGGGTTTTGTTCTTCCCTCTCTTTCTCCTGTTCTTCACGTCGCACACACACACACACACACATCCCTGATGTGTGTGTTTGTGTTAACCCTTTTTTATTACTTTTCCACTTGCCCAAGTTTGGTCCCTCAAATATTGAGCATTTTACTTTATAGTTAACCTTTGTTATCATGCATTCTTAACTAAAGCGAAGAGGTCACTTACATTCTAACTAGGTTAGTATTCCTAGTTATCATTCTATAAGATAATCGAACAATTATAATCATATACATATTCTTAACATGTACACTTATAAATAGCCTAGTTATTATTATTTCATGCTATATAATAGAAGAAATACTATCAATTTATAAAATTCGGATTTTGGGGCGTTACAGTGGTGTTCCCCAATCTCGGCTACGTGCATATTGATGCTGGTATGTTGTATGTTATCTATTTATGTTTTATTGGTGTTGGTGTTCGCTAGGATTTATTAGGCGAGCAATGGGTTTGATGGGTACCTGTTCAATGTTCTATTTTATAGGTGTTGGTGTTGGCTAGAACTTATTAGGCGAACAATGGGTTCGATTGGTACTTTGTTTTGGAACATTTTTTTGGGATGAAAATGGTGAGTGCCTAAGGGATTTGAAAGGCTATCTTGAGGAAGTGTTATGTTTAAATGGTGCAGTAATGAATTTAATCTCAATATTCAGTTCATAACTTGATGCATCCTCCATTTGTTTATTTATTTATTAGTTAGTGTAAATGGACATGATAATATTGGTGGGTATTGGAATTGTAGAAAGTAGTCGATTTAGTGGGCAAATGTTGAAGGCGGTTTCAAGCACATGTTTTACAGGGGGTTTTGTTAGGTTTACGTAGAGTTTTGTTACGTTCAAGTAGGGTTTTGTTTGGTTTACATTAGAACATGAATATGAGGAAAATTGTATAGGTTCAGGTCGGTTTTTTATACTTGGACCGAACTACCCTAAATAAAAATACCCGGAACTGATCTATGTGTTTAGGTAGTGAATCGGTTAGTGATTTAATAGGTTTTCGGTTCTCAGGTCGGGTTGGGTAATGGTCGGGTCGAGTTTTACCTTTTGCTCACCCCTAATGTCAACAAACTACTAATCTTTTGCTCATTGTCTAGAGGTGGGGGTGCGGGCTATATAGAGGGATACAAAGGCACGTGATGAGGGATTCACGCTGAGCAGATGGGAATGCATGAACTGCTCTTGGCAACCATTGAAAAAGTGTCGCGCCTAAAGAAGTCAGTTGTCCTACCATGAGACAGCCTTCCCGCTACTTACCTAGATTTTTCTCTTGCATATTATATATTTATATATTGTTATTCTAATTAGACTGTACTTTTTCTAAATTATCTACACATTATATATTCATATACATAATACCAACAATATTATTTACTTATCTTTTAAATTAAAATTATCTAGTCACAGAAAATGTTGTCGGTAGTTCATCGGCAAAAGTCAATTGAACATTTTATTGCTAATCATCTTGTTACTTCCATAGTAAATTAGTAACTGCCACCACTAAACTCCATTTGTAATCCATAACATAAAAAACAATTGTTGGTCTCTTGATACATACCATTGGTAACTACTATTAGGATTTGAGGTTTAACTTGTGTGCTTTGGTGTGTGAATAAGTGAAGTATTTGATGTAAATAAATGAAGTATAATGAAAGTGGAAAGATGAAATGCAGTGGATATAAATGAGCACACAAGAATAGAAAGTTTATCAAACTATTTTATATTGAAATCAAGCGATTACAAATTGCAAGAATGATTATACAAACTCCCCCTCAGCCTGATCACTCCCTTCTGTTCGTACAATAAGGATGTCAAGTGATGTGAAAATATAGACCTCTAAAAGGTGAGATCTATTTATACTAAGTGCAAACGTCTGTTTGCAATCAGGGCTGATATCACCCTGATAGTGACATCAAACATTCTTAACATAAATGATTCCACAGATGTGAGAAACATCTGATAGAATAAGCAACTGATTAAACATACTAAACTCTTTTTAAGCAATCACTATTACATAAAAACAACTGTCCTTCAAACCGCTGTTGACTTGTTCCAAACATCTGTTTAGGCCAGAACAAAGGCTTGGTCTTCAACAATAGTGATTTGTCTTCAACATGGCTTTGGCCATTGAATAGAGGTAGATATTTGGAATATTCAAATAGATGTTCTGTTAGTGTTCAAGATTCACTATCTTTGGGGAGAGTTGTAGATCATAACTTGTTTATTTCATGATTAGAGGATCATGTTTTGGCTTTTGAAATAATCTTTTCTTTGTAGGTCCAACATGCCCACAACATGTTTTTTATGATGTGTCATAGATGGATTACCAATTGGAACCTTCTTAACTGACCGATTATCTTGGGATTTCTGTTGCGAAAGTGGTTTGTTTTGTAATGTGTGTGTACACACATCACTCTTTAATTTTTGGAATATTGGATTTTAATAATCTCAACAATTCGTCGTTGGCCGCCAATAGTCCCAACTTTAAAAATAACCACTGGCAGTCCTAACTTTTAACATATTGGCCAATGGACCCTGACTAACAAAACCCTGACGCTGTTAGTCTCCGATCGCCGGAAAAACGTTTTTGGCAGGAAAACTCATTTTTTGCTGGAAAACTCAACATTTTTGTCCCGAACCTCTTTGTAACCATATTATGGACCTTTGGGAACCTTTTTTCTAGTAAAAGCCCTAATTATTAAAGTCGTCGGAAAACTCCTTTTTCGCCGGAAAACTCAACTTTTTGGCCGGAAAACTCAACATTTTCGTCCCAAATCTCTTTATAACCTTAATTGGACCTTTAGAAACCTTTTTCCGGACAAAAACGGTTTTCCGACGACCGGATACTAACGGTGTTAGAGTTCTGTTAGTCAGGGTCCATTGGTGGCCAATATGTCAATAGTTGGGACTGCCAGTGGTTATTTTTGAATTTGGGATTGTTGGCGGCCAACGACGAATAGTTGGGATTATTAAAATCCAATATTCCTTAAGTTTTATTATTCGACCTAAACTATAATATTTGCAATTAGGACTAAAATACTTGTAATTAGGTTAGGAAGGACACTATATTATTCAAATAATAATTATAACATTATATGGGAAGGACATATTTTAGTCGCATGTGATTGGTATCAGTTTGCTATTTGTTTGTGAGCCAATCAAATAATGTGTTGTTTTCGATTTTGTCATATATATTGTATTGGTTACGATATCAAATAAGAAGCGTGTATGAATATGACATGTATGTATGAGTTAAAATATATACGGAGACAAAGTTACTATACGTAAAGGGGACTCAAACGTCTAGAAGGTATACAAGACATGCTTCATTTCTCTTAATCAAGGCTTGTTACGTTGTCACCTTTGGGTTAAACAAAGCTTCCTCTGTCCAAAATGACAATCTTATCATCTCAGTCTAACATATATTGCCTTCTTTCAAACGGTTCCAATTAGAGTAAGCATGTCGTTTTGTTTATAGAAATATAATTATTCATTTCGTTTGTGGAATAGTCACAAAACATATCATGTACCTTTAATACTAGTGTGACAACTCATATTTCTGGACCTATCCTTGTGTTTAATGTAACGTGTATGAAATCTATATGAGAAGTTGATATGTTGGCTTTAATGAATAAGTGCTATGTGTTATGTGATTTTTGTGTAACGTATGTATGTAAGGTAATCGCACAAGCCCATTCGGGCCACACTATTTGTACTCGAAACCCAAGGGCAACCCATGAAGGGTTCGGCCCACTCCCTTAGCTCGCATAACACCTAGGGTGTTAGTATAAATCCTACACTTCACCAAAACACACAAAGTTTAGCAAACCCTAAATCTCTCCTCTCTCTCCCTCTCAAAGCCGACGACAACACACCCCTCTCCATCGAAGCTTTTGTGCTCGGATCAATCTTTGCTCTCTTCTCTAACCGGTTAGTGTTTTAACTACTGATTGTATGTTACATGATGTTGTGATCTATATGTTCTACATGATGATTTAGGGATGATATGCGATTGATTGTGATGTAAACTGTTAAGGTTTTGGTGTGCATATAATCGGCGCACATGTGTAGTATATATGGATCAATATAGGGTTTGATGATGCTATGATTTGAAAGATGATCTAGAACTGAATGTATGTAAATCGGCTGTGATGTGTTTGAACTCACATGATACGTGTTAATCCTAGTGTTTAACCCGATTGAATGTTATGATAGGTTGTTGTCATGATTGGATGTTAATTAGGGTTTATATGAATTAAATGATGATTGCTTGATTTGATCGAGATATGCATGATTTGAAACTATTCGTTTTGTTGATTGATAAATTGCATAAATGGAAACCATGTAACTGATTGCCATGATTTCAGGATAATTAAAACTGATTGCACAAGTCCCTTAGTCATACAAGAGCTGAACGCACAAGCTCTTGGATCGCACAAGGGCAATCGCACAAGACAGTCGCACAAGATTGGTGCAACTATTTAAGCACATTGTACAAGCTAGAACTGCATGATCGCACAAGACAAGTGGATCGCACAAGGTGGTGTCGATCGCACAAGTCTTGGGCCACACACATCTGATGAATCTTATTATGCTGTTGGGCCTTAAAGCCCTATATCCAGTCACACAAGAGGTCCTGAGTCGCACAAGGCCAAATGGATTGCACAAGTTGAATAATGTTTATTTGTTTGGGTCGTATGCATGTTGGATTGCTTATGTTATTTGGGCCGGGTGTGTTTGGATCGCACATCCCGTTGTGAGTCGCACAAGGATGTGCTGGACGCACAACAGCTTGGGCCGGTACCATTGGGCTTCAATTAATAAAGCGCACAGGGCTGTTGGACTAATGAACTTGTGCGAGCCCAATCAGTTGAGTCGCACAAGTTCGGATATGATATGTATTTGACTGTAAACGTGTTGAATATGTTTGCCGTGATCATTTCGTGTTGCAATCTGTTAGTTTATGTGTAAAACTTATGTGCACTACTTGAACCTAGAACTGACTTGTATGGTAACCATGTTAGGACGTGGTTGACCACATATAGCTCAAGTGACCTTTTCGTGTATCTGCCGAGCTAACCTAAGGTGAGTTCACACTTTCTATAAGGCATGGGATTCCCGGCAGTTTGGGAATGGGTTAAGAAACTAAAACGGAATTGCATATTCTCCTTGGGTAGAATATGTACCTCCATCCTCCATTGGAAGGATGACAGCATTAAACCTGCGTATTCTCCTTGGGTAGATTACGTACCTCTATTCCTCCGTAGGAAGGATGACAACCTATAACTTACTAGACAAAACTCTATCATGAAGTCCCTCATTTTTATATCGACTTAATCGCCGGGCTAATGGCGAACGAGTCATTAGTTAATAGCGCTATTAGGGTTGACAAGCCTCACACCGTGCCGGGAGGACGGGCGTGTACTAATGGATCTGGGCACTTAGTCAATGATGATAGACATTGACGTAGGGCACAACTTTCTCAGCCAGTTGTCGATATGGTAACGGGTCTAGTGGTTAACATGGGGAAGCCCCCACTGGTTATGGTTTGGGAAACAAGGAAATGGTTAACTCATGGTTTTCGAATGAACTTATGGTTTTTGGAGAACAACTTTAAAATGGACAACCAACTGTGAACTCGCTCAACTTTGTTGTTGACTCGTTGTTACATGCCTTGCAGTTTGTTAGGTACTTTTATGGAGCTTGCACGAGAAGGAGGAGTCGTTGTGGGACATGGACTATTGTGTTCCATGTTAAACATTTGAACTTTTAAAACTTATGTTTTGGTTTTACACATTATGCTTCCGCTGATAACTTGAACTTAGTTAATTTGTTTTGGACACCAATTATATTGTGGTTGGTTTTACAATTACTTTAATACGTTGTTCAATATGATTGGTGGCTTTATCCTGGTCAGTCACGCTCCCTGCGGTGATACTCCGCTTGTGGATTTTGGGGGTGTGACAACTAGACTCTACTCACTCCTCACATTGTATTATTCATTATTTATACATTAAAACTATTTGTTAAAGTGTTACCACATGCCTAGTACTATGCCTTAAATGTTGCCAACTAATAAAAGATTTACAATAAACGGATTTCAATTCATCTTTCTTTCAAAATAGAATAATAAATAAAATGCGAGGAGTCTTGTGTACACGTCATACGTCACTACATGTACTATTTCGTAATTTCTCAGTGTGAAATGAATCCAATTACATCGAATACTCTACATATCAAATTACATCATCAGAAAAAACGCCTATATATCTAATTCCCGTCACACCTCTAAAGGGGAGGTATACCAAAGTTTTTCCGACTTTCATACAATCAGAATCATCAATCCAACAACAGATCTCAAATTGTGTTGAAAATCAACATTAGAAATGATTCATAAACGTCTACCTCTTGGACCGAGTCCACTTCAAAGATCAAGGTAAGCTAGTTACTCAATTTTAAATACGATTATCACGCACTAGTTTATGTCCTTTTATGTTGAGTTTCACTAATTATGTTTTCATTGTTCATAAAAAGCAAACAATCTAAACGCAATTGTTCAAATCTAGGTTTTAACATAACAAAAATGATCTTTTCATATAATGTGACTTTAGATACATTGTTTAGTATGTGTTGTTCCGACTCAAAAATCACACCAAACAAGTTCGATAGCTATTAATTGTACTCTTATATCAACAATTAATTTTTGTATAATTATTTTCTCAAATCGGTTATTTTTTTCAATTATAAGAAAGGATTAAAATCCAACAATTAATTTTTCAATAATAATTAATAATTAACAATTAATTATTTATGATCAGTTCGTTTGAGGGATTTTGAAATTATGAAATCGGTATAAAGATCATTATATTTATCCGCTCATTAGGTTATAGGTGATGATCATGATTTGAATAGAAAATCTCAGATTCAAAACTTACCGGAAACACGTCTCTATAACACGTCTCTATACAGGCCCTTTTCCAAGTTACCTTGCTACACCCGTTTAAAAAAAGCAAGGTTGGAGAACTCGCTAGTCGCTAGTCGGCCGGTGAAGTGGGGACTAGTGACTACTCGGGATTACTCGGGATTAATCAGGATTAATCGGATCGGGTTTTTTTATATGTAATTTTCAGTTTTATGTATAAATATATACATTTTTATAGGTAAATATTTTAAGTAACTAGGTTTTAAATCTTACTCAACTCATTTATTTAAGTATACATGATTAATTGTTGGAATTCAAATGATTTGGTTGGAAACTTACCGGAATTTAGAGGTTTTGGCCGGAATATACAGTTTTTTTGCTGGAATCGTCGACTTTTGGCTGGCCTAGTCGGACCTAGTCGTGCCTAGTCGGACCTAGTCGGTTAATGGACCGATTTAAGAAAAATTACTCAGTAACTGGACGACTAGCGATTAATCGCCGACTAATCGTCGCCTAGTCGCGATTTTTACAACACTGAAAAAAAGTGATATTTTTAATTAAATCGTAAAACACAGATAAATTTGTCAAAAAAAAAAAATACTAATACATATTTTCCAAAATAGTTATATTTTTTTATTTTTAACTACTTTTCTCCTATAATTAAAATCTTTAAGACCAAAGCTTTAAAATTTATCAAAAAGGCAAGTCTATACATCCCTTTTCCTCACAAAAGTAAAAATTTATAATTCAATCACACTATAAAAGTATTTAATCAATGTTTTTACAGAAAAAATAATATATATAGAAAATACAATCTTTTCTTTAAAATTAATAACTTTTTGTACATTCAATGCTCATGTTAAATAATTAGGTGACGTAGCGCAAGTTACAATTGTCGTTTTCGAAAAACATTTGCTTACAAAAATCTTTTGATGTTTGCTGTATTTTTGTCAATAATTTCTTGTTTGCAGACGGTAATCTAGGGTTTATGTTGTTTGATTGTTAAGAACATATATTATTATTATTTGATAATTGAAATGCTTATTTGCTTTCTGATATTTTTCTTTTGGTGTTTTTTTTTTCTTAAGTTCTGCTACTAAAAAAGATAAAATGGTGACCGAAAAGGTGGCCAAAAGATGCAGGAAAGAGATGACACCAGTAAGTAATATTTTATGTTTACTTGTTTTGAGTTTGTTTTTCTATTAATTGGTTTCTTCTCTTATATTTTTAAAGAAGAGGTCACATACGGTTTTGAATATGGTGTTTGTTTTTTTAAATTATAAACCCTTGGTTTGTATGACTTTACGAAAATAACGTGTCAGCCTTTATACTACGGATTTAATTAAAGGGGTTACCTTGAATAAGACTTGTTTTAATAAAAGGGCTGCTAAACATACCCTCTATTTTCTTATTTTTACTTGTTGTACTCTCTCCTTAACTTTTATAATATTTACAGCTAAACCTTTATTTTGTTTTTTTCATATTTACATGTGCTTTAGCTTCAGAATGGATTTGACAACTTTTCTTTATGCATACAAGAGTTAAAAAGAAAACATTTTATGTATAAGAGAGTTAAAAAGTACACATTTTAAAATATAAGAGAGGGAAGAGTTATTATTATATTTTTGGATAAAGGTAGAGGAGAAGAATTTGACAACTTTTAAAGTGTTTTTTTAAGGAGGGGGTATGTTTAGCCCACTCCTTTAATAAAGAGGTTGATCATTACCTGCTTAATTTTTAAAATTGTTTTTTTTTTTTTAGTTTATGTTCATATTTTGAAAGGTAACTTTTTAAAAGTGTCAATTTTCTAAGTTTGTTCTTTTAATTTTTCATCTGGTTATTGGTTTGGTTTCATGGTCAGTTTTATTATATGTGAATTTTCAAACTGTACTAACGGTTTGGTTAGGATTTTTAGATTAAAAAAATGGTTGTAAGAAACCAAACCGAATTGTGAATAGGCTTTATTATGTGAATTTTCAAGTTGTGAACTTGGGCCTTTAATTTTTGGACTTTACAAAACTAGGCTTTGTCATTAGTTGCTTAAATAGTTTTGATTTATTCAAACAAAAAAGTCTTCCATTGCAGCCGATTTTCCTATATAATATTGGTTTACAACCTGATATCTGGTTTACTTATTAATTTGAGTTTTTTTTCCAAAGTAGTGTTGGTGGAGAAAGTATTTACCAAACTAGTGTTGTTAGAAAACTATTTACCAAAATGGTGTTTTCTTGAATATTTAATTGTTTCTCACTCCTTATCTTATTGGATGACTCTCAATTGATTAAAATTTATTAAATAATTATTAACTATTATTTAGTGATTATTTAATTAATTATATGGTAGTGGTTCTTTAAACCTATATTTTTATTAATTTTAAAATAAGCGTATTTTTTTTTATAATCTACCGAGAAAAAAATGCTTATTCTAAAAATCAGCATGTTATTTGTGATTCTAATAATTTAAGTAATACCCTATGAAATTTATATTAAAAAATAAAATTTTACTCAAATATACATACAACTTATTTTATATTTCTTTTTTTTTTTTACATTAACAACAAAATATAGACTAATGCATTAGTTAAAACTAACTGAAATCAAACAAATTAACCGATCAAAATGTTATTCGGGTACTACGGATTTAGTATACTGGATATCGGGTTTCACATAATTAGATATCGGGTAAGCCGAAGTTCATTGCTTCGGAAATAGAGTAGGCAAATACAAATCATAACGAAAATACTTTATATGAAATATTAATTGGAGCAGCTTGATGAACATTCACTATTACATACTTCAAATGCTATTTTTTTTTTCTTATTTTGCTAAATGTTTTTTTTTTAATTTTAATGATTTATACAGATTTATTTGAGTTTATATATATATATATATATATATATATATATATATATATATATATATATATATATATATATATAAACATCATAGGTTTTATTGGTCTATCCATTAAGTAAAAGAAATATAAATTGACTATATGTATATCCGGTTAAATTGTAATTTATTAAATATTGATTACATATGGTATTACTTAAATTATTAAATTCACGATTTGAATGCAACTTTTATATTAAGTATTTTTTTCCGATAGTTTTTTTTAATAAAAGAATAGATTAAATTTAAGATTCCATAAAATATAAGTTAGAGAACCACTAACATGAATAAATCACTAATTAATAATTATTTAATAAATTGGGAGTCATCAAATAAAAGTGAGAAACAAGTAAATATTCAAGAAAACACCACTTTGGTAAATAGTTTTCTAGCAACACCATTTTGGTAAATATTTTTTTCAACAACACTAGTTTAGGAAAAAACTCTATTAATTTAGGAAAATTATTGTCTATTTAGCCAAAACAATTAAACAAAGTATCATTGTTCAATCATCCTTGTTTACCAAACTAATTTCTACATGTAATATGTTATATCATAAAGGCCAATACGCCCAAACGTGAAACCAAAGCAAAGCTAAACGGTTACTAACGAGTTGGTTTGATTCGGTTTGGTTCAATGGTTTGGTTTGACTTACAATTATCATAAATCGTTACTAACCGTTTGGCTCATTGTTTGACTTAAAAACCATCAAAACCCGGACCATGAACATGATTAATTATACAAGGATGTTTGGATTTGTGTTTTGGAACTCATTTATTTATTCCCATTTCAAATCATTGCTACTTTTTTACACAAATAACATCTCTTTTGACCATTTTATCTATTAGCATGCTAAATCATAATTTTCCAAACATTTAAGCATCAATGGATCATCATATTACAACTGATTATTTGATTATGATTATTAAGTATCATATAAACACCTTCAATACATAAATCCAAACATCTCCTTATAAGTTACAACATCACTCAATCTTTTCTGAGTCACATATTAGGAGCAAATTTTAGGTAGACATATGATTCTTCTTGTGGATTTATAGTATGTAAATTTGAAATGATCGCGACTATAGGCTCATGATACAAAAATAATTATAGTTCTAATTGAAAATGATAGCAAAATGATGGCGATTGAAGGCGTGACAGTTGATTTTTGTATTTTATGTTTTCATTTAGTCTTAGAGTTTTATTTTCAGTCCATATAACTCACTGATGTTCACATACTCTGACTTGTGGAATAATTTGATATGCAGCAACTTGATTTGTATTCAGCTATTAAAGAGTTTAATGTATTAAGTTCTAAGGAGCTTGGCAGCCTAATAAGAGATGCTGAAAATGGTATCATCAAATGTACTATAAATGGATCATCATTTGAGGTTGGTAGACTTTGTTATTTATTTTAATCATTTAAGCTCTCTAAATTATTTATTAAATATTAATCTCAAGTATTGCCTGCTGACTATCTATTTGTCAATGCGATTAACATCTTGTTGTTTCAGATTACTGTGGAAAATCTAGCAAGACATCTTGTCGAGCACATATCGAATGAAGTATCATCACTTACCGTAGATGAGCAGCATTTCAGAAATTTGTTAAGCGGTTTAAGATTTTTGCATACTCTATGTGACATTTCATCTCACCACTTAGCACTTGCGCGGGTTAGTAAATTTAGTTTTCAAATTATCTATTTTCTTATTTTGTACGAAAAAGTCTCGCTACATAATTTTGGTACATTTTGAAGTCTTTAAACTGGTAAAAATATACGAAAAAGTAGGTCCACCAATTTTGGTATATCCGAGTCCCTAAACTTGTCTAGAATGCACATACTTATTTTAATTATTTTCACAAGTATGTGCATGTCATAGTGTTAACTTGTAAGTTGTAACTTCCATCCACTTTGTTCTTATCCTAACAATTGATTGGGTTGTGACTTTATCTCAAACGGGTCGAATGATTTTTTAAATGCATACAATCAACTAACTCGTTTTATTTAAAAATTATAAATTTTAGAATCATGACAATCACATTAATTATTGGGTAAATTACACTTTTCGTCCATTATGCTTGTATCATATTGCAATGGATAGCCTTTAACTTCAATAATTACAGTCACAATTTGAAAAACTCAATACATCTTTCGTCCTTTAGCACTAACAAGGTTAAAATTTTCAGTTAAGTCTATTCACTTAAGGGCAGTTTAGTCCTTTAACAAGGCTAAAGGACGAAAGATGTATTACGTTTTACAAATAAAGGATTGCGACTGTAATTATTGAAGTTAAAGGCTATCCATTGCAATATACAAACATAAAGGACGAAAAGTGTAATTTACCCTATATTTATAATTTGAGTAAATTTGACACAATATTTTCATGTCAAACCCAACCCGAGTGGGAACATTTTGACCCGCCCGAAAAACAAACTGTTTCAATCCGAACCCGTTTTGATATGTTACCTAACCGGCACATTATGCACCTCCACTTTCACATAAACACAATCAGACTAATAAATTTCTAAAGTTAGATGCAGTAGGAAATAATTTAAATTCTTGTTCTTCTTGATGGCTTAAATTATGTGTTTTACATCACAATAAGACAATAACTGACTTTTCCTTCTGTAGGTTTTGGCTGAAGATATTAGTGTACAGAAGAAGATGCTTGATTCGATATTTAACTTGATTAGTTTTCTTAGTCAGTTCGGAGAGGTTTAACACTTTTCTTTACATATTTATTTTCAGTTTTTTACTTCTTTTTTCTGTTTATGTAGAACTGAAACATAACTTTGGTCTTTGGTGTTCCAGAAAATCAATGGCTCAAGCCTTATGGTCCTGTACTCAACATTGTTGTCTAATAGTATGTATTTATTTAAAGCTTTAATTTCTTCGGAGTGGAAAGTCATTGCTGATGTTCTACTTGCACATCCTGAGGTAACATGTTTTGTTAAAATCTTTATATCCGCTTTATGGGTAGATTCAGATTATGTTTTACTCATGTTGGTCAAACTGCAAATCTAAAATCACTAAACTAGAAAGACGTCAAACAGCTCTAATATTGCCAAAAAAATATTGTAAGTTCATAAAACCTCTTAGATCATTTCTTTAGATGAATTGACATTTTTGAAATTAAATAACAAATTATAAGCCAACTTGACATGTTTCGACCGCACAACAAATTACCCGTTTGACCTGTTGTCTGACTCACCCATTTTGCAACCTCTATTTTTTTTTTGTATTGGTAACCTTTGTTGAATTGGGGTGGCTGATGATTACATTTTTTTTGGTCAGGTTGATGACTTCATAATAGCAGCTTTTAATGCTGTCTGTGTAAATGTTAATCTTCTTCAAGCGACGCTGACAACTCAGCGTATAAATAACTGTCTCTTCCATCTTTGCGAATCTTCTCTCCAGTTTCTTCTATCGCTATGCAAACTGCAGATATTATTTCGGGAGCGCCTTGTTCAGAATAAGGTCAAACAAAACAATAGCTTAAAATGAAATGAGTCAATTTTTTTGTTCTTCTAAATCATTCCTTTTGAAAATGTATATTCTGAGCACAATAAACATTTTCTTTTTCATAATATTTGACACTGTTTTTCTCCAGGAGCTATGTGGTGGAGGTGCTGTTTTTCGGCTGGTTGAAAACACCTTGAAACTATCACAATATGATGATCCAAAACTTTCAAGTGTGGTTAATAGGCTTAAATCGAAAGTTTTATCCATCGTAAGTCCAATCATGTGTAGACATTATTGTATCATGTTTTATTTTGTTCAAGGCTTTTTTAGTACCTTATCATGGTTCTTTCTCCAGATGCTACTTCTTTTTCAAGCAGAATGCTTATCTTTTATGGATATGGCTTCCACTAAAATCAAGGGTTCAGCTGAGTCTGCGGTTTCTGAGGTTGGCTTTATTAATCTCTTAATTTTTTTTAAGAATAGTTAGTGGAAATTCTGCTTATATATAAAAAAACTTCTTTAGGTCCTTGAAGTGCTAAAGATGATGTGTTTTGGGGATTTGAAAGGCCATCATCCAAGGGGACTTTTGCTACTTAATGCAATGAAAGTAACTGAAATATTCTGTGGTGCCTCTAGATTCAGAACTTTCATGGTCTTGAACTTGGTAAGCTTTTATAAATATGTTTACTTATTTGTGTGATTACATATGATTGATATAACTTCCGTCAGTTTGCTGTTTTCACAATTTGAAATGTGTAAAACGGTAAATATCATGATCAGAAGTGCCAATTTCGACCCGTTTACTAATGAGTTAATTTGGTTAAGCTAAAGGATTAAACTATGTCAGATTATTTTTGTTATATCTTAAAAAGTGGAATAGAAAGATTAAAACTATGTTTGCACGTCGTTTTGACCCAAACCACCCTTGACTCGTTTTGATCCACCCATATTGATGGCTCTAATATATTATACACATACATTTGTCTAATTTGTAATTGTTGTTGTACACCCGTGCAGAAAAAAGTTTTGACCCGAGTCTTTTTGCAACCTCAAAGAGAGTTCATATCAACTTGGTGTACCTATGATCATGAGCCAGCCGAAGAGGAGATTGTTGTGGATTTTAATCCCACATCAGCAGCTGGACTGGTGTTGGGTTTGAACTCATCATTCAACGTCCAACATTCTACATGGAGTAACTTTCAGGCTCCTCGTACTCCTTACCGGGTTCAGAGGTCATCTTTACTAATCAAGATAGTCGCCAATCTCGCATGCTATGACCCTGATCTATCTGAAGGTAATTAATCTAGCCAATTTTTACATGTGAGCACAACTTTATAAATATAATTGTTTTCATACACATCATCAGTTCATCAGTATATGCATTTGTTAGGTCAAAACATATAACGGGCCAAAGCGTGTACTTATTTAAAATGTTCTTGACCAATATCTCTTTGTGCAGATGAAAATGCTTGTTTTATCGATGCATTTCTTGAGTGCTTGCAAGCAGAATTTTCTAACTTACCTGGTGGTGCTGCAGAAAGAAGAGCCGCCGCAAGCAAAAACCTATGTATGTATTTCGATTTCAACACTTCCTTCGACGGATAAGAAATTAGAGATGCCAGGATGGGTGGGTTGGGTAACAGGTCACTTTTCACTACTTGCCGGGTCGGTTGACCCACAAACACTTTTTTGTGCATTTTAATATTCTTTATGGAAACCATATTATTTCAAAAGTAATTTACTTAGTAAAACAATTTAGCGGGTCAAATGTTTTAAAAATAGACGCTTGGTGGGAATGCCATCTCTATAAGAAACAAATGTGGTTAGTTTACATAACATCTGTCTATATATTGCAGCTTCCTTATTAGCCTATGCAGAATCTTTGGCTCCGAGTTACCTGCATGAAGAAGATGTGAATATTCTCAGGTGAATTTTTTTAGTCTGTTTTAAGTAACCTTTTTACGAACTAAGGCGTTAATTATGATTATAATAACATTATTAGTATTATAATCTAAATCTTTAAATAAATGATTTATGAAGTTGTATGCATTATAAGTATAATTCAACTGACTTATATATGATGATATGTATATCATGATAATGCAACTGAAACATTAACTTATGAACGATCTCAGAAACATCATATATTACTTAATTTATCATTTTTATCTTGTGTATTTAGGTGGTTCATTAATCAGCTGGAGAAACCACCTACGGCTCAAGAATCCTCTAGCCGCGGAGTTATGGTAAAAGTAATTCATATTTAGTTATAATGTCTCTCCATTTCTCATCTTAGATTTAAAGTTTGACCATTAATCTAATTTCAACCCATTTACTTATAAATGGGTTGACTTGGGTTGTGTATAAAACCTCTTAAATGATAGTATTTTGAAATTTAAATTATTTTTGAAATAATATAGTTTTACTAGTCATATGGGACATGCTATCTATAAGATAAACATATATTTTGGACAAAAAGTGTTTCAGGCCAACCAACTGTGATATGCCAATACAGAATATTACCCATTGGATAAACAACGTTTCATGATTGACCCACTGGTTTTTTCCAACTATAGAAGACAAAGAATGTATATTTTCTTATGTAAACTTTATTACTAATATGATTGTAATGGTTTTTTTCCAACCAAACCGGCTGAGGACGTTGAAACTGAGGAGAAACGGGAAAAAAGGAAGAGAAAAAGTGTAGAACGGGTGGAAAAAATCAAACGCATGAGGACGACAGAAAAAGAAGAAACAAGAAAAATGGAAAGAACAACGCGAAGAAAGGAAATGCAAACGAATGTCCAGCTGATAGACGAAGGTACTAAAGAGATCGTAGATGATGATGCGCACCTAGGTATATACAGACACCGTGCAAACTACTTACTGTCACAAACTGACACCCAAACGTGTGCATTGTTTGTAGGTACAAATGGTGAGTTCCGTGTGCCGATGATCTCACAGTACGGGAACACACCATCACTATCAGGCGCATCTGACGAGGATTTCGAGCTGGTAAACATATTATGATTCGAAATTGATTTGACACTATATGTGACTTCTGCTGATATGTTATTAAACCGGGTTTTCGTACAGGTTAGGTCGAATTTGTTAGATAATCATTGCGTGTACAAAATCAATAACACACTAACAGAATCGTGTGTTATGTTCCCTGAAAAGACACCAGAAACAAGGTTCAATGATTTAGGAATTCAAGCGGTGAACTTGTCAACAAGGCTGGACAACGTTTGGACGGATGAAGACCGCAGCGAGGTAAGGCAACCTGCGGTACGAGCTAAATCTCCAAGGCTGAAACGAAGAATCATTCTTCCTGTTGCATTGCGGTCGCCATATGTCATGCGCGTTGTCTCATTGAGAGACGAGTGTGATATGTCTGAAGGCACACTGGCTCGTTGTATGTTTTGTGGCGTAGGAAAAAAGTGGTATGTATCTTAACTGAACCTTTATCTGTATAATGTATAGTATTATACATTAGCGATATTTTGTGTATATGATGATGGTTGTTATACGGTGTTATAACATGTTGAACACCTTATCGATAAAAAAAACCATGTAACATGATGTTAGAACCATATAGCACCATGTAACTGTATATAACACCATACAAACAACTCAAAAAATAGCCTATTTGCAAACCACATGTATAACACCCTATACGTAAAAAACACCATTAAGCAGGATCTTAGCACCATATACTAATATTATACTTTAGCATTATTTTGTAATTGTATTAAATTTCACATTTGTTTCTATTGTGTTTCGGGTCATAGGGAAGTTTTGTTCAGCAACAATGGGGGGATATCTGTGATGAGGGGGCCTTTTGAGTCGATGATACCTGGTGTAACTCTACACGTGAATGTCATCAGTGCCTGGGCCGTAGTCTTAAACTACGAAGAAAAAATGAGGAAGATGGGGACAACCCCAAAATTATTCTGCAACGCCGGAATGTTGGTAAGATTTTGATTCATTAAACAGCCTTCGTCAACATATATTTTGTTTACTTAAATAACACCATACCTTTTGAATTGTTTACCAATATTCTGTGAAATAACTGAATTGTTTAATAACACGATAACTTATTATATGTTTACCAAATTTTGGATTGTTTAACAGTCTTTTGTTTGATTGCTGAATTGTTTAATAACACCTATGGAATACTTCGTCGCAAATGAATTGTTTAATAACACCTATCGAATACTTCATGATAACTGAAAAGTTTAATAACACCATAACTGTTAATTTGTTTAACAATTATTTGAAACACAGCTGGAGAAAGATTTTCAGATGTCTGAGGAGCACCGCATAACAGAATTTACTAGAAACATGAACGCTGTGCTGGCTGGGACAGAACCAAAATCATTTAAAGGTTTCCAGATGGTATTTGTACCTATCTTGGCAAGGGATCACTACTATCTTCTGCTTTTCAATTTGTCAACAACACAGATCTTGATTATTGACAACATGGAAGGTGATGCAGGATTAGAAAGATACCACGGAAATGTGGAGAAGATGGTAAAGTTGATGTGTCTATATATCTATATATATATATATATATATATATATATATATATATAGCTGTCGTAAGCATACAGTCTAAAAAACATAATGCTTAACATAAAAAATTTTATAATTGCAGATAAGTACGTTTTGTCGGTATCTTAGTCAAATACAACCAGGAGTCGCTGAAAAACTAAGGACTACCGAACCTGTTCGACTGAAATTCCCATGGCAAACACTATACAATGTCATTGACTGTGGTATTTTCCTGATGCGGCATATGGAAACTTACAATGGTAAGCTCGTGTCACTTTGTTTATTAATAAAACACCTGAAATACATATACTTGAAATATATACGAATTATGAAAAATGCAACTGTTTTGGGCTTGTATAGGAACAAGTGTGAAAGAGTGGACGTGTGGTTTCTCAGCTGAGAGAAACATCAAAGGAGAAGTCTTAGGTAATCAAGCGAAGGAAATCGAGGATCTGCGTAAGAAGTACATCTCAAAAATGCTTCTTAGTGATGTGAACACCGCACGGGTCGATGTAGAGCGAGAAGTGAAAGAATTCGCATATTTAGACGAGGATGAAAGGGTGAAACTTGAAGAGGATGCAGCCGAGCGGATTTGTCAAAGGTTGGACGGTACACCGTAGGTGGACGACAAAAAAACATCGACTTCTTGAAGAGGATGCAGTCGTGCGGATTTAGGCATTTTAACATATATCATGTGTTAGCATGTTAATGCTCTTGTTATGGGGTTTAAACAATGGTAAAAAAACATTTGGTCGCTCCTTGGGATCTTGAGATTACATAAAACACCCTAGTTAAGTTACTGAACATTGTTTATCAACAAAGATCCTGAAGGGCGATATTGGTATGTGTTAGCTCTGTGAAATCTGATTTTGTTTGGTAAAGTGTGCATCGTTTATATGTTCTGTTTTGGTGTTTTCGTTTAGTTAGACCCAAAGTCTAAACCTTTTTGGTTGAAGAATCTATAATGTCCAGGTCGATGAGTATGAACTTTGTGATCCATCCGAGACCAGATGGTTTGTACGGAATAACTATTTATAGGATGATGATGTCATGTACAGTATAACACCATAAGCAAATAATCAACATGTGAAAAGGACACCACTCAACTACAGAGTATAATTGAAGACAACAAAAAAGGAAATAATACACTACAAATGATATGTACAGTAAAAACACTATGTGAAAAGAAATAACAAGTGTAAATAACACCATTAAACTTCCAATGTACATATTAAAACACCATGACAGATAAAACACCATGGAATATTAGAAAGCAGATATAAGTAAAAAAACACAAATATAAGACGTTCTCGTCAGTTATATAAAGATGACCAAACACAAACAAATAAAACTGCGAGTTTTCTACCAATCACAATAACCATTGAAAAAATAAACAGTGTATACGAAACAAAAAGAAAAGTCATTAAAAATAACCAAAAGTTAGGACATCTCTCCATAACTTCCTAATCCTCTTCTCTATCCTCCTCGTCTTCTTCCTCCTCATCTTCTTGATCCACAACTTCTTCCACTTCTTCCCAAACGACTTCCTCCTCATCACCTTCATCGGCTTCTCCACCTCCGTCCTCGGAACTAGCATCTTCTTTTTTCCTTGTAGGGTTTATGCAAGTATGTATATTATGCCCGTACCTAGAGAGTTTTGACACTGACGTCTCTTTTTTCCCAATTGGCTTATAGCAATTTCACGATTATTCATCCATTTAGGATTACCCATACCTTTGTATCTAGTTCCAACAGGAACACGAACGGTTACAGTGGATGGTTGTGTATTGCCGGTAATTTCAGCAAACCTTTTACGTCGACTCTTACGTGGGGCATTGACCACTGCCTTATCAGCTGTTTTGAAAAAGTTAACTACATGATCCCTAAATGAGCACAATGTTATCAAAGTTGGTAAAAAGCTTGTTAATAACCGACTCCGTGGAGTATGTGATCTCACGTACAACGCGGTTAACTTCATTATAACGATCATCACTCTCGTTCATTCCTAGAATAGCCCAGGGGCACCATTGGGAACAGCCTCCCGAGTCCAACATCGTAAAATATAACGTTGTGGAAACTCCCTAACATCAAACATCCTAAGCACACAAAAGATGTGTGAGCACAACAACCCAAACTGTTCGAATCTTTTGCATGTTCAGTACACAGTCATGTTGTCCTCCTGCATCATAACCTATAAGACACCATTAAAAAATTGAAATTTTGTGAGATACATAACAACATAACCACACCACAAAGATACCATATGAAGGAATAACTATACTTTAGATACATAACACCATATGTAACCATAAATTAGCAAGTACTATACGTTTTGACACATAACACTACAAAACACCATGTGTGAACTCGAAGTAAGTAGATTTAAACTTAGATATTTAAGTCTATATACCTCGAAGAAAGTAGTGCATGGTTGTTCCCAGTCCTTCACAAAAAACTTAACGAAGTCACCCAGCGTTTCCTACTTTCTGATAGCACATCTGTGTAGACCATTATGTATCTCCAGCTGGACATAAAAAATATAGTGTGTGTATACTCGTCGCTTGATCCTCCAATACAAAGTCTATCGCCCATATGTTAGCGTTCGTGTTCCTGTTCCTGGTGTCATGATCGTTCTTCCTATGCTCATGGCTTTGAGCTTCAATAGCAGAATCAAAATGCCCTAGAAATTCGACAAGAGTACACTTCGGGTTACAAAACTGTCCAAAAATATGGTTCTCACTCTCTGAGCGAGATGAGGTACGCATAAGCCCGGACATGTACTCCTCGCGATAATAAGCCAGTATCTAAGTATCCCTGATCTGATAAATTGACTACAGCCACTCATGATCAACCAAGTTAAAATCGTTCGGTGTGGTAGTCCAATCACTTTCAAACTGCGCAAGTAGAATTGAATCGGTCCACACAATGGCACACAACCTCTTTTTGAAATCTGTACTATTACATATTGTAGCACCAACCTAAGACACCATTGAAAAACATACAAAACAATAATCACCGGAAAGTATGTAAAAAGATAAAAAAAAACCTTAAAAAGTCGAATAAGTAAACACCTTAGCAGTAAGCTTGTCCATTATGTGCCACATGCATAGCCTGTGCCTACTCTCATGTAACACCCAACCGAAGACGGAATCATCGGGGCGCCACATATGATAGGATGCTCAAAGACACATGGCACTAATTAAAGTTCAAATATAATATTAAGTTAAATTCATGTTCAACAACCAAATCAAACAAACAACTTGTCCAAAACAAGATATAACGATCGTTTTAAAGTTTAACTAAGGCAAAAAGTTCCATGATCCTAAGTGATAGAAAGCCTGCAAATCATCATCAATTGTTACCACCTGAAACATATGTGACACAATGCCAAAAGTGGGTTGTTTTGTAAACTTGCTTTGCTTCTTTTAGCATGGAATAACAGTGACACAATGCCAAAAGTGAAACATAATATCAATCGAATGAAGTGATATAAAAACAAAAAAAAAAACAAAAAAGCTTTTGCAGGTGGACGAGTCCGAACCTACGGCCATCTGCTCGATGAGCATTGTGCCAACAGGTGAGCCATGGCAGCTAATTCGAATGAACTTGAATTCTTAAAGTTTTTTTTAACTATTTCTACGACGACTCTCCTACTCCTAAATCGGTTAACAACGACGAGCCTTAATTCTAGACATCAAAGTATAGTACGGACTACATATGTAACCCAGTCGATCCAAACAGAACATGTAACGAACACTTACGGGTTGCGAAGATCTAGACGGGTTCGAGAGTTCCAACGGGAAGAATGATCTCCGGCAAAGATGTTGCGGGTTCAAACGTGTAACAGAAAATTTTGGACAGAAACTTGGAAGTGGTTTTCGAGTGTAAGTGTTTCGAAATGAAGGTTAGACGTGGTATAAATACGAAATTTTGCCAGATACTTCTTAATTGGAAGGAATCGCTAAGAGGGAAGAGACCCGAATTGATTATGATTTGGTATAAATAGAATGATACGGACAGCTAAAATGCGTTTAATTGATTCGTTAAGGCGACTAGGTGCGTTTAATTGATCCGATTTGTTTTTTTATTAGTACAACCCAAAAAAAGCTACATTTTTTTAGATAAACATATGCCAATGAATGGATGCTGATGGATAACATGGCCAACTGATATTATTGATTAAGATGGATTACATTGTAAATTGAATTGAAATTTCATGGTGGTTACATCTCAGACCATGTATCTTCAATAGCCTTCTTCATGGCTGGGTCTTGGTCGGTAACAATTACCGAAGGGGCACGACCAAATGATTCACGAAACACTTTAAGCAACCAACTATAAGTTTCAGCCGCTTCGTTGCCTATTATAGCGGCACCAAGAGTAACGTTACGATTGTGGTTGTCCATACTGGTAAATGGTACAAACATCATTTTGTACCTAACAAAAAAATGCATTAAAAACTACAACTCAAATGATATATGATTAACAAAAAAATTGTAAAAATCCAAAAGCGGAAGATAATTAGTAAAAATACTTGTTACGCCGATATGTCGCATCAAATGAAACAACGTCACCAAAGGCATCCTCCTCAGCCCAAAACAACGCACTTAAAATACCATCTTCTGTGGCTATATACTCCATTGAAAAATTTAGCATGTACTCTTTTTTCCTCAATAGTCGTTTAATCATCATATCAGCGTCAGACTCAAATATATACCTGTTCAGATCTCGCTTAAAATTTTTAAAATTGTTTTTGGTTGCCCCAACCTTGTCAAAGCCACCATAGAGTGTCCTCATGATATTAAACGCTTTGACGGGTCTAATATTCAAGGCACTCAACGTGTTAACAGCTTGCTCTTGCATGTAGTTCATACCTTGGTTCGAGGGGAGTAAATGCCTATCGAGGGGAGTAAATGCCTATCGTCCTCAACAACAAAAGAGTGATTATGATCCTCCTTGAAAAAATATACCTCGTATAGTTTCGAAGTGTTTAACTTTACACACATACGTGCTTCATAACTGGTCCTTATCGAAGGAACTCGTCGAATAGTTTTCCTTTTTAACCCATTATTTGAGGTGTAAATTTCTTTCGATGTATCGATCTCCTTGAAAGGTTTAGTTCCCTTCTTTGAGCAAACGAAATATTTAGATTTAATGACACCATTTGGCATGTATTGAGAAGACTTCCTGGTAGTGAAGCCTGCTACCATTGCATACTTTTGATAAAAAAAGGAATGCATTATTCAGTGTATCAAACGTCATCTTATCCTTCGGCTTAAGCGAGTCATCCACCTTAGGTGAATAAGTCCTCTTACCGGAGTTTGGAGACAGATGTAGTTGCCCAACCGGCTGGTAAGTTTGAAAACCTACAAAAAAAAAATTAAATAATAGCTTCGTTAAGTTAAATTATGTTAACAAAAATTGGAAAATTATGACAACATAAAATATACATAAAACACCATTAAACTACCAAGGTGTATATTAAAGACAACATAAACGTAAATAAGACAGCACACATATCATGTACAAATATAACACCATATGCAAATAACAACATGTGGAAAAGACACCACATTGAAGACACCAAAAAATAAGATAATACACTACAAATGACATGTACAAAAAAACACCATATGGAAATATACAACTAGTGAAGAAAACACCATTCAACTAAAGATATGGAAATAAGACACTCCAATATAATATGTACAATATAACACCATACGCAAATAGTCAACATGTGGAAAAGAAACAACTAATACAAAAAACACCATTCAACTTCAAAATTATACATTAAAACACCATGTACATATAAAACACCATGGAAGGATGATACATCGTATCGTTAAATAAACTCGTATACTGTAAGAAAATCAACCATGCAAAAAAACACCATACTCTTTAACATCAAAAGATCAAAATCTATATTCATCAAAACCAAATCCGATTGTATAAAACAAAAATATGAACACAAACAGATAATTAAAAAATGAAACTTTTATTTATCGAAGATTAAATACCTCTAACATTCAGATAATAACCAAAAAGCACCATAATATGATTACCTGGATCATCATTGTCCATCAAGCAATATGTTAATCAAGACCAAAATACCAAAAACTAAACCTGATATTTTCTAATAGAAGATGATGAAGAAGATATAAGTATTGTTCGTAGTGATATAATCTCTTGCGTATATGTCACAACCCCCGATCCCTAGATTCCCGGGAACGGGCGGCCGCAAGCCAGTTTCGGTGGTATCATGTTTATTTATTCAATTTGGCAGCGAAAATTTTCATCAGGACCGTAGTTAGGAAATATTTAATCAGAGTAAACCACCACGTTTTATAAAATTAAGCACATGGGTAAAACCCAAGTTTTCAATACACACATTTCATAGGAATAAATCATATTTTATTAAAACATCTATTTTATTCTTAGGTAACTTTATTGCCACTTTTCCAAGCCTTCAGTGCTGTCCAGCTGGCTTCTAATTGGCTTTCACATTTTGTTACCTGAAACGCGTTTTAAAAACATTTTGTCAGTGGGAAATACTGGTGAGTGAATCCCAGTTTAATCAGGTTTAAATAAAAAGTCACAGTGAACAGTATTGATGGCGCATCCGCAATTACATTTGTTTCCAAGTTATATCAATTACTACCACTCGGCACTGTCGTTCCGACTTATGGTCATGTCACTCCTTTACCAGGTGGTAACAAATTTTGTATACAAAACCCCAAATTTACCGACTGTAATTGTATTCTTACAAATACTCAATAATTGTCATTCGCATGGAAAGATATTTAAGGTTTTGTAAAAACAGTTAACAAAAAGTGGATCAACTCACATTGCTGTCTTAGATTACTCTTTAGGGTTTCCTGGTGAAAATCTATAAATTACACAAATACACGTGTGTTAGTATAATAACCCATTTTAATATTAGTAATACCCTCCCCGAGACGGTATTCCAACGACTACGTCGGGCAGAACCACGACAGCCGTTACGGAACCCTAGATCAATCGGGCAGAGTATCTAATACGTATCCAGGGGTTATAATACTTACAACTGAGCATAACCTCGCTATTTAGGGGGGTATAATACCCGGGTATTACTTCTACTACTCAGAAAGTAAGATTGAGAAATGAAAATGGAACGAACAGACTGAAGATCCGATGCGTTCTATTTATAGTTGCAGATTCTGTCTTTCTCGCGGCTCGCGTAACATGAGCACAGGGCCTACGCGGCCCGCGTTGACCTCCGGTCAATGCGTAGCTTAGCTGGGTCACTATATAGGCTTGCCGGGTGTTGGGCTAGGTGGCGGCCCAGGGCTGCGCCACATTCTAGGTCTCTCGCGGCCCGCATAAACGTAAACGGGATCATACGCGGCCCGCATGAACTAAAGAATTCAGCGGAGTCCGGTTACACCCTCACACGGCCCGCGTAAATGGTTGGGGTGGGTCTATGCGGCCCGCCTCAACTTAATATTTATTGTTTTTAAGTTATTTTATATATTATAAACTCCTTTGGGCTCGGTTTTCACATACGGGGTGCATATAAAGACATACTGAGACATTTTAAGATATATTAGGTTGGGTCGAAAAATTTATGAGGGTGTTGGTTTACGTTAGGGTTGTTATAGTATAATCAGATAAAAATCAAAATTCGAATTCCCTAAAATAACTGCCTAAAATCGGTTACAAGTATTCTATCTTTAATTAGAATTATTATTAAAATTACCATTATACCTTTAAACTAATAAAATGGATAGGGACATGTGTCATCACCAGATTATTTCTTACCCTTCTCACACTTTTAGTTTTTTTTACAGGATCCTCTCTCTCTCTCTCTCTATATATATATATATATATATATATATATATATATATATATAGAGGAAGGTTAACGTACATTATGGCTTAACGTACATCACGTACGACAGGTAATTATGCACGTTCATTTTAAAATCACGCACGTTATAATTCAAAAATCCAAAATCACGTATGTTGAAACACAATAATCACGCATATTGAAAACATTAATCACGCATGTTATAGAACAAATCACACACGTTGTTGTACGTGAAGTACGTTAAGCCGTAATGTACGATATACTTTTTCTATATATATATTTATATAAGGTAAGGATCTAAAGAAAAAGCTGAAAAGTGTGAGAACGGTGAGAACGCTTATGGGTCGTCCGATCAAAACAATCCATGGACTAGATTGCGTTGTGGCGTTTTCGTAAATAACATCAGCTTTATTATGTGGGACGCGCTTCATTAAGGTTAAAAGGGTCTTTTACCACTTATATTCAAAATGCCATCAAATGATAACACGCCATTAAAAAAAAAAACGCCATTCAAAACAAAACGCCAAAAATTAGTGATAAAACCTGTTGGATATTACAGAAAGATGAAGCAACACAATAACTGAATTTCAGTTATTAACATTTATTAGAAGAAATTTCCTCCTAAATTACGCGCCAAAAACATCGTTATAATATAAATGAGGTAAAACATAGCTTCCATAATCAGCTAAATCTATCCATTTCTGCAAAAAAATCTTTAACTAAAAACACCAACTTAACTAAAACGCCAAAAATGGCAACAATTGTTTCGTGGAGATACACTCTGGAAATCAGGCGATTCGTCCTCCGTTTTGACGTGACAACTGAAGGAGGGTGTATGTTAAGACGGTCAGGGTAATTTTGAAGATGGAAGAAGAGGTACAGAGGGGTATCTTATCCCTTGGCATCGCTTTAGACAATGAATGCCATGAAACACAAATGCTTATGAAAGTATTAACCAGGAAATTTGGACCAATCAAAGCAGATGTGAAGCCGGACCCTGTCATGATATCATGGCGTTTTGATGATGAAATAGACATGGTGATCGTTACATACGACAGCGGAGAGCAGGAAGTCTACTGGCTTGAACACATCATGAGAAAGCATGGTCTTTGTTTCATGAAAGAATTGCATAATGCCACTTGTACGAACACATAAATGGACTCAAAATTGGAGTTAATGCAAGATATGTTCAAGTGTAGGCTTCAGAATCTTTAGGAACAAGAAGCTGATGAAGGTGAAGGTGATGACATGGATGAAGATCCAGATGAAGACTCCGAGGAAGAAGATGACGCAAGTAATGGATACTTTTCGGATAAAGTACCTTCTAAAGAAGGGTTTACATTTTTTTTCTTTTTTTTTTCTTATGTGTAATCTTCTTTTTTAAGATAATTAAATGATATTTTTCTCTATTTATTTTCAAAACGCCAAAAAAATACTAAAAAAGGTTATTTTGCTTACAAAACGCCAGAAATAAAAAAAAAATATTTTTCCTGCTTAATATTTTATTTTCTCCGTTATTGTATTTTGTCATCTTGGTCTGCATAACGCCATTTAAAAAATTGCCAAACTTAGAAGATAGAACGTCTATCACCTACAAACTCATAAAGCTGATCAAAACAATAAATACAAAAACAGTAACCGAAAAGAAAGTTACTTTATTACTATCATTTATTACAATAAAAAAATCCCGCCTAAACTACGCGCCAAAAAAATCCTATAAGAGAGGGGTCTATACACATTGAATTGATCACACCCAGAACAACAAACACCATATCCTCTAGAAACCACTCACTTTAAAACGCCAAAAAAATGTTGGTTAAAATAACCACAGATGGCAAAGCTTTCACTGAAATGGATTCTTCTTCTGAGGGGGTTATCTCAATAATATTTTGCTGAATGAGATGGACAAATATTCAAGAAAAAAAGACTGATGATAGTGATATGCCATCATGTGAGTTTTGTTCTTGATGAATATCAGCATTGAAGAAAGGGATCAACACAAGTGTAAAATGCTATTTTGGACTCCATTATTATAAAGAGCATCAAGCAAGAATTGATCTTCAATGACATGCCACCAAACAAAATATCACACCGAAAAACAGGATGCCATTAAGCAGCTTCGTCTGAAAAAGACAGGGTTTATGTAGGAAAGTTGGCATCTAGCTAAGATATTCAAAAAGGTTCAAAACGCCAAAACAAATTCAAGAAGAAAGAGGCTGATGACAGTGAAGATTCAGAAGAGAAATTAGATTACCATTTTTTTTATTTTCATTTTATATTGTTTTGATATCAAGTTATATGTTGTTTTGTTATCTAGTTCTCTATAAATAAAATACTTTATTATATAAAACGCCAAAAACTACAAACACCAAAACGCTAGTAGTATGAAAACTGTGAGAACGGGTGCTGGCAAAGCACCTTGTAAAATGTATTAAACGCCAAAAAAATCACTAAACGCCAAAAAAAACATTTGGTCTTATTGTAATCTTATGAAAATATTAATGACTCGTAGTGAATTATTATACAAAACGCCACAAAACGCCAAAAAAATTGACCAGAAAATGATATAACGCCAAAAAATTATCTATGTGACAAAAAAACAATTAATTCAACGCCAAAAAGTTTAATAAATACAATCAACGCCAAAAAAAACTTAGACGCCAGAAAATATTATACCGCGTTGGGAAAATAAAAGAAGATTGAAAAGACAAAAAAACCCCTCGGACCTTGATCATGTCTCGCGCCACGTGTTGGGCCAGGATGCGTTCTCACCGTTCTCACACTTTTGAGCATTTTCTCCTAATCTCGTTTCTATATGTGTGTGTGTGGGGGGGGGGATCAAATGAGAAGTTTCAAGTATAAAAAGTTAAGTTTTGTAAGAATCAACTCTAACAAGTTCCACAACCATTTATGGGTTTAGGAGGTTGCTAGGTACAAGATTCTAGTATAAAAAGTTAAGTTTTGTAATACCTCTTGTTTATTTATCTTGGAAACAATATCCTGGATAGGTATTCTATTCGGGTTTATCCAAGTTTTCAATCTACATCTGAAACTATCAGTTTCTACTTATTGGTTGCATTTTTATATTCATGCAATAATTTAAATGTGCACCTGGTAAACGTTTGCCCTAACGGGCTTTCCTTGCCATTAGCCTTGTTCGCGACTATCACGCGATTTGGGTCCTTGATGAGCATGCTCTTCTTGTCATATCTCGGACCGTTCCATCATCATATCCACAATTCGTTTGACTCTCGTCGTCTTCAAACACGAGTGTCCTTTAATTAAAACATTCACAAAAGTTAGTAACATCAACCTCAAAAAAATCGCCCGTATTATAATACAAGGCTTTTCAACTATACGCATCAACGCGCGTATTTTCGTCAATTATATCAATCATTTCAATTGGGGTAACGTGTATCACACGATAGCCCTATGTGTTGTTTACAACACTTTAGCATATAAACTATTAACGTACATGTACTTACCAGATTTGCGATCAAGCCTCGAACCGAACACTATCCTTTATTAAGAGCATAAGGTTTAAGTCCAAGCATAGTTTATCCCACCATACTTGAATCTCTTAAACCAAGGCTCTGATACCAACTTGTAACACCCTAGTTACTATTTAGCGATTTTATATGTAAATACCAACAATTAGATGTGTAGTTAAGACTACACATACTATAAAAATACGGGTTTATTAAAACTTTTACAAATCATAAGTTATTCTACATAACGTGATCGGGTTCGTCGTTAAAAAAATTACAACGAGGCAATGTGCGGAAGCATGTGTCTTTATCGTGTCCGGTTCTTCATTGAGCTTGATCGTCTTTCGGCATCCAAAATGTACCTACATTTCATAAACATGAAATGCTTTAGTCATACTAGGATTAAAACGTGTTTAAACGAGTCCGGTAACGAATATGAAAGGAGAAATCCCAACGTTAATTTTTTAATATTAAACAACACATTTTATACAAAAATGCGTCTTTACAAAAACTTGTTAAGATAATAAACCTACATGATTAAAGTATTCAAGTTGACTTCCCGACTAGTTTAAAACATTCAAAACGAAGTATTAAGTATTCACAAGATTCACATAAACTAAAACAAAATAGATCATAGCGGAAGCTTCAAAAGATGAGTGTTCGGTTCTTGGTGCTTGCTTGATCTTCATCCGAACGTTACTACTATCACCTGAATTCAAAACCAACTTAAAATTTAGTTCTGATAACTTAAAAATGCATTGAAACAAGTTTTATGAGTCAAAACAACAAAATTCAAACAAAATGCAGCAACTAAGGCCCTCGCGTGCACGACCAAGGTCGCTCAATTCTGTTGCGGGCCGCAACCAAGGTCACGTTACGCGGCGGCGATAAGGGATTGGTGTCGCGCGACGCGACACCCCGTTTTCGATAGCAGCTTGGCTAGTTTGTTGCTGCATATTCCCAGCTCCATATTTTTACCTAGTTTGTTGCTGCATATTCCCAGCTCCATATTTTTACGAAAAATCAACTTAAAACATTCATAACTTTCATTCTATAAATTCGTTTTGCGTGATTCTTTTTCCTATGCATCCGTAATTTAAATACAAACACATTTATTGTCTTTATATTTATTCGACCCGTTTAGTTGTGTGTTATATTTTTCACTATTTATCAATTATGATTTCTAGACATACTTACCCATTCCCTGGGCTTGTGAAATTTGGCGTATCATTACCATTCCATGGCTTTACGCTTTCATAATACACAATCATCGAGTGACATTCAAGCCACTTCTATACTACCAATTTAACCCTTGTTTGACCCGTTTGGTTGTCTAATGGAATCCACCATTTCAATGGCAAACCAAACATACTTTAACCAATCTTTTGACCCGTTTTGATTATCTAGTGAACTTCGTCACTTCTACAATATACTACTTTCTCTCATATCGCTAACTCAAGTTACTAACTACATTCAATATCAAAGCATAATGTAACGGAACCAAGGTTACGTACCTTAGAGCTTTCCCTTGAGCCGAGTATCACTTCTGGATTGATCTCCCAATTTTTCCTTCGAGTCGCCTATATCAAACAACCCGATTAATTTAACTAATTGCCAATCTTATTAAGAACCATTTCATATGATTCTTTTCTAATTTATTCTACGCTATATAGCAATACATCTTCATTTAGGCTATTCATCGAACACCTTGTAAGCATGGATTTTGTTTTATTTCTTATGCTCAACAAGAAAACAACATTTATCCACATGTTCTTATTTTATTACATTCACATTCACAACATGACCAAGGTATCATAAATTTTCAACTTATCGATTTTCACGTATATCAATTAAATCATCATTCCTCTTCTTTCTCATGATTTTACTAAAACCCATATACATACATACATGTGCTATTGAATCCTAACACATTGTTCAAGTAATCACTTCATAGATTAATCAAGTATGATGATTCTAAGTAGTTAAACTAGCCTTATTTCACTTTGATTCTTACAATTTATGCAAGAATTGCTAAATCAAGAATTTCACCAAACATCATAACACCACTTAATACAAAATTTGAACACACCTTATGATCCTCTTGATTTGGGGATCACAATTATGGTTTCATGCATGAATTTAGACTCCTTATCAAGCTTCAATTTGATCTTTTGATGAAGATTAGGGTTTGGTGTTTTTCTCCCCTTCTCCTGGTCACACCAGAGCACACACACAAGTGTGTGTTCTGTGTTTTAAAATTCTTTTATTAAATCAACTTTTGTAACTTGTCTATTTCAGTCCCTCTTCTTTTGATTTGTATTCTAATGGCACTTACTTGCTAGTTATACATATAAATTATTAACCAAGTTACATACTATTAGTCCCTATGGATTTTATTAGTTACCAATTATGGTAAATATAAATAATACTAATCATTTCATATTTCTAGGGGTGTTAAATATACATATGCACATATTTATATATATTTAACATTTTTAGGGTGTTACAGTTTTCCAAATGTAAAGACGGAAAGCAATAAATAAATATTTATAGACATTCTTTTTGCGAGTTTCGAGGGCAAGAAAATCATATTAGTGTACGGTCTTGCCAAAACACACTTGTTGTTCAATTAGATAGCATTTAGATAAGCATCCTATAATGATTTTGGATATTGTTGTCCACTTAAACTCAACAATCAGATGTAATCATATGACTTGAGGATACGTTTAGGTATTATTTATACTTACCGACATGTTTTCATCTACTCACGACGCATTCCCGTATCAAGGTATGCACGAGAGTTCATCTTACTGGTGAGTATACCATTTATCATCTGTTTTGACGTATATGATGTGAGATACTCACTTATTTTGAGGATGAAAACAAGTCTTATGTGATAAAATTGCTTATTTATGAGCAACTTGATTTTCGGATGGATACAAGGCACAAGAGCAAGCTCGTGAACAGGTTAGTACCAAAGTACCGATAAAGAGACGAACTTGACTCTCGGATGATGGACGTGATTTAAAATCACTTATTCAGAGGTGGATGTGATAGTTTATCACTTATTGAATGGCCGTATGTAGGATGTCTTATACATACTTATGGATAGTATGTACGCGTATGTATGCTATCATGGAAGTTCTAGACTTACGTCCCTATTGTTTTCGGTAAAAGAAAACAACCATGATACCCAGATGATAAACAACATAAAGACCACGTATCTCTGAACCTCGACAATCTATCAAACGAAATTTCGGTACCAAGACCATATGCCAAAGAGCGGTTCCCAAAAGGTCTGTATATATATCGCCCTGCACACATTAAAATGATTGTGAGCCTACCGATACATCATTAATAGAGCTACTTATCATTTTTCATTTTAAGTTTAAAGAGGTTTCGACAGACCACTAATTTACTATCATTTTCTCTTTTTGTCATCAGGAAACTCATTTTTGTTTCTTTTGTTTTTGTCCTTTTGACCTTTTTTAATGTTTTTGTATTTTTCAGATTTGAATTTACCACCCCCCCTAAAATTCAAAAGGTAAATTTAAACTTTTAAATATCATCTTTTTGGATTTTCTCATGAAAAATATTCACAAAAACGATTTCCCGACGTGGAGTAACTCATGTTTTACCTCGATGCCATTTACCAAAACTAATTTAATAAAAATGGTTTATCGAATTTTGGAAAAATGAGTTGGCACGTTGTTAATCGATGTGGACCAAAACAACATTGACTAGTTTCATGTTGAAACAATCACGTTTGAGGTGATATTCGAGATCAACGTGTTAGGTCAAGGAGTGTTGTACGAGATGTTAGTAATTCGCAAAGCAGCTTAAATACCGACAAAGATATGAGAGATTAGAAATTCAAAACCATAATCCTGCAACTGATTCATGCATTGACAGGGGTATCTGAGTGCTCTCCCAAAATGGATATCCACTCGGTGTGGACTTCAAGGTCGATTGAGCAGCTACTTCAAATAACTGAAAAATCTCTTCACAACAACAAGATCAGAAACCTTCGGGTTAGGCTGGTAACAAGTAAGTGAGCAAATGGGAAAACTTGTAGGTCCAAAAATGTTGTCTTCCACATGCTTTTGCACCAGCAAAGGTCTTCGTCTTTCTCCTTGAGAAGTAGTGTGCGGTTGTTCAATCCACACCAAAGTATCCGCACACCCGGTTGGTTTGTTCAACAAACACATTTTCTTCAATCACATCGTAGAGAAATGTACACTGCACGTTCATCTTGTAGGTCTTAAACTTCTTGTGGGAAGTGTTGGTGCACTTGTGTCTGTACTTTGTCTGTATTCGGTCTGATATAAACGATGTCCTGATTTGTGTTGTAAGTTGACCAAGTCAACCATCCTCCGGTTTGACTTGGACAACAGTTGAAAGATGTTCTGATCGAAGGATAGCCTCGAAGGATACACTTGATCCTTCGAGGTGATCGAAAGATATGGTTCGACCATGGTTCGACCATTAGACCTCGAAGGATGATCCTTCGAGGTCCATGCTGATCTTTCGTGTGAACTATGATCGATAGATGATCCTTCGGACCATCTATCAGATCCTTCGATCCAGAATTCATGGGCTGGGTATATATACCCATGCATGTGTTGAGTTTCGACAGACAGATAGACACACAGACAGAAAGATACCGAGAGATAGGTTGAGAGCATTCTGTCCAAAACTCACACACACATTAGAGAGTTTATAGAATACTTCTGTAAACATTGAGCTTGTAACCGAACCCTCATTGCATTAATACAAGTTGTGTTAATCGGTGAACTTGTGTGTTTGTTTCTCTACTTGCTACTAACTCGGTTTTCTTGCTAGCTTGGATTCCGCACTCGCTAGTAGGTTTGTATAACAAGGTTTAGGTTCGTTATCCTCCGCGAAAAGGGACCTACAAGTGGTATCAGAGCCTCGCTCTTTACCTTGTTTAAAACCGGGTTTTTACAAGTTTTGGTGTGTTGAAACACTTGGTTTTGCACCTGTTTTTACTTGATTTCTTGCATTTTCTTTGAGTAAAAACGTGTTCTAAACCTATCGGGAGTGTTAGGGGTCGGTTTGGGTAACATAAAAATCGTGTTTGTGAAACTTTGATTTTTCCGGCCATATTCCGGTTATCATTCCGGTGAACTGGACTTGAGGATATGGTTTGCCTATTTTGGTAAAATTTTTGAAAGTCAAAAAGTTTAGTGAAAAGTTGTTGCAGAACCATCCATTCTGCCGAAAGTTGGTACACCAACCCATCACCTTTTCACCAACCTATCACATCAAAGTCAGTTGTGTCAGAGCCTCTCGAAAGATATCTTTCGACATCGAAAGATCATCCTTCGATATCTTTCGATCAAGGAGGGCTCGAAAGATTTATATCCTTCGACCCATCCTTCGAAGTCTGAAACATATCCTTCGACAGAGGAATCTTTTCGAAAGACTAGTGTCCGAAAGATTAGGATCCTTCGTATTGGTGAATCTTTCGAGATCTGTTGATCGAAAGATAAGGATTTAACACGAAAGATAAGGATCTTTCAAAAGGGAATCCTTCGTGTTCTTGAGTCTTTCGAGATCATTGTTCGAGAGTCAACAGTAATCCTTCGAGTACTGTTGATCCTTCGAACAAGATTATATCTTTCGATTGTGGTCAGTTTGTTATTAACAAGTTTCTGTGATTTCAGATCCTTCGACCAGGATCCTTCGGCTGTGTATCTTTCGAATCATTCATTCTTAGCATTTATTTTGCTTATCTATCATGAATCCGAGTTGGTGGGGAAGTCCGGCTCCAGACAGTGGAAAATACATGAATACCAGTCAATCTCCATCATGGGCCGAATCTCCAGTTTCTACATCCTCACAAGCAAATGCCACTCCAGCTGGTCAATGGGCGTTTGTTTCAAATCAAACTCCGAGTATTCAAAGTCTTCTACTAAGCGAAAGTGAAACCGGAAGTTTAAACAGGCCTCCAAAGTTGATGCATCTTCATGAATATCCAGGATGGGTTGATCGTTTCCATACATACATTCTTGGTCAAAATACAGAGTTGTGGTTGCGGTTCATTACGGAATTCGATCAAACTATCGAGGTTGCTGCTTCTTCGACAGCTACATTTGCCGATCTTCCTGATGATCAAAAGAAGACGTATGACTTAGAAAAGAAAGCATACGCTATTCTCACTCAAGCACTGAGCAAGGATATTTATCATCAGTTCGTCAGTTTCAAGACTACGAAGAAGCTGTGGGATGCATTGAAGACAAGAGGAGTAGGTAATGAAGCCACACGTCAACTACGACGAGATCTACTGAAGAAAGAATTCGATGGCTTCACATGTATGGATAAGGAGTCCTTGGGAGATATGACAAGCCGTTTCTATCACCTACTTACTGAGCTGACCAACTTTGAAGTCACAACGACTCCAACAGAGGTGGTAAAGAAGTTTGCCGATGCATTGCCTCCACAATGGAATAACTTCCTGGAAATCTTGAAGTACAACGGAACGTTGAGAACTACAAATATCAACGATTTCGTGCAGCTTCTTGAGAACAAGGATCAGGAAGAAACGTTGAAGGCAAAGAGAGTTGCAGTGCCACAGAATCCAGAGATGTATTATGGCACCTCCACTACGTCATCTGCAAAAGCCGGTTCACATGCTCCACTTCAAACGGCGTTTGTCACAAGCACGGATATGTATGGCAATCCAGTGCAAGTTCCTGTAAAGCCGCCTCCAACCACAGATCTGTATGGAAATCCAATACAACCACCTTCTCCTCCTCCTGCTCAACAACCACAATATGCGTGTTATGGAGGAACATCATCTGCAGGTCAACAATCAAAGTCCAGTACCGTTCAGCTCGACACGTCAAGCTTCTCTAAAATCAGTGTAGAAGTAGCTAAGGAACACATGGAGCTGCTTAACACTGTAGTGAGCGCGTACTGTGGGTTAATAGAAGGTCAGATTGGAAACATTAATCTGACACAAGAAGATTACAGGCAGATTGATAAGGAAGAGATGGACTTGATGGACATCAAGTGGGCCTTTGCGAGTGCAGTGAGAAGAGCAAAGGATTGGATGGAAAGTACTGGCAGAACCAGCTTGGAAAGTAAGCGAGACACCAAGTATGGGTTCGATAAGCAAGCTGTTAAGTGCTTCAATTGTGGTGAACGGGGTCACTTCAAAAGGGAGTGCACAAAGCCAGCCCAGCACGGAAATCAAAACCCCTTCAGAAACCAAGGCAACCAGCAGAACAGAAACAATGATCGTACATTGGTGCCTGTCAACAACCAAACCAACCGAGCACTTGCAGTTCAGGTGGATGAAGGTTGTGACTGGTCAATCCAGTTGGGTGGTGATGCTCCTGATGGAACAGCATGTTTTGCTCAGATTGTGAAGGAGCTAGTTCACACCAGTGGTGGAGAATCTTCTGCCAGTGGTGATGAATCGTCTGAAGATGAAGACTCCTCTGGATACAGCAGGAGTGTTGATGAAGAATCATCCAACTCTGGTGATGATCATGTGGGTGAGACATCTAATGTTTCAGATGATATTGACATTGATGAACTCTTGGGGGAAGCTGTAGCAGAAACTCAAAGAAGATCTATTCTGGTGGATCAGGCTGCTTACTCTTCGTCTTCTCTCCATTCAGCCTTTATGGCTAATGTCGACGGTTCATCAAGTCAGGTACGTGTCGATGAACCCACTGCTATTAACTGTGATGAATGTGATAGATTGCATGCTAGGTGTGCTGATTTGGAAGGAAACATGTCTGAGTTGCAAGCCAAACATGATGCTTTACAAGCTAGTTTGTTTGACTTGCAAGACAAACATAGTTCCTTGAGTGCTGATTGGTGTGACTTGCAAAGCAAGCATGAAGCTTTGCAAGAAAAATATGATGTGACCTTTCTCCACAATCAGAAATTGACTGTGGATCTCTCAAAATGCACAGAAGCCAACATGTTTCATGAAAACCATGAAAAAGAATTTAAGTCAATGATTGAAACATTAAAGAAAGATAAAACTGAATTGACAAAAATGGTTTCAAGAAAACAGACGGACATTAATTTGTATATCTCTCGTCTTGAAACAATGCAAAAAGAGATGGCCTGTGTGAAAACCGAAAGTGATGCGATCCGACTCAAGCTAGACAGTTATTTGAGCTCTAGCTATGTGTTAGATCACATCATTGACGTTCAGAAGGAAAAGAGAGATGTCACATGCATAGGCTACAAGAAGTGTCCACCACCAGTGAGACATAATTATGACGCCATGCCTGATGAAGAGGACAGGGTATTCTTTGAACCTTCTGTGCCTCTAGATGTTAAGGAGTTTGCTGCAGGGCTCGGATACCAAAAGGAAGTATCCTCAGATTCAGATGTGTCAGCAGATACATTTGTGAGTGCTGAACAGAATCAAGATCCTCCAGTTGTGATTGAGGATGTTGATTCGTCTGATGATGAATCTGACGATATTGTCTCAGCAAAGTCTGATGCGGTAGCCAAAAATGAGGACATACCTCTTGAGAATCACATTCTATGTGATCCCCCTGTTCAACCCGCTAAGACTGTTGCAACTGAGTCCTCATCTGCAGAAGAGCCGGAGAGTGTGAATTTGCTGTACACTCTAGTTGGTGATGATAAAATTTACTCAGACAAAGATTTTCCCATTAAGAATGTTAATCAATCCTTAATCTGCAAAGTCTTTGAGAATTCGACGAGTAAGTTCTTGGGAAAGGCAGGACCTAAAGTTACAGTTACACAGTGTCCTCCTATTCCAAAGGCTGAAATTCGAAAACAATTTGGTAACAAGAAATTACCAACAGTGCCAACACAGCAAAATCATACCAAACCCAAAGGTAAAACACCGGCTCAAGCTAACAAGAAGCCGAACCAAAAGAAGAAGAAGAATGTTAACTTTGTGAAATCGACGGGAACAGACAAAATTGAAAAGTTTGAAAATCAATCTAACTTAGATTTTGTCAAGAAAGCTATTGTCGAGAAAAGAAATGAACCAAGCAGTTCAAAACCTAGTACCTCGGGTTCACAAAGTTCAACATCATCGGCTAGACGATCACATGATTCTTCGGGGTTTGTAGAACGAAGATCATGTTTTGAGTGTGGAACCATTGGGCACATTATTAGAAACTGCCCATATCTTCATAAGCAGAAAGGAAAGGTTGATGATCCCCGTGGCAAAGCTGACCGTAAGCCAACTGTTTCCACAAAACAAGATCCCCGCCTTGTAAAAGAAAGGGAAAAGAAACAGAAACGCCAACAGGTCAAAAAGATAGAAAAAGCGATTAAAACCGATGTGGTTCAAAAGCAATCTGTTGTTGTAAAACCAGAAAATTCTAAAACTTCAAATCATCAAGAAGTTAAAATTTTAAAGAAAAACACTGGTGAAACCAAACAGACTTGGAAACCAAAAACGGTTACTGAATCAGGGGGACCATCACAATTCACCAACCATCAAAGACAAGAAGTGATTGTCATTGATGAAAATGGAAGACCCAAGACCACAATGGCTTGGGTCCCCATCTCCAACTAATTCATTTGAGTTCATGTGCAGGGTGCTTCAGGAGGAACTATCAGTAGTCATTGGATCGTTGATAGTGGGGCATCCAGGCACATGACGGGCGACATGAAGCTTCTCTACGACGTTAAATCTATTAGAGGAGGTTATGTTGCTTTTGCTGGAGATAAAGGTGGATATATAACGGGTGAAGGAATGATATCTAACGGGATTGTCAGCTTTGACAAGATCAATTTTGTGCAACAACTTGATCACAATCTTCTTAGTGTTTCTCAAATCTGTGACAAGAAATTTTCAGTACACTTTGATGCTAATGGATGTTATGTGCTGAAACCCGGCTTCAAAATTCCAAAAGAATGGATTCTCTTGTCGGCTCCAAGGATAAATGATTTGTACGTCCTTGACATGAGCCAGGCTATTACTACGTCTGCACAAGCAACTTGTTTCGTTTCTAAAGCCACAGAAAAAGACACTATCTCTTGGCACAGACGAATGGGTCACATTCACTTACGCAAAATGAATCATTTGGTTTCAAATGAATTGGTGAATGGTGTTCCCCTCAAAAATTTTCATCTTCAAGACATCTGTGTTTCGTGCCAGAAAGGAAAGCAAACAAAGAAGAAGCACCCTACAAAGAAGATCAACACAGTGGCAGTTCCTCTTGAACGTTTGCACATGGATTTGTTCGGTCCTGTCAAGCACAAGAGTATTCGGGGTGATCAATACTGCCTTGTGGTTACTGATGATTATTCAAGATTTTCTTGGGTTGCGTTCATGGCACACAAGAGTGAAACCTTTGGCATTATCAAAAACTTAATCATTCAGATTGAGAATTTGTATAAGTTGAAGGTTAGGCGGATACGTAGCGACAATGGTACTGAATTTAAAAATCATTCCATGGCGGAGTTCTGCACTTCAAAGGGTATTCTTCATGAGTTTAGTGCAGCTTATACTCCTCAACAGAATGGTGTCGCTGAACGTAAGAACCGCACATTGATCGAGACTGCTAGGACAATGTTGGTAGAGTCACAGTTGCCCATTCCATTCTGGACTGAAGCTGTGGCCTCTGCATGTTACACATTGAACAGAGTCCTTACAGTCAAAAGGCACAACAAGACCTGCTTTGAGCTTCTTCAAAAACGGAAACCAGATTTGTCTTATCTCGAACCGTTTGGAGCTCCATGCACAATCATCGATCCTAATGGAAAGTTTGGGGCAAGAGCAATTGATGGATACTTTCTTGGGTATGCCACCCCTAATTTACGAGTCTGGAATCTAGAGACTAAGAGGGTCGAGGAATGGTCTGAGGTCAGAGTACAAAGGCACACCTTGCCAGTCAAAAATCCGGGTCAACCTTGGATGTTTGAGTATGATGACTTCTTCAATTCGATCAATGTTGAAGCCGCTGAAGAAAATGCTGCGGCTAGGATGTTTTTCGAGAGTGACAATGCAACAGTTTCACCGGTGGTTCGTCCAATTCTTGTTAATCAAGAACCATCTTCTTCGGTGAACAATAATACTCTCAACAATGAGGATTTTCATGATGCAAACGAATTGAACGAATCTTCAGAGGATGATGAATTTCTAGATGCAGATCAAGAAGCTCCTACAACAGCAGTTCATGGTACTTCAGAGGGTACTCCTCCAGTGGATACACATAGAACAGCTGAGACTACTGCATCATCCTCTTCGTCAATTCCGGGTCTTGAATTGGTTGTTGATCTTAACCTTAACAACCTGGGTATAAATGTTCCAGTTCCAGATAATCCAGAAACAAGGATTCATAATACCCATCCTCAACAAAACATCATTGGAAATGTGCAAAGTGGCGTACAAACAAGAAACATGTTGCGAAACAACAACAATGCAGGCTTGTATGCAGCCATTCGAGAATCCGGGCAACAAAACGACTGGTCCTTCGCGTGTTATGTCTCACAAGAAGAACCAAGAACATGGAAAGAAGCCTTGAAAGATAATGCTTGGGTTGAAGCAATGCAGGAAGAACTGCAACAATTCCAGAAGCTGGGTGTCTGGAAACTAGTAGAGAAACCTGCTGGATACAAGAAGATTGGTACCCGTTGGGTTTTCAAATGCAAAAAGGATGACCGCGGAGTTGTTATCCGAAACAAAGCTCGTTTAGTCGTTCAAGGTTTTCGTCAGATTGAAGGGATCGACTACAACGAAGTCTATGCACCTGTTGCACGTCTCGAAGCAATTCGAATCTTTCTAGCCTATGCGTCCTTCAAAGGATTCAAGGTCTATCAGATGGACGTGAAAAGTGCATTTTTACATGGTGTGGTTGAAGAAGAGGTGTACGTCGAACAGCCTCCAGGTTTTGAAGATCCTATCCATCCCGATCGGGTTTGGTTGCTCAACAAAGCTCTTTATGGTCTTCATCAAGCACCACGAGCTTGGTATGCAACCTTATCACACTATCTGCTGGAGAACGGTTTTCGTAGAGGTCTTATCGACTGTACTCTTTTCATCAAGGAACAAGATGGAGATCTTCTTCTGGTACAGGTATATGTTGATGATATTATTTTTGGTTCTACTAATGATGTCTTGTGTAGGGAATTCGAGCGCATCATGCAGGATAAATTCGAGATGAGTGCTATGGGGGAGATGACTTTCTTCTTGGGCCTACAAGTTCAACAAACAGAGTCTGGGATATTCATCCATCAGACTAAATATGTTGGTGACATCTTGAGCCGGTTCCAGATGTCTGATGCAACGCCCATTGGTACCCCATTGCCAACTAATCACGGAATTACTCCAGACTTGAAGGGAGAAGCTGTTAGCCCTTCTATCTATCGCGCCATGATCGGATCTCTCATGTACCTCACAGCATCAAGGCCAGACATAATGTACCCAACGTGCCTGCTTGCTAGATATCAAGTTAACCCGAAGGCCTCACATCTTGCTGCTGTTAAAAGGATTTTTCGTTATTTGAAGGCGTACCCTGACACCGGTCTGTGGTACCCTAGGGATAATAACTTTGAATTGGTAGCTTTCAGTGATTCTGATTTTGGCGGATGCAAAATCGACGGCAAGTCGACAACGGCTGGATGTCAGTTCTTAGGAAATCGCCTAGTCACATGGCAGTGCAAGAAGCAGACGTGTGTAGCTACATCAACATGCGAAGCTGAATACATTGCTGCCTCAAGTTGTTGCTCCCAAGTTCTTTGGATCCAACAACAGATGCGGGACTACGGTTTTGAATTCCTAACTACTCCTATTTACGTTGATAATTCTGCTGCTTTAGATATCACTAGAAATCCTGTGCAGCATTCAAAGACCAAACACATCGAAATCAAATATCACTTCATACGTGATTGCTTTGAGAAAAGGCTAATCGATGTTGTTAAGGTCCACACCGATGACCAACGTGCCGACTTATTTACCAAAGCATTTGACAAATCAAGATTTGACTTTTTATTATTGGTAAACGGCATTAAGGTCAAGAAAGAGTAAAACCAACATCGGAAAATCATTTTTGTAAATACTCTTGTGTTTTTAAATTTTATCTTAGTTTATTGATTTTAGGGGGAGTAAATCCAAAAATCAGAAAATCCAAAAACATCGAAAACTTTCAAAAACACAAAAACAATAGAAAAACAAAAATGAGTTTCCTGGCGAGCAAAAGAGAAAATGATAGTACATCAGTGGTCTATCCAAACCTCTTTAAACCTTAAATGAAAAACGATAAGCAGCTCTATATAAGATGTATTGGTAGGCTCACAATCATTTTAAAGTGTGCAGGGTGATATAAATCTTAATCGACTGAAGACCAGGTGGGAACCATTCATTGGCATATGGTCTTAGTACCGAAATTTCGTTTGATAGATTGCCGAGGTTCTGAGATATTCGGTCTTTATGCTGCTTATCATCTGGGTATCATGGTTGTATCTTTTACCGAAAAATAACGGGGACGCAAGTCTAGATCTTCCATGATACTATACATACGTGTACATATTACATACTGCATTCGACCTCAATAAGTGATAAACAATCACATGTCCAAATCAAATAAGTGATAAAAATATCACATTTATCCGGGTGTCAAGTTCGTCTCTCTGCTGTACGGAAGTACTGACCTGTTCACGGACTTGCACCTGTGCCCTCATGCATACGAAAATCAAGTTCCTCATCAATAAGTGATTATATCACAAAGGGCTTGTTTTTCAATTCAAAATAAGTGAGTATCTCACAGTTTATACGGTCAAACAGATGATAATCGGTATACTCACCGGTAAGATGAACTCTCGTGCATACCTTGATACGGGAATGTGTCGTGATGTGGATGAACACCGGTCGGTAAGTATAAATCATACATTAACGTATCCTCTAAACATGATTACATCTGATAAGTTGAGCTTAAGTGGGCAACAATACCGATAATTGTTATAGGATGCTTATCTTAATGTTAACTAATTGAACAACAAGAGTGTTTTGGCATGACCGTACACTGATATGATTCTCTTACCCTCGAAACTCGCAAAAAGAATGTTTGTATATATTTATTTATTTACTGCTTAACTTTTATTGTTTCTTTTAAACAGTTTCGTCGTTTGGTGCATATCAGCACAACATTAGCGGTGATGTCGTTTGATAACACTCAAAGGATTTTAAATTGTTGTCTTTTAATTTCAAAAATACCAAAAAGATTTTAGGCTTGTTTTAATATAAACTTTATAAAAGCCAAAAAGATTTTCTTTCTACTTTATTTTCGATCGTACGATGTTGGAGCTTAAGTCTTCGTTACCTGAAACCTGACTGAAAACCGAACTGACTAAATCTTCATAAACGGTCAAAAATTTGCATGTTTGAAAGTTAAGAACTAAAATTGGCAAATTTATTAAACTTTCAAACTGTCGGACGGTGTTTGATTATGACATGGTCATTCGTGTGTCATTTGTTTATACTATATTCCAAGCAGTTGTTCTCATTACGCGTTTAGATTTCTTGCATGTGCAGATTCTAAAGGCTGGGAGAACATAGTCGATGACAAGCATTGGAATGAAGACACGACGAGAAGGCGCTCAAAAGATGAAGATGATCGAGTTGCCGCTGGCCATCATCAACACCACAGGGATCTCACTTCATAAAGATAAAGTCTTTTCACAAGCTTATGTTAAGGGGGAGTTTGTCAACACACTTCCTACATGATACGGGTAGTTTGTTGATACACTTTCTACTTTCAAGACGTGAAGACTTTGAAGATCCTCCGACATTGAAGACTTGTAAGGACGTCAGAGTTTTGGGAACTCGAAGACCAAAGACCGTCGAAGTTCAAGACGAGTCTACATTTATTGGAAGACAAAGACAAAGCTACAGCCAAGGGGGAGTTTGTTGGTGCACTTGTGTCTGTACTTTGTCTGTATTCGGTCTGATATAAACGATGTCCTGATTTGTGTTGTAAGTTGACCAAGTCAACCATCCTCCGGTTTGACTTGGACAACAGTTGAAAGATGTTCTGATCGAAGGATAGCCTCGAAGGATACACTTGATCCTTCGAGGTGATCGAAAGATATGGTTCGACCATGGTTCGACCATTAGACCTCGAAGGATGATCCTTCGAGGTCCATGCTGATCTTTCGTGTGAACTATGATCGATAGATGATCCTTCGGACCATCTATCAGATCCTTCGATCCAGAATTCATGGGCTGGGTATATATACCCATGCATGTGTTGAGTTTCGACAGACAGATAGACACACAGACAGAAAGATACCGAGAGATAGGTTGAGAGCATTCTGTCCAAAACTCACACACACATTAGAGAGTTTATAGAATACTTCTGTAAACATTGAGCTTGTAACCGAACCCTCATTGCATTAATACAAGTTGTGTTAATCGGTGAACTTGTGTGTTTGTTTCTCTACTTGCTACTAACTCGGTTTGCTTGCTAGCTTGGATTCCGCACTCGCTAGTAGGTTTGTATAACAAGGTTTAGGTTCGTTATCCTCCGCGAAAAGGGACCTACAGGAAGTACAAGCCTTGAATCTTCGAAAGGTTCAGACGTGTTGCAGGTGCGTATATTTCGTGGAATCTATCCTCTTGACCCAGTCAAAGCCTTGAACAATCAGCGCTATTGCACATTTTTCCTCTTGTCAAAGTTCTCAACATCATTCATCATCACTACTTCTTTAGACATTTTCTTCATTTCTTCTCTCCATCAAAGACAACAACTCCTCCTTGATTTAACAATATGTCGGAGCTTCATGTCGCCGATCAGGTGCTGGATGCTCCACTATCAACAATCATACGACTATCAATAGTTCCTCCTGGAAAATCCTTCACACTCACTTAAAGATCAGTTGGAAAGAGGGACCCAAGCCTTCATTGACTTGGGTCGTCTGGCATCATCGAGGATTGTGACTTCGATTTCCCGATGATTCGGAAATGATTGTGCTCCCCCTGAAACAATTATTGGTTTTGGTTCCCAAATCTGTTTTTGTTTGCCATTTTTAACATTTGGTTTAACAACTTGTGTTTGGACAACCACAGGTTTTAACACCTTTGCAACTTCTTTTCTTTATTTCTTTCTCCATTTCATTTCTCTTTGTTTTTGAAACCGAAAGTCTTGTTTCGGTGAAACAGGTCGTGATCGGTAAGAGTTTCCATGGGGGCATCAGCTTTTGCCTTTCCTTTCATGAGATATAGACAGTTTTTGACAATGTGTCCATACTCATCGCATTCAAAGCATGATCTCCACTTAACAAACCTTGGAGTATCATGACGGTGATAACTTGACGATGAACTTCGTGATCTCGAGGTACAAACATATGTATGTCGATGTCCTTGGTCTATTTCATTGTATTTCAATATGATGTTTCTGTTTTGATGTAACTCTGCTGGTATGGACTATAAATACCAGCAGAGGGTTTGTTTTGAATGAGAGCTTGTATGAGCTAGAGAGAGAGTTCTGGTGAGCTTTGTATTTGTCGAATATTGTTCCGAAACTCTGTTAAAATCTTTACACGAAATCGTTAAACGGTGAATCTTATTGTGTATTACATTCTCTTGCTCGGTTTGTGTCGTAGCTTGGATTCCGCACTTGCTACGACATCCGAAACAAGAAATCACGTTTGTCCGACGATCCGTACCGGGACCTACATGGTCAAACCACAAAGACCGAAAATGAAATATACTCTTCAAATTATTTGTGAAAATGTTACCACATACATACTACTATGCCTTAAATGTCACTTTAATTTTTAGGTTTATTGTAACCGGACTTCAGTCCATCGTTCTACCAAAATAGAACAATAAATTAAAATCCGAGGAGACTTGCGTGCACGTCACATGCCAATACATGTACTATTTTGTAATTTCTCAGTGTGAACGAATCCGATTACACTAACACTACACATATCAAATTACAGTAAATTAATCTACGATGTGATATATAGCACAGTTATTTCGACTTTCTTACGATCAAGATCTTCAAACCCAACTGATCTTAAAAGTGTGTTGAAAGCCAACATAAAGAATGAATCATCAACATCTATCTGCTAGACCGAGTAAACGTCCACCCCCTGCATCAAGTCGATTTCAAGGATCAAGGTAAATTAGTTATTCACTTTCTAAATATGTTTATGTTGCACTAGATTTATGACCTTTTTTTTCAATTTCAATAGACCGCGTTCTAAATTGTTCACAAACATCACACAATTGAAATTCAAAATCAACAGATTAAATCTAGGTTTTAACATAACAAAAATTGATCTTTTCATATCTATGCATGTTTTGATATGCATTTAAATACTGGTAGTGATTATTCTGACTCAAAAATCACATCAAACAAGTTTGATAGCTTTTAACTGTCCTGTTATATCAACAATTAAATTTTACAACATTTATTTACGTATTTTCTGAAATTGATCTTTTTATCAATTGCAATCAAATATTTAAATTGATTATCTGTGGTCTATTTGTTTGATAGATTTCGAAAATATGGAAACGATATAAAAGTCATTAGTTTTATTTGTTAATTAGGGTACGAGCGTAACTTAAATATAAATAGTAGATTCAAAACTTGTCATAAAGACAAAAATATTAATTTTAAAACTGATTATAAATTCACGCAACAATTTAAGTATAAAGTCACTAATTTCATTTGTTGATTAGGTTGCGGTAGTAATTTAAATATAAAATCGCAGATTTAAAACTTATCAGAAAGACGTCTCTATACAACCCCTTTTCCTAGTTACCTTGCTTCTTTTTGTTTTAAAAAGTAACATTTTTATTTCAGCCACATTACAAAAATATTAATAGAAAAACAATAATAATATTTATTATTAAAAATAGTTGTATAAAGTAACATTTTTAATTCAATCATATTACATAAAGATAATTTCTACAAAATCATCATTTTATTTTATTAAAAAACTTATATATTTTTAAAAATAAGTCCTATTTTTAGGCAAATATTATTAAAAAAACAAACATACATTATGTTTTTTTTTTTTTTTTTTTTTCATATAGAAGTTCATTAACATTTTTTACAAATAAAAAACCAACATATTTTTTAAGTTATTTCATCATAAAAGTCTTTTAAGATATTAAATTGATAAAAAAAGTATCTCTTGGATAAAATCATGAAATCGTTATTTAACAAATTACATTATGATATCGACAAATATATTTTGTTTATAACTTTTTTACAATATTAAACTTATTCAAACCATTGTATCTGTTTTAGTGGTTTGTTTATTATTTTGAGTTTCATCATCCACCCTCATATATTATCTCATTGTTTCTAAAAGACCATATATTATTATTAACTCATTGAATTATAAAACAGTAAGGGGCTGTTTGGTGACATCTGAATAGTTAAGTGTTGAACTAGTAAGAGGTCTGAACCATTAAGTGTTGAACTAGTAAGAGATCTGAACCATTAAGAGCTTGTATAATGCTTAACCATTCAGAGGCAAATGTCTGACCAAATCAGATTAGAGGTCTTAACCATTCAGACTCTGTGTAAGGTTTAACCATTCAGAGGCAAATGTCTGAACCATTAAGACATCTGCTCATGAAATAAACAGTCTGAACCATTAAGTGTTGAACCGGTAAGAGATCCAAATCATTAAGAGATCCAAATCATTAAGAGAACACAAATATGGAATGGACTTTGTCTTTTCACGTGTCCATTTTAAAACATTAATTCATTTCAATTTTTGCCATCTCAATTTTGGCCTCACATGGTATTAATAAGCAAACCATCACAATTTTGTTCAAAATTTCCACGCGAAGAGATTTAATATGTTAAAATTATTAAAGGACTTTTATAAGGAAAAACATGAAATATGTTAGTTTTTTAAGTATTTATATTTTTAATAATCTTTCCTTTTAGATTAAAATTTACCAAAACTACAATAACTTTTTATACCAGCAGTTCTCAAGTTAAAAAAAAATGTTTTTTTTTTTTTATGATTTCTATAACTTTGTTAAATTGTGTTTAATTATTGTTGTCAGACAGAACTCTAGGGTGTGTAGTTTTGACTGTTTAGAATCATAAACTATAATTGTTTGATCATTTAAATGTGTAGTTGTTTTCTGATATTTGTTGTTTGTTCTTCCCTCTCAGTTCTCGTACTAAAAAACCATGCAGGGAGGAGATGTCACCCGTAAGTATTTCATTTAATTTGTTAATTTTTGTTAGGGGGTTTAAAAAAATACGGTTTAAAAAATATGTGTTTTTATTTACTTTAAAACCCTTGGTTTAAGCAATGTTTTAAAAACCTGACTAGAACCATCATAAAAATCATAAAACCGGATCGTAAACACCCCTCCTTATAAATCATAAAACCGGATCGTAAACACCCCTCCTTATGTATATAGGGGTGTTTGGATTTGTGTTTTGGAACTCATTTATTTTATCCCCATTTGAGATCATTGCTACATTTTCACACATAACTTCTATTTGACCATTTCATCTATTAGTATGCTAAATCATATTTTTCCAAACATTTAAACATCAACTTATCATGATATTACAACTGATTATTTGATTCTAATTAATGTATAAACACTTTCAAAACCAGAATCCAAACTTCTCCTTATAAATTACAGCACCAGTCACTCTTTTCTCAGGCACCTATAGGAGCAATTTTATGAAGAAATTTTTTTTTTCTTCTGAGTATAAAATATGTAGATTCGAAATGATCGCAATTATAGGCTTGTGACTAAGAAGTTATAACAGTCAGGCTCGTTTTTATTTATCAATAAGAGTTTATTGATGTTCACATATTCTGACTTGTGGAATACTTTGATACGCAGCAACTTGATTTGTATTTAGCCGTCAAAGAGCTTCATGTTTTAAGTTCTAAAGATCTTGGTAAACTAATAAGCGACGCAGAAAATGGTATTGCTAAGTGTGTTAAACAAGATGGATCATATTTTGAGGTTGGTGGTTTATATTTTTTTTATAACCATTTAATAATTCATTAATTTTTCACCTCAAGTATTGCTTGCTAACTGTCTATTTGTCAATGTGATAAACATCTTGATGCTTCAGATAGATGTGGAATTCCTAGCAAGGCATCTTGTCAAGTACATAATGGAACATCTTGCACCGTCTAAAGTAGATGATGAGCAGCAGCATTTCAGATCTATGTTAAGTGGTTTAAGATTATTGCATACTTTGTGTGATATTGCATGTCACCATTCAACACTTGCGCGGGTTAGTAAATTTAATTTTCAGTCTATCTTATATTCTTTATGGGTAAATACCATACTTTCTTAATTTGTACAAAAGAATCCCTCAACCTAATTTTTGTAGATTAAAGTTTGTACACTTGTCAAAAATAATTTTACATTCCTGTACAGGTAATAATTTTTTTGACAAAATTACTACAAAAACTTATTGTGTGGCAATTTTGTCTGAAAATTGTGGAAAAGTTTTGGGTTTTTTTTTTTTTTGTTTTTCTTGTTTGTCGGAAAACTGTAGGAAAGTTGTAGCAAAAAATGAGTTGTGTGAAATTTGTAGGAACCTTTTGTACTTTACCCAAAAAAAAAAAAATCTTTTGTAGAAAAAAAATGTAGTTTTCTAGTAGTGTGTTCTTCTTGATGGTTTAAATTATTTGTCTTTTGCATTTCAGCAACTGATTTTTCTTGCTGCAGGTTTTGGTTGAAGATACGAGTGTACAGGATGAGATGCTTAATTTGATATTTCGCATGATTGATTTTCTTAGTCAGTCAGGAGAGGTTTAACTCTTTTCTTTACATACTTTATTTTTGCACACTTTGTTAATATATATTTTTTTTCTGTTATGTATAACTGAAACATAACTTTGGTGTTCCAGAAAATTAGTGGTTCAAGCCAAATGGTCCTTTTATACTCAGCATTGTTGTCTAGTAGTATGTATCTGCTTAAAGCGTTGATTTCTTCGGAGTGGCGAGATATCACTCGTGTTCTACTTGCACATTCTAAGGTGACATGTTGTGTTAAAATCTTTATAGTCATTTTTTTTATAGTTCGATGATTTGATTTTTCTATTGCAAGTTTTATAAATTTATTTTTGTAAAGTTTTAGTTTTTATTTAAATGTATCATTTTTGACCCATTTACTTCTGAATGGGTTGATTCAGGTTAGGTTTTACTACCATCAGGTCAAACTGCCAAAATTTAATATAACTGAAATGGAACACGGGTCAATAATTGCCCGAATTGGATTTTTAGTTCAAAAAACCTCTTAGATCATTTCTTTAAATAATGATATTATTCAAATTATATAATAAGTTATATGCCAAACTGACCCGTTTCAACTGCACAACACCATTAAACATTTGACCCGTTACCTAACTCATCCATTTTGCAACCTCTAGTATTTTTTTTTTTTTTTTTGTATTGGAATTATTTGTTGATGGAATGTGAGGTGGCTGATGATCAAAGATTTTTCAGGTTGATAAATTCACAACAACGGCTTTCACTGCTCTCCGTGTGGTTATTAATTCTCTTCAAGCGAAGCTTCCTGATCAGCATATTGACCCTCACATGAGGCCTAATGCTAATGAAGTCTACTGTCTCTACCATCTTTGTGAATCTTCTCTAGAGTTTCTTCAATCAGCATGCAGACAGAAGTTATTTCAGGAATGCATTGTTAAGAACAAGGTAAAATAAAAAGAAATATCTTAAAAGGAAATGAATCAAATGGGTCTAACAGTTGATAGTTGACCAAGTCTTTAAAAAAACAAATTTTGAACACAAGTGTTTCGGGCCAGCACAACCCGACCTGTTTCAACTCATGCAATACAAGACTGAATCTGTGATTCTATAGGAGCTATGTGGAGAAGGTGTTGTTCTTCAGTTGGTTCAGGACACCTTGAAACTATCGCAATGTGAAGATCCATATCTTACGAATACGGTTTATTGGCTTAAATCCAAAGTTTTATCTATAGTAAGCCCAATCACTAGTTGATGTTTTTATATCATGTTTCACTTTCTTTAAGGTTTTTTTCCTTAGTTACAATTCTTCTTTCTCCAGATGCTACTTCTTTGTGAAGCAGAAAGCACATCTTTCTGCGAAATGGCTTCTAGCACCACTCAAAGCAAGGAGTTAGTTAAGACAACTATTTTTGAGGTTGACTTTTTAAGTAACTTAAAACTTATCTTTTTAAGTACATTTACCGGACATTCTACTTATGGATATAAACTTTTTTAGGTCCTTCAAGTGCTAAAGATGATGTTTGATGGAGATCTAAAAGACCATCCAAGGGGACTTTTGCAGCTGAATGCAATGCGACTAACCGAAATATTCTCTGCTGATTCAAGATTCAGAACTTCCATAATCTTACACTTTGTAAGTTTATATAATTATAATTACTTTTTTTGTGTGATTTCTTACTATTGATATGCTTTCCCTCATTTTGCTCCATGTTTTAAAATTTTGACATCATTATCTCTAACTAATGGTAGTTATAACATCTAAAGGATTCATCTAAAATTGAAACACGACAAATGGGTTGAACTAGTTAAACGGGTTGCAAGTCTTTTAAAATATATTCAACTGTAACATTATAGACATAATATCTAACACATAATTATTTAGGGGAGGCGGGGTGGATGGATTTTTTTCCCGTGATGAAGTTTTCCACGCTTGGTGGTTTCCATTTTTCCACCGCCACCAAATTGTTCAACGCGTGAGAATATGGTTTCCGTGAAAAACTTCACGCGTGACAAGGTTTGAGTGATGGAACATGTGAGGGGGTGTGAGGGTTTATTGTTGGGTGTTGTGAGTGATGACCATTGCCACTAAAAAAGGTTGTGAGTGATGGAAAAATGGTTGATGACATGGCGGAACTTGATTGGATGTTGTGAGTGATGAGTGAGTGATGAGTGATGACCACCCCCACCCCCCACCCCCCCCCCCTATAAAATCATGAAATCTGGATCAAAACTATGTTTGCACATAAGGCAAGCCTGTACCACCCATTTGACAACTCTAAGGGGGGTGAGGGTGCTCCACTTTCCATCACTCACCACACCCAATCATGTTCCACCATTCATTGAAGTTGGTTTCATCACTAGTGATGGATTTTGGTGGGGTGCCCATCACTCACCAACGGTCGTCCCTCTCCAACGGTAACATTTGAAACATTCACGCGTTGTCACCACCACGCGTGGTCACCATGAGTGGCGGCGGTGTTCCACGCGTGGTCACCCAACCACCATGGACCATCACGTAGCACCGCCACCTCCCTAATTATACACATGCATTTGTTAAATTGTATTTGTTGTTGTACATCCACGCAGACAGAAGTTTTGACCAGAGTGTTTCTACAACCTCAACGAGAATTCTTATCTACTTGGTGTTCCAATGACCATGAGCCCATTGAAGAGGAGAATGATATGGATTTTGATTCCATATCGGCAGCTGGACTGGTGCTGGGTTTAATATCTAAGTCACATGTCCAACATTCTACATGGCATAACTTTCAGGGTTCTCCAACTCCTTATGCATATCAGAGATCATCTTTACTTGTTAAAATTCTAGCTAATCTTGCATATGTTCCTGATTTAAGTGAAGGTGAACACAATTTTATATAAAAATAATTTTTGTCACACACACACACACACACACACACACACACACACACACACACATATATATATATATATATATATATATATATATATATATATATATATATATATATATATATATATATATATATATATATATATCCGTATATGCATTTGTTAATGGTCAAAACAGATAAAGGGACAAAACGTGTACTTTTGGTACCGGTTGGATTGGGTTGACGCCAGTGGCGGAGGGGTATCGCGGGCTACGGTTCAACCCCGTATTCTTAGTGTAATTTTTTTTCTGTTTTATATAAAGGATATCCCTGAACAAATACGAGGACACCCCTAAATTTAATAGGATACTTTAGTTCATTAAAATTCCAAACTTTTATAAGCCCAAACCTTTTACACCACTAAACTTGTATAATAATTAGGCCCAAATGATAGAGTTAACCCAAATTAAGTATAATATAGTTGAAAGAGATCCAATTGACAAATATAGCCCAAGCCACAAAACAATAAAATATCCTTTTGTTTTGTGTATGGGCGGCAACGTAAGAAACAGAGCGTCACGGAATTGTGATCATCCCATACACCAACAACCTTGTTGCTACTCTGTTGACCAGTAAATTTTTTTATTTTTGGGATACCGCTCCGCCACTGGTTGACGCAAAACACTTTCTTCCCAAATTATTTTCTAAACAATGATAAAAAAATATCTGAATAGACTGATTTAGCATGTTTCTTGACTAATATCTCCCTTTGTGCAGAAGAAAATTTAAATGCTCGCTTTGTCAATGGTTTTCTGGAGTGCTTGCAAGCGGAATCTTCGAAGTTACCTGGTGGTGCTGCCGAAAGAACAGCTGCCGCTAGCAGAAACCTATGTATCTATCCATTTCAAAACTTTCTTGATTGATAAAAATATAGAGGTGGCAAGAGGGTTGGGTTGGTAATGGGTCAGTTATAATATTCTTTATAAATAGTTGAAGTGTTAGTTGTAACTATAAAAACAATACTATTATAATTATAATATTAATTTTTGAATAAAACATTTTAGGCGACTTTCATATTTGACATGTTCTCCTTTTAGCTATTTTTAACTTGGCCCATTTAAAATATAACAACCCCGATCAATCCATAATACGTAAATGGGTCGAAAATGCCATCTCTCAAAGAAATAAATGTGGTTTGTTTATAACATCTGTGTGTTGCAGCTTTCTTGTTAAATCACGCCGAATCTTTGACTCCTGCTTACCTAAATGCACAGGATGTACTTGTCCTTAGGTAAATCTTTAAAGCTGTATGCGTTAACTTATGAACGATCTCAGAGAACATACTTGTATTTGATTGGATAATTGAACATTAAATGGCATATCAGTATGATAGAAACATCATATATCGCTTGATCAATTCATTTAAATCTTGTTTATATTTAGGTGGTTCATTAGTCAACTGGAGCAACCACTTGCAGCTCAAGAAACCGATATCCACAGAGCTATGGTAAAATAATTCATTTTTGTCTGTTTCTTTTTAATCATTTTGGTGAAATAGCTGTTAATTTCAACTGAAAATGTGAAACTGACAAATAATATTGGTAGACACAGCTTTATACTTGGCAAAACGGGTGAATCTTTCGGTCAGGTCGAATTTTGGTTGGGTTGACCCACCAACACTCTTGGTCAATTTTTTAGAATTTCATATATACTCTTTACATATCAAAATTACAAAATTATTATTAAAAATAATACGCATTAGTTAAAATAAAACATACTTGTTTTTGGTGATTTTTAAACCACTGAACTAATTTGGCATCTTAAAGGAAATGTGACTTAAGTCAGTGAGCCCAATTACTTATGAATGGTTTGATTCACTTGTATTTAATCTCTGACGGTCAAAAATGTGAAAAAAAAAAAAAAAAAAAAAGTTTGGCTAAAACAACGGGTTTAAAGTCACCCACAGTACTTTTTTATTACTTTTTTGCAAAAACATCTTAAATGATTTTGTTCTGAAAATTAAGTTATTCTTGAAATAATAGAGGATTGCTAACCATTTGTGACATTATCTTTAAGCTATTTATACATTTTCGACAGAAAGTGTTTCGGGCCAACCCAATGTCATCTAACCTTAACCATCATGACCTGTCCACTGATTTATTCCGCCTATAGACGGCAAAAGAAATTATTTTTATTAAACTTCATCAAAATTATGATTGTGACGGTTTGAGTCTCATTTTTAGGAGGTTCATCATAGCGCACAATGCCCATCGCCTACACCTCCAAGCCCATCTCCAAATGCGGATGACGGTAACGATGACGAGGGCATACCAGTAACTATGGCTATAGTCCAAGTTGATCATTTGGCTTGCAATGAAAATGGCCAAAATCATGTAAGTAAAGATGCTACTGATCAAAACACTGAACCCATTAATAGCATACAAAATGTTGAAGAGTTCAGAAGCATGGAGAGTGAGCAAAGACCGGAAAACAAAAGGAGAAGGACCCTAATGAATGATCAGCAAATTCATTTTATTGAAAAGGCTTTACTTGATCATCCTGTTATGAAGAAGAGTGATGGTACTTTACAACGTTGGGCCGCTGAATTGAGTCGTCATGTATGTAACAAATTAATATTTTTTATTTTTTTTTTCTTTTTTTTCTTTTTTTTTAAGTTTAACATCTTCTTTTGCAGGGTTCAAAAATTACTGCTGACCAGTTGAAGAATTGGTAAGAAAGCTTGTCCTATTTTCTTGTTGATTAGAATATCATCTTATGGTAGTCTAGAATCTGAAATACACTGAATTATGTATGTGAAAAAATGGACCGGTCAGTTGGGTTGGAAAACAGGTCAAAAGGGATAAACTTTTTTATCACGGGTTGGGTTGAACCGAAACAATAATTTTCGTCTAAAATTTCATATTTTTAATAGAAAGCTAGTGTGTCAAATGTGATTTAAAGGTTTCAGTCATCTCTTATTTCAATAATAATCTTGTTTTTGTAATAAAGGGGTTAAGGAGTGCTATTCATAATTAGTAATACACTTTGAGCAACCTTGACCCGTTTTCTTACATCTTCGACCCATTATAGATAAAACATAACGCGACCCAACTCAACCCATGCATATACCAACCATAGTTTTTTCAAGTTGTCTTTCTTGTTTTACGTCTTAACAGGTTAAGTAACCGCAAGGGCAAACTAGTACGTGCAGCTGCTAAATTCAAGGTTGGACAACATGTTATACTTATAGATGACAAAGGAGAAGAGGTTGGTAAAGGAACCATACATCTAGTCAAAGGTGTATGGTCTGGAAAAAATTTGGTGGAATCAAGTTCGTATGTGGTAGATGTTGAAGAACTCAAGAAGTCGGCTGCACAATCGGTTTCTTGTGAAATAAGAATGTTGTGGAATTCCAGCCAGCTTGTCTTGATCCAGCAGCAGTTGCCTTGATGACAGATTAACCTTTTTATGCATGTATGTGTGCATATATTGTAGAGGCGTTAATCTTACATGGTTACCTATGAATGTGTGGATTCAGGTTTTTCTTCCTAATGGGTAAAACTTAAAAAGTTAGCTAGAAAGAAAACAAGTTGAAACTCGGCCAAAGTGTATTTGTGATACATATATAGAATACTAGGTTATCACCCGCGAACTTCCCGGGTCGGAAAATTTAATCTACATTATCACAAAGTTTATAAATAGTACAAATACAAAAGTAACACATTACATAAATTACTTATTCACCAAGTGAAAATATAGTTAAAATCCATTGAAGTATAAAACATTATATCTTTTACTTTGATTAAGAATTAAGGTGTCTCCAGACAAACAACAGTTACTCTTTGTTAGAGCCATCTAGAATTTTTTGTTGCGGCCATCACTATAGATCTGCAAATTAAAAGACAAATGTTAAATAACATCACAAAGTAACAAAGGTCCCAGTGAAAAATATGTAAAGATGTGCATATTTTCCTAATATTCACATGTATATTCTATTAATTGATAGACCAACTTTTAATAGACCCATCTCTTATTCTCTTATATGTATCATGTATGTACTAATAATTATCACCCGTGAATACTCACGGGTTAGGATATTTAAATTTTATTAAACACAACCGTAGATATAAAGATTATCACCTGTAACACGGGCTGAGCCATTTACGCTCTGTTCCCGAGTTAACTTAACGAGGGATAAGAAAAGAAAGCAAAAGTAAGAAAGGAAAGGACGAGAAAGGAAAAAAAAGATGCCTTTCCCACCGTTTCCTCCCAAATCGGAAGGAAAGAAAAATTAAAGAATTTAGCCTAGTTTTCCTGTCACTTCCTTTCTTTTCCTTCCTTAAATGAAACTCGGGAACACGACATGTTTTATTTTCCTTTCTTTTCCTTCCTTAAATGAAACTCTGGAACACAAAATATTTTTACTTTCTCTTTGTTTCCTTTCCTTTCTTTCTGTTAGTAAACTCTGGAACACAGTGTTAAACAGGTTAAAGGAGTAGGCATATCTCATTATTGTATTTCTTAAGAAGATAAGCACCCGTGTAATATATGGTTGAACAATGTAAATTTATAACTCTATATATAATATATAATCTATATATAAATGAAATGAAATAAAGAAAAAGTTAAACTAAAATTTAAATATTACATATATAATATAATATAATATATATAATAAACTAATTCAAAGGGAATACCGAATCAAATCGTATATCCAATCTGTACTATATGATTCGGTTCTATACAATCACAAACATAATAAAAATCATACAAACAAATTAACATATTAATGTGTTTGCTATAAGTGTTGGTTCAGTTCTGTTTGTGCATGAAGGAAAACAAATAAATCATACCTGTCACAGCAGATAGTGCAGAGGAGAATCCTGTGAGAGAGTTCGACATGCCTGTCATCTTGATTTGGTTCCTCCTTAGGATGCTAACTGATGATGGTTCTAAGAAAACCGAAAAGGGATATCGGTTTGGAGAGGAGGCCGAAACTAATGATGTTATGATCTAATGGGGTGTGAATTGTGAAACTGAGTAACCCTTAAACCTCCACCTTATTCTCCTTATATAAGCACCCAGGAGGAAACCTAATTAGTTACTAAGGGTAATATGGTCCATCAACAATTACCAACTAATTAATAATAGGTTCTAATATATTTTGATCTCTATAATGTAAATGATTAAGATGGCTATAGATTAAATATTAAACATAATAATATTTAATCTTACATTCTCCCACTTAGCCGAGTAATCATTTACTATGAGTATTAGATAAGCCTGATCAGGAGTTAACACTCATTTTAGCCTTAAACAAGTACTATAGCAGAGAAATACAGCCGTTGAATCATTATGCGACTCAGGACCCCCATTAATCATACTATAGCCTTAATTTAAAACCTAGTCGTTATGATCAAAATACGCATAAGCCCTTTGTTTGATTTGTAACTTTTATTTGTCTATATGCCATTATACCGGTTGAACATATTCTAACAGACATACAAAATCAAACTTGAGGAAATTTCATTAATCATAAAACATAAGCTAGTACAATATGCTCAAATAAGGTCTTTACATAATCCCATATTACGAACATGTTCTTCATAAACCTTAGGAGGGAGACCTTTAGTCATCGGATCCGCAAGCATATCCTTAGTACTAATATACTCGATACAAAGATTATTTTCCTCAACACGTTCACGTACAAAAAGATATTTCGTATCGAGATATAAACCAGCTCCAGTCGAACTGTTACTGTTCGAGAAACTAACGGCAGCTGAATTATCACAGTAAAGCTTCAATGGTCTAGAAATGGAATTAACGATTTTGAGTCCAGTGACCAGGTTTCTAATCAACATTCCATGACAGGTTGCGTTATAAACAGCAATGTACTCTGCCATCATTGTGGAAGTTGTAGTCAACTGTTGCTTATGACTCTTCCAAGAGATAGGGCCGCCTGCTAACATAAAGATATAGCCCGAAGTGGATTTCTTGTCATCTTTGCATTTGGCAAAGTCAGAATCAGAATAGCCCACCACTTCTAGATGATCACTTCTTCTATAAGTCAGCTTATAGTCTTTCGTCCCTTGCAAATATCGAAGTACCTTCTTAGCTGCTTTCCAATGATCTAGACCAGGATTAGTCTGATAACGGCCTAGCATTCCAGCAATATAAGCGATATCTGGACGAGTACAGACTTGAGCATACATCAAGCTCCCGACTACTGATGCGTAAGGTATCTGGCTCATTTGCTCCTTCTCAACCTCTGTTGTCGGACACTGAAACGAACCGAAAACATCTCCCTTAACTACTGGAGCGACGGAGGGTTTGCACTGTTGCATGTTATACCGTGTAAGGACACGATCTATGTAGGCCCTTTGGGACAATCCTAAGATCCCTTTGTTTCTATCTCGGTGAATTTCGATGCCAATGACGTAAGACGCATCTCCGAGATCCTTCATGTCGAAGTTATGCGAGAGTAACCGCTTCGACTCATGCAACATGTCTAAACTATTACTTGCCAATAGAATGTCGTCAACGTAAAGGACAAGTATAGTAAAGTTGCTCCCACTCATCTTGAGGTAGGTGCATTGATCCACTTGATTCTTCATAAAACCTTGCTTCTTCATGACTTCATCAAACTTGAGGTACCACTGACGTGATGCTTGTTTTAACCCGTAAATGGATTTCTTCAGCTTACAGACTAGATGCTCCTGACCTTCAGGCTCAAAGCCTTCAGGCTGCTTCATGTAAACATCTTCGTCCAAGTCTCCGTTAAGGAAAGCGGTTTTAACGTCCATCTGATGCAGCTCTAAGTCGAAATGAGCTACTAGGGCCATGACGATCCTTAATGAATCTTTACGAGAGACAGGTGAAAACGTCTCTTGATAATCAATTCCCTCTTTCTGAGTGTAGCCCTTTGCAACCAATCTCGCTTTGTAGCGTTCAACGTTACCATTCGGATCCAGTTTTGTTTTGAACACCCATTTGCATCCTACGGGTTTGACACCGTTGGGTAATTCTACCAAATCCCAAACGTCATTTTTCTTCATGGAATCAAGCTCATCAATCATTGCTTTATTCCATTCAGAAGACTGATCACTGCTAATGGCTTCATTGTAAGAGATAGGATCATTGAGCTTTCCGGGATCCATTTCAGTCAGGTAGGTAACATAATCATCCCAATTAGGAGGCCTTCTTTGCCTGGATGACCTCCTGAGTAGATTATCGGGTTCAGCGTTGTCTTGGTTTTGAGCGTTTGATGTGCCTTCGTCATGAGGTATAATGGGTTCTGATTGTAGAGGTGAATTTGGAGTTGGTGCAGTAGCTTCAGGAACAATAGTTGCATTGGGTACAAGAGGAGTAATCGGAGTAATGGTAAGCGACGAGTCTCTCCCCCCCGCGTCTTGTACTTCTTGCAATTCTTCGTAAGGGTTGGTACTGCTCCCACTGACCTTGAAATTCTCCAGGAACGCGGCACGCTTGGTTTCAACAATACGGGTGACATGGGAAGGACAATAGAAACGATAACCCTTAGAGTTCTCAGGGTACCCGATAAAGAAACAGGTAACTGTTTTAGGGTCAAGTTTCCTTAGGAAAGGATTGTAAAGTTTTGCTTCAGCAATGCAGCCCCATACTTTCATATATTTAAGACTCGGTTTCCTTCCTGTCCAAAGTTCATAAGGAGTTTTAGGGACAGACTTAGAAGGAACTCTATTGAGTATATGAACAGCTGCTTTTAACGCTTCAGTCCAGAGGAATAATGGTAAGTTAGTGTTGGCTAACATACTGCGCACCATGTTCATAAGGGTACGGTTTCTTCTTTCAGCGACACCGTTCTGCTGAGGTGTACCAGGCATGGTGTATTGGTTCACAATCCCCTGGCCCTTACAAAACTCATAAAATGGACCAGGAGCTTGACCCACATCAGTATGTCTTCCATAATACTCACCGCCTCTATCTGATCTCACAACTTTAATCTGACGATCTAATTGCTTTTCAACTTCAGCCTTATAATCTTTAAAAGTTGTTAGAGATT